>NC_138376.1:36236790-36267425 GCF_054177405.1 Leptonychotes weddellii | reverse complement strand
AGTCAGAGCAGAAGAGACCGTTTCCAGCCCTCTGCCTCAGAGCAGAGAGACCTCAGTCTGTTCTTCAGTGAGCTCTCCAGGCCACACCGTCTCCGTTTCTGTCCGTGCTGCTATAAACTGCAGCGTTCTGGGTTGTGCGCCCCTCCGCAGCGCTCCCAGTCCTGCCTCCAGGTTGGGGCACATCTCTGCCCTTTGTGCTTCTAAAACCGCCAGCCGCTCCCAGTTCACGCTACCCTGCCGCTCAGGGTTTCCACCCCGGGGGCTGCAGTTCACAGGTGCGACCCCACCGCTCTGGGTTTCCGCCCCGGGGGCTGCCCTAGAGTCCTTTCCCCGCCACTGCCGGTCTGCAAGTCTGTGCCTGTCCCCAGCGCGCGAGCCTGTCGCTCACCAGCGGTGTAGGATCCCCACGGCCAGGCTCCCTCCCGCTGCCGTTTATCCTCTGATATCTGCCCAAAGAATCACGGCTCCCCGTACCTCGAAACCAACCGCCTGCGATATTCTGTTTGTAGAGATCCAGATCTTCTCACATCTCAGGCTGGTTTCGTGGGTGCTCAGAGTGGTCTGGTAGATATCCAGCTCAATTCCGGGGACCAGTTGAAATAGGGTCCCCTACTCCTCTGCCATCTTTCCCCCAATTTACATTTTAAACAAGCGTCCAAGGCAACTCTGAGACAGGTGCTCCAACTGCTGGGTTTTGATGAGAACGAAGACCACATTGACCTCAAAGTATATGGTCCAAAATGGAACTCTGAAAACAACCTTCATGTACTAAAAACACAAGTTTCCCACAGTCGGCTGGAAACAAAAGAAGCCATTGACTTTGATGTCATGACTTTACAACCCCTTCCCTATCTCTATCCAATTTCTTGGAGCCTCTGCAATATATCATGCCTTTTCATAGAGTGTACTTTTTCTCACAAAGCTCTGCCAAGTTTTGAAGATGCTTCCAGCAATTTCTTCTGACCAACTCCTGCCAAAAATCTCTTCTTCCAGGACAGGTCCCATCCTTTCCCACACTAATCTGAATTAGAAGAGCCCTCCTATGCTCATACAGCTCACTATGCTGCCACTCTCACGCACTCCCCACAGGGCAATCATCCTTCACTCATCTGTTTTTCCACCAGACCATGACCTTTTTTCATAAAAGAGCATGCATTCTTTTTTGTAGTAAGTACTCATTAAATAATGTTTACTTGAGTTTATCCTCACGTGTTATCACCTTAACACACCCCCATACAACTGATTCCCTTATTACATAAACATAGTTATGACTTGCACCTGGTCTGGGACTGCCTGACTATAAAAGGAATGGAAATTGGTTCTTAATTCCCCATTACTTTTGTAAATTGAGCAAGGAAGTAAAATTATTATAAAAAACCTAGAGTAGGATTTTAAAGCAAGCAAAAGGGAAAGAGAAATTTTAAATAGAGAACAAATCTGTCAGCCTCTACAGCAGTAAGGGGCACAGGTTCTGGAGGCAGCCTGAGAGAGCTGGAAGCACAGCTCTTCCACTGACTGCGTGATTTAGAGCAGGTTGCTGAAATTCTCTGAACCTCGGTTTCCTCATAGGGAACAAAGAATATCCCCTGGAGTTTTTAAGACATGTAGAACAGTAGAGCAGACTTGGATAGATTTTTTCTGTGAAGTATCAGAAAAAACAAATTTTGGGTTCTTCGAGACAATCTCTCTCTCAACACCTCAAAAGGGGAAGCAACTATAGACAATATGTAAACAAATGAGTGGTTGTGTTCCAATAAAACTTTATTTACAAAAATAGGCAGTGGGCCAGATTTGACCTGAGGGCTGTAGTTTGCTGACCTTTGCACCTGGAGCAATGCTTTTGACATGTTAAACTTAATAATATTGTGGCTGTTATTATGTCCTTTGGAGAAATTTACTTCTTGGTAAGTAACTTGAGTTTTAACCTTTTATACGACCTTGTGTCGTATAGTGTAGTTCCCACTATAATGAGAACACATTTCATCTATTTGTATTAATTGGAATCAATACAGAATGGTTGCCATCTGAGATTCACAAGCCTAGATGATTTCCCACCACTACTCATTCATGTTGATCAACAGGAAAAAAAACAGAAGAGTATTTTCTGGGAGAATATAGCTGCTCCTGTAATTTCAACCATTCTGAAACACAGAACTTAATTTGAAAAAACTCATAAGACACTATAATAGGAAACGTGCAGCTATAGTAGTGGGCTGACTGATGTGAATGATTTTGCTTGTCTGAAAATCATTTATATTGAGTGATATACTATTTTAATTAATAGTTGTGCCAAATTAAATCAAGATGACACTGAATGAAACCAAGACACTAAACTGCTGAATATGGAACAAATAACTCCCTTTCTTCACTCCAGGATCACATTTATACTTATAGTGCCAAAAATATACACATCCCTGACCTTCAAAATTATTCAGTTGTTTCCACACAGCAAGTCATGGCACTGATACCACTACCTAGAAAATGTAGAGTACCCAAGGGGTGAGGCCAACAGCTAGATGTTCTAGTTGGGGGACTTGTGCAACTATATTTGAGTACAATGATTTAACCACTTCTGGTATTTTCTTTAGGAGCTAAAAATAAGTAAGTTTTTTTTAAATGAGTTTAAAGAAGCCACACCTGCTTCTTTTCTATATCAACTTTTGTAAGCAAATTTTTTGTAGAGTTTGCCTAGAATTTGTCGCTCTGTGCTCACATAGTCACCAGCTAATTAGATCTTCTCAGGGCCTGTGTCCACTTATAGGTCCTGAGATAGGAAATTCCCTCCTGATCCACTCTCAGTGTACCTCCAATTTCTCTCTCATTTCTGCCTTTCCAACTCAACACATCATACTCCGGGGGCGTTGACTCTTGCCACAAACACCTTTGAGCCAGTTGCTTCTTACAGAGGTGCCTACCTGGTCTTCTGGCTCCCAGGCTAACTTGACTGCTGACTTCTAGAACAGTCATGCTTCCAGTCCACACACTTCCATTGCAGGCCCTTCATTGGTGCCTGCCCAGCTACCTCAGCTAACAATAGCAGGAAAAGCCTCAAGAGAGGTGGCTGGGGTCTTTTCTCTTACCCTGAACCATCTTCTCCTTCTTCTGAGAGCTATCATCTTTGGAGATTGCCTGGTTTCATCCCCCTCCTGAGCTAAGGGCTTCATCTATGCCCCCACGTTCAGGCTCAACTGCAGAATTGGATTATCTTTTGGTTGGATGCCCTGCCAGTTCCCCTCTGGCAGCGAGTTCCTGCAAAACACTAGTTTGGAAATGCTTGTATAATCTCCAGGCTGGTCCTATATTTAGAGAAGAGTGCCAGTTTCTCCACTCAATTTGAGTATTTAGAGTGACTTGCTGCTTTAATATATTATTCCTCACTTCCAATGCTTTAAAGCTTTTTATCCGTCTGGGCTCATACATGGCTTTGCTTCTACATGGATGGAGTGTCAAAATTTGTAGATTCAGATATAATTCTAGGCAGTTTAGATAAATCCCACATGCTTGCTGCCAAACTTGGCTCATTTTTCAAGTGGATCAGATGCTTTTCTTTTCCTCTAACAAAATTAGATTTTGTTCATTTGGGTGTGTGTGTATGCGGGAAGGGTGGTTGTTACAAGTCGATGACTCCTTCAAAATAGAAAATACAAAAGTGTAACTTTTGGTATTAAGAAAAAATATCCTTCTCTGTGAACAAGTTAGCTCTGGGTAACTAATCCCTACTAATACTGCTGGATGTGAGGAATATGCTGACTCACCCAACAGCCTCATATTCCCCTCCCCTGGTTTCCTGGGGAGGAGAATGGGAGCCTTGTACCCAGCATTCCACAGAGGGCTATTGTCTTAGATTTCTCCCTCCAACATACCTGGTGCCATACTATACCCTTGTTCTGAGGATAGAACACAGCTTAGAGTGTGTACTTCTCACAGAAGACTCCTATCCCCAGTGTCCAGGGAAGCTTTCAAGCCCCCAGTTCCCTGCTCTCACACCAGCTGCCCACTGGCTGGGTGTTATTACTCAGGCAAGTTCTGATTGTTACCATGTACAGTGGGGAAAGACTCATAACCACATTAGTCTTAACCTTAATACTGACTTAAACTTTAATGGACATACAAATCACCTTGTTAAATTGCAAATCCTGACTCCATAGATCAGGGTTTTGGCCCAAGTTCTATATATCTAACCAGCTCCAAAAAAATACCCAGGTTCTGGGTCTGAAAACTACACTCCGGGCAACAAGGATTTAGACCACATTATATACAAATCATACATAAATATTGGTAGGCTAAAAATCCTAGATAAGCTTTCAAAATGGAATATTCTCTGCTTTAAATACATTCTCCAGCTAGGAACCAGGAGTCAGGTAACTATTTGACAATTTCTATAACTAGCTCAAAACCCAGAATTTCTGACTCTCCTCTTTCCCACAAAGAAACATAGTGGGAAATTATAGTGTTCTCACCTCAGTGAATTGTCCACAAAAGGCTGATCATCTTGACCCTTCCATTAGAGGTACTCTGGCTCCTTTATTCCAAGATGACTCCCACTGGAATAGAGCAAACCTCTATTCTTTTGGTCTAAACCACTACCTGCTGCCCCCAACCATGGCTCAGATGGGCCAACATCTTTTCAAGATGGCAATTGTTAATTGTCTTAATTGCCAATCTATCCCTGTAGCAGAGATACCAGTGGCCACTCCCACAGAATCTTGGTGTCATGTTTCTCACTTTCTCAAATAGCTTGAACATCTTCCAGATCTATAGTGACCAGACATCTTGAAGAACATACTTGTATTACCTTTAGAAAAGAGTTTACACAAACTGAGGGTTGCTGGAATGGTGGGGGTGGGAGGGATGGGGTGGCTGGGTGATGGACGCTGGGGAGGGTATGTACTATGGTGAGCGCTGTGAATTGTGTAAGACTGATGAATCACAGACCTGTACCCCTGAACAAATAATATATTAAATGTTAATTAAAATAATTTTAAAAATAACAGTTTAAACATTTTTAAAAAGAAAAGAGTTTACAGCTATCACTAAAGAACCCACTCCGAATACTTATATGATTCTTCTAACAGTGGTGATAATAATAGCTTCCATTTATGGAATGCTTTCAATGGGCCAGAACTATCCTAAGAATCTTACGAACTTTATTCAAATTACTCACAACAAATCCTAATTAGGGTAAGACTGTCCCTATTTCACAGCTAGGACGATTGAAGACACTGAGAGATCAAGGTATTTGCCCATGTCCATGCAGCAGGTAAATGACAGATCCCGAGTTTGAGATCAGGCCTAGCTAACTCTGTGACTGTACTATACTTCTATATGATGCTCTCTCTCTCTGATGCTCTAGTCTTTGAGAGAAAATGTGCAATTCTCAGTGTACCAAATCAGCTGGCCAGCCCAATTGTGTGGTATCCTGGAAAGAAAACAGATTTGTGAACTTTCCCTTTGCTCAAACCAATCATTCAAAGTCCTAGAGATTATAGGAGATCATTGCCCCAGCAAAGAATGAATTTGTCTCTAGAGGATTTGGCGGAAGCCCCATATTTCTCTTCTCAACTGGGGCACAGAGGCACATGTATAAATCAGTTCCCAGGATCTGTGCTGGCATTTTGCAGTTTCTCAAATTATCCCATCAAAATAAAACCTGTTGGTGTCTCTGGATCCCCATCTATATTGGTTCCTCTTCAAATATAGTATTGGTCAAAAATATGTTGCAAGACACAACTCAAACTAGCTTAAGTAAAAACTGAAATCTAGTTGCTTTAATAAGTGAGATTTTTCATGGTAAAGCTGGACCTGGGGTTAAAATGATATAGTGAAAAAATAAAAATAAAAATTATGACTATTAAAATAAAATCATTTGCAATGTAAATAGAAGTCAGGACTTTGCCAAACCCCCAAATTCTTAAAGAACACATCCTCCTCTTCTTTGGTATCTCTCAAAATATTCAGAACTGTGTGTACTGCAGACACTTAATAAAAGCTTCCAGAATTCAAAGCTGAATAAGTAAATTCAGTATTTAGAGCAAAAGCAATAATAATGCAAATACACAATTTAGAATAATTTTTGCCCTCAAATATGTTTCATGTAATGTATATAATGCGTGTCTGTCTTTTCTAGAGCCTGTGGTACATGTGAGAGTACTCTACTCACACATGTGCACGTATGTGTACATGCATACATACATATACATAGTCTATGATCAAATTGGGAAGGTTTCTATATACAATTACTATAGCATCTCATCTCTCTGGCCTGGTTAAGAAAACCAGGTTCAAAGTACCCAAGAAAAGTACTTTAAAAGCCAGTCCTTATTCTGATTTAAATCTCTTGGATAAAATTATTTTAAATATATTTTCCTGAGAGTTCCACAACCTAATGAATGTTGAAAGTTATAAAATCTTGGGGCGCCTGGGTGGCTCAGTCGTTAAGCGTCTGCCTTCGGCTCAGGTCATGATCCCAGGGTCCTGGGATCGAGCCCCACGTCGGGCTCCCTGCTCTGCGGGAAGCCTGTTTCTCCCTTTCCCACTCTCCCCGCTTGTGTTCCCGCTCTCGCTAACTCTCTGTCAAATAAATAAATAAAATCTTTAAAAAAAAAAAAAAAGAAAGTTATAAAATCTTTGAAAAATCATTCAAGGTCACAGTGGTGACCGGTGGCTTTGCTATGTGGGCTCACGGCTTGACATTGGACATCCTGCCAATGTGTTTTCTTACCGAATCCCTGATAGCTCTTATATTTCTTGCCATTTGCTTCTTTTCACAAAAGGAGGGCAGAAAATTCAACTCTTTAGCTTTCTGGGCAATAGGCCTGCTTCACTTTCTACAAAATTAGTTATTGAATCAAAAGCTCATGCTACCTTCACTAGCCTTTTTTCGATAATGGTATATCCTCACTCTAGATAAATCATCCACTGATATTTCAGCAGAATTTAAGATATTTTATTCTGCAGGCATCAGCGATCCCTTCAATATTCCCCTCACTCTCCACCTCTTCCTCTCTCCCTCCCCCTTCTTGTTCCTCCCTCATTTGCACTAACTTAATGGAGAAGCACTCCCATTGGCAGATTTGGGGTTCATATTTCTAAAAACCATTAATGGTGGTACTGTGTTTTTCCAGGGCAACATAAATGAGACAAAAATTCTAGTTACCATGTCAGTTCTAAGTAAGTATAAGGCTTGACTCTTGAAACAATTGCATTTCTGAGAGTTAAATAATTGGGTTTAACTGTATAATATATTCCTATTCCCTCACTCTACTTGGGAAAAAAATCAAAATATTTTTGGATTTTATTATGATTTTTGAAATCCAACCTTTGAAGGTAATAGGGCATTTCTATTCTTAATCCCCATTTCACGAATTCATTTATTCATTAATTTATTAATGGGACAGTCTTATTTAAACAGGTACATAGAAGCAAGTGAATTTAAAATAAAACATAAATTAGGGATCTAGGATTTTACATCTAGATTCGGTACCCTATTCCATGCTTCCACATCTCTCCCGATTCAAACCTGAGAGCTGTTCTTTTGATTTCGACCATTCAACTTCCCAGCGCCCTTCCCATGGCAGGCACTGGGCCAGTTACCAGAACCCAAAGGAGATGAGGCATTGTGTCTGCTCAAGGTTTCAGAGTTTCTTATACACAGCCTCACCAGCACAAAATGTAATATGTCTTGTTTCTAAGCTAAAGTAAGCTTAAACTGAATTTGTAGAAGTGTTTGGGGACTACATAGAGCTTTCTCAAATCATTGGAAGCCCCAGGGGAAGGGGCAATTATCCACCAACAGCCTGGTATATACAAGCCAACCCTCAAGGGCTCATTCTTTTTCTTCTCCATTCTGCCCTAAGGACCAACTTTCTCCTTCCCTATCAGTACTAGTAACAATTCTGGTGTCTCCCAGCTCCCACAGTATCACTCAAAAAAATGTGGAACCAGAGCATGTAGAATCAGTTTCTAAATCATATTTTTCAACTGGAAGCAGAAGTTAATTATCAGATCTTCCCCCAAAGCTCCTAGTATTTACACTCTCCTGCCCCCCATAACTATGCTAATCCTTTCTTATACATGCTTTTCCCAGCTGTGTAAAAGACTACACCCTAGAAATAGTCAATAAATGACAGGGTACGGTGTCTACCTTCAGGGATTTCTGTACAATGTCAGTGTCAAATTCTACCTTCTGGACACTAGTCTGAATGTTCTTTTCTACTTCCCTCCATCATTCACTTCCATAATTATTCCTTCAAAAACAAAACAAAAAATTCTTCACTTCATTTTCTTGAGGTCTTTTGAAACCAGCAATTTCTCCCTTAACGTTCGTTCTTTTCCTACCTGCTTAACTTGCAAATTCTAATACCCATACATCAGGTATGATTTTGGATTATTTTTACCTATTATTTTAAATATCTTCATCTGTCTTGTGGACAAATAGCACAAATACGATTTGGTGTCTGCCCCCGTCCTTCTCCCCTCCTGCACGGTGTCCCTTGGTAGACACCACTAGCCTCACTGTTTCCTAAGCAGATGCCTCCCTGTCATCCTTGGTTCCTCCACCTTCCACCCAATCAAGTGTCAAGATCTCCCACTTAAAATATTTTAAGCCTATATTCTCATCTCCATGTCTGTTACCGGTCCTTACTTAATTCAGGTCCACATAACTGTCATTTCTTTATAAAGCTGCCCAAATGGTCTCCCAACCTCTACTCTTAAAACCCATCCCCACGCAGAACAATCCACCCTCCACACTGCCCTCAGACTGGTCTTTCTAAAAGTTATAAACCTCATCACTTCTTTCCCCTGCCTAAAATCCCACAGGGTTCCTCTCCCCTTTGAGGTAAGATTCACATAAGAGCATCAACAACAAGGCCCTGGCCTGATCACAATTCTGTGCCTCACTTCTGACCATCACCATGCATGTTCATAACAATTATAGCAATTGCTAATATGTAAGAGCTGCTTCCTCCATTGCAGTCATGGTGCTAAGTGATTTACGTGCATATTTTCTCACCTAAGCCTCACAAGGACCCTGTGAGCAAGATGTTGTTACTATCCCTGTTTTACAAGTTTGCTGAAGGGCGGTGAGCTGCAAACACAGGCAGTCTGATTGTGCTCTGAACCTGTGTCCCCCTCCACCTGAGATGCCACACTCTTCCTCTGTAATTTACTCATCTGCCTATAGGTCCCTTGCTCCTCTATTCTAATGATAATCCTGCCTCTTTTGTCCCCACTTGGGTGAGCAGTCCCAAGCCCCAGGCAGAGTGGTCACTTCTTTTGCTTAAATCAGAGAGTGTTTTATACACACATCTACTGAGCCCTTATCATAAACCGCTGATGCACATCAACTCCATCTTCACTCCAACTCTGGAGAAAACTAATAGAGAAAAAACACAAGCTACCAGGTACTGAGGGGCTAAGTCTTGGAGGAAGGTCTGATCTCTATAAATCTTCAGACAGAAGGAGTGGAGAAATTATCAAGGGTATTGGAGGGGCCTCTCCCTTCCTTCTCCCTCTTCTCTCACCAGCTGTTATCAGAACTGTAGGATCAGAATTGTTGAGCAGGATTTAGGGTCATAACAGAAAGAGGAGGTGAATGGAGCATGGAGCATGGGGGACACCTGCCTAGAACTGGAATGAAAAGAACTGCAAGGAAGATGGCCCTACTCCTTGGATTAGGAAAGAAGGTCAATTTGGAGCTAGTATTTACATGCCTGCCCCTTTCATTAGTTCTTAAGGGGCAAGCATCTACCTTTTGAAATCATTCCATCCCATTCTTATCTGCATTTCTTCACCTCACGCAGTATTTGTTGAAAACAACCCATGAACAAAAGAAAGAACAAAGATAACACATAACAAACAAATTTAAAAAAAATACTTATATATAGCTATTTTCACTAAATTTGTTTCTTCAGTAATTATAGCTAGTAATGCCCTGTTATATCCACTATGTTAATATGTGCAGCTTAATGAGGAAAATCCATGTGGGTAAAATTATCATCAGTGGGAATTGTTTTTGCTCTCAAATTCTGAGATACAAGAGATTTTTCCATTTAGGGATTTAAGGCAAAATTGATTTCCCTAGAGGACTGCTTTGTGGAATCACTACCATTAGAGTGTGACCTTCTGTCAGCATGAGAGGAGAATGGCTGCAAGAATCAGAAGCATCCACCAGTCAAAGAACCACAGTCCCAACATTCACCCACCCACTTGAATGGACCCCGAAACTGCCATCCTGGCCCTACATTAAGAAATAATAATGACAGGGGCGCCTGGGTGGCTCAGTTGGTTAAGCGACTGCCTTCGGCTCAGGTCATGATCCTGGAGTCCCTGGATCGAGTCCCGCCTCGGGCTCCCTGCTCGGCAGGGAGTCTGCTTTGCCCTCTGACCCTACCCCCTCTCATGTGTTCTCTCTCATTCTCTCTCTCTCAAATAAATTTAAAAAAATAATAAAAATAATAATGACGATGTAATGAAATTAAGTAACATCCTAATAAATAAAATGATGAAACATTTTTCTTAGTATCACAGACTTAATACTTTGGGGCATGACAATTAGGTTTTAAAATATAATAAAAAGAAAATTCCAGGGAGGCTCATCCTAGTAATATTCCTTAAATAGTATCCTATAATCTAATTTCCATTTGGCCATTGGAATTTCCCAGCAAATCCTGGCTGAAGGGAAAAGAGGGAAAGTGTACAAAATATAAAAATATAATATAAAGAGAAAAGTGTAGTCACAATCAAACATCAACAGCAGTGAAGAGGCAAACATGTGAATATTGTGTCCATAAGTGATGCTGTGTCCATCTTCATACCTCTTGATGGATTTCCAGCACAGCAGAAGACTTCTCGACTGTGGTTACAGTGTGCAGCCTAAACACAGGAGAAGGAAAACGTAACTTAACATATATACACACACACATACACATATTGTGTATGTATATCATAGCAGGCATGTCTACCAAGAAGATTATATGCACAAGACTTGAATTAGAAGGGAAGGAAAATAATTCACTTTAAAACATTCAAAGTCAAGAAATCCCTTGAGTGGAGCTTTCCAAAAACAAGCCACTTGTTCATGGCACATTTCCTATGCCCCAGTGAGTTTCCCATCCTCAGAACAAAATTCATTGCCTCCCTATCGACCTACCAGTCAGTTGGCCCTGTGACTTACCTACAAAGAGTGTTCTTTGGAAAGAAGTAAAGTAGTCAGGAGAGTTTTATTAGAATGTCAATGCCAGGATTTAGGACTTTGTTTTCTGTTCTGTATCTTTACTAAAATACTAGGAGTGTAAAATGCCTCGATCCTTCAGTATGTACCCCCAGTATCATTTGATCATTTATATTGCATCTAAGATTGGCGTAGCACCAGAAGTCTGGTTCCCCTGTCACTCAGTGGTCTCTGTGTAGGTCGGGGGGAGAGGCCTCTGACTACATGAGCTGCACTCCTAATGTTTTTCTTTCCCAGGCTCTGGTTCACCGGCTTTCAACAACGGCTGGGTATAAGAACCATCTGGGAGAATGAACCAATGAAACAAACTAATGAAGCTTGGGCCCAATCCAGACCAATTGAAGCCAAATCTCTGCAAGTGGGGTCTAGGCAGGGGTTTTTCAAAGTTCCCTACTTGACTCTAATCCACAACCAGAGCGGAGAAGCACTGGTTATGAAATACGGGAGACTACATCTGGATACCCAGATGTGATGAATAATAGCATTTCAAGATGGGCTCTTGGCCATATTTTTTGCTGTAGTTCATCAGCTTTTACCAAAATCTCAGGGGACTCAATTTAGGGGCGGGGGGGGAAATGAGTTAACTTTTAATGAACTGTAAAAATTACTCAAAATTTATTTCTACAATCTCATATTCAACACATTAGCTTTTTTATTTGAATTCAGAATATTTCCCAAGAGGGTCTCCCATTATAAGCAAATTCATTTCAGAGCTCAGAAGAGGAAAAAACAAGGATATCAATTAATCTAGTTTAATTTGATTGAATTGTTCTAGTAGTGCATTAACCACTCTGGACTAGCTTTAGACCACTTCAACTCATTCTATCAGCCTCAATATTACCCATTTTCTTAGCTCCTTAATTACAACAAAGATGAAAAACAGAAAAAGTGTTTTTTGCTTCTTTGGAAAGTTCTCTGAAACAGAGCCTTCCAAAAATCAGCAACTCATCACACCTCTTTAGTGTTCCAAACTTGAAAACCCAAGGACTCCTTCCTACTTTAGCACTACTGCCTGCCTGCTTTTTCCACTGAAAGCTTCGAGACTCTGGAGTAAGGAAACAGCATTTGTCTTCCTCCAGCAAAGCAATTGTTGCATTTCATAGAAATGGCTAATGGGAGCAGGTGAACTGAACGGATTCTTGCCTGGCTGGCTTCTCCAAAGGTCTGTGGCCCCAAGTCACTGCCTTCCTCATAAATTTCTCTCTTTTCATTATTGAGCATTGAATATTTATGTGCTGCTCACACTTAAAAGCAAATGTACAGAACACAGAATCAGTCCAAGGCAAAATTACAAGGTAGGTGAAATTTGCCTTCAGCCATTCCTGTCAAATTCCCATCATCTCTTTCAGAGGAAGAAATGCCCATTATTTTCTCCCACAACTGCTCTATTAAAAATACTCTCTCTAACCTGCATTCATAATAAAGTATTAATAGTAGATAAGGGCAAAGTGTTATTACTGCCAAAGTAGATGCATTTTAGCATTTGAATTTATTCAATTCAACAGAAAAGGCATTAACCACCAGCAATGTGAAAGAAAAAACCCACTAACACTTGTTACCTAGCCCTCTCCAAGCACGCATTTGGTGTAATTCTTACAGTTTCAAAAGATGGGCGTTGCAATCAGCTCAGCCCAATTCTAGGCTCATTTTCCCGAAGATATGGAAAAATCAACCAAACACTCGTCTTTTATCTCCAAATTGTGTATTTCTTCCCCTGTACCACAACAACAATAACAATACTACTTTTTCTTAGTGCCTTTTTATTTTTTTTTTCATTTGATCCTGTACCCTACATGGTGAGGAACCTAAAGGTCAAAAGATATGTCACTTGCTCAAGCGTAGTAAAAGAATAAGATAAAGACCCACATCTTCTCCTAGCTAGTTCTACCTTTTTTTCTCCTCTGTTTTCTACTTAATCAGGAAAAATAGTACCAAAAAATAACTAGACATCCAGTGAGTAAGAAGTAATAGAAATCAGAGAACCTGGACCTTCTCAACAACCCTCACTTCAGACCATGTTCTCAGGTGCCTGATCCACATTCCACTGCTAAGACTGGCCCTGAATGGACACAAAGCCCACACATCATCCTCAACTCTTTACTCACCCTGAGCCTTTAGGAAAAATGGTGCTGGATCCCCAGACTCACTTGTTCATTTTATAGCAGAAATAGTGTAGACTGTTTGGAAACCCAATAGACCTGAATTTAAATCTCTGCTCAGCTACTTCCTGGTTGTGTAAGCACAGGCAGCTCACTTAACCTTAACCTCACTTGCACCTCCATTTCCTTATCTGACAAAGAGAAGGTACAATAGGGGCTCTTGTGAAAATAACATAAAGAACCTGTCAGAGAGTAAAAATGTCACCTCCCTTCTCTCCTTGCCTGCCCAAATCCTATACTCATAGCTAATGGTAGAAACATCCCAAACAGGAGAATCTTTTCTGTTGGGAGTACCTAATTTTGGATCAATGCCATGTGGAACCATACTCTTGGAGTAAAATGGATTTAGTCCCAGATAAGGAAAAGTGAGAAATAGTGGCCGCTCAAATGGACATAGCTTCCTATCTTAGTTGCTCTACAATCAGAAATGGGATTACTTTTCTCATTATCTACCCATGACATCCAACCCAACATATCTGATGACTTGATTTCAGGAATTTTGATGAACAGAAAATCCTCTTTAGACTACTCCTAAGTCATGAGCTCTAACCCTAAGAAGACAGCATAACAGAGTGGCTTGGACCCCACGGGATTTTGAAACAGTAGCATTCATTTCTGGCTTCTGAAATTTTACCTGAAGTCTTCCAAAGATTTCTTCTTAGTTGCTCTCAAACGATCAGTTTGGCAACAGGCAAATTTGTAATCAATGACCTGGTAAATGATGGGGTTGTACACTGCTGCTGATTTTGCAAGTAGGGTTGGCACCACAGAGAGTTGTATGGGGATGGAGTCTGGCCTTCCAAAAGCTGACCACACAGAGACAACCGCGTAAGGAATCCAGGCAATCAGGAAGCCAGCACAGATCAGCATTGCTACCTGATGAGGGAAAGCAATAGAACAGAGTCAAGATACCTGGTGGAAATTATGGGGGGGAGGAGAAGCAGTAGCTCATTTACACCCAAGAAAGTCTATTATTTGTCCATTTACCTTGCCTGTAGGAGACATTTCCTATGTGGACTTCAGAGATGTTCAGCCAGAAGAAGTTATTACAATGACTTATCCCATTTACCACATCCTATCCATTCTTCACTCCAGAATTTGAATGTACCAAAAGACCCAAAGTTTAACCCTATAAAAGCTGTCAGATTTTACATTGGGTAGGAAATGATGCTAAGAAGACATCCATGCTCCTGAAATTTCCAGACTTCTCAACCCACATTGATGGAAAATATGTTCCATCATATTTGGAACTAGATGGAAAACACTTTCACCTTGAAGAAATTTTAAATCACTCGTATTTGCCTCAGGAAACAGAAACTCTGCCCTTTTTGGAAATTTTAATATGAATCTTCCTCAGAGATTCCTGTTAAGTGTTACTTCTTTTGGCTCGTTTTCTCAAGTGTGAGGCTTGGATAGTGGAAATTCACTAGAAATAAAATAAAATAGAATCACCAAGTTTTAACTAAAGTGACACAGTGGCATAAAGCAAGACTTTTCCAGAAAGCACTTTTCTCTCTCACAAAATTATAATTACCTTAGGAGCGTCTTAACTTTCAGATCAAAGAATAATTAGAAAGAGGGTTTTAAACACCCTCACTGGTTTCTTACCATCTGCAACCCAGTCCCTGTACTAACATAGCCCTAATTAATGCCCTGTAACTACATACCTGACCCTATAGATTATCTCACTTGAATTCAACAACCGCTTTTTACCAAGTGCTCGGTGCCGGACACAATGCCAAGTGCTGTTGGGGACACCAGTCCACCTTAGGGCCTGGTTGTAGCCCTCTGGAATACAAACTACAGTACAAGGAAGAATAGGATTTAAGTACCAGCAGAGGAGGACCAAATTACATGGTACGGGGCAAATTCAGAACAGTTTCATGAGGGACATGGCATATAACCTGCATGTTGGCAAGTTGAAATAAAGGAATGGTAGTAAGATCAGCGTGAGCAAAGGTGCAGGTATGTGTGAGATTTGCATAGAAACTAGCAAGTACTTGCTTCAGCAACACATACACTAAAATTGGAATCATACAGCGAAGATTAGCATGGCCCCTGCGCAAGGATGACATGCAAATTTGTAAAGCGCTCCATATTTTTGGGGAAAAAAAAGAAAAGAAACTAGCAAGCAATTTACTTTGGCATATAGATGAGGCTAGAAAGAAAGATAATATCCATGTATTCAGGGTTTTGTATAACTTATGACCGGGCTGCCCTTAATTCCATATGCTTTGAGGCCCTAGTAGGTTTCTGAGCAGGAGATTTAATGAGAACCGTGTTTAGGAAGATTTACCTGTAAAATGAAATGGCACAGGAAGAAATTGGAGGTAGAAAAATCATTGTTTATTCATTCAATCAACAAGCATTACTGAGCATCTCCTATATGTTTTGTGTCGAGGATAAAGCCATGAACAAAGCAGACACAATCCCTGGCCACATAGAATTTCCACTTTTAACAGGTTTGTTTAGGCAACAGTCTAAACAAGAAATGAAAGGGCTGTTCCTTTGAGTACTGACACTAGCAACTGAAGCCCAAGCCTTGGTGTTTATTTTAAACATGAGCTATTTCAGGTCCTAGTTAAGAGAGAGTGTACTAACTTCGAAGTATCTTTACACTATTACCTACTGTTTTTCTGTAAAATAAATAATGAAACAATATTCAAATTAGCACTCCAGGTAGTGGACATCTGCTTTTGCAAATCTACCATATGTCTTTCATTTCCTCATAAACTTTAGCATCGCCAGCATCCCTTCTACCCCTAGGCTGTTGTATGGAACTGGCATCACATGACCCAAGCCTGACCAGAGGACGGCATGCCCCTAGCTACGAGAGCAAGAACAGGGATGGGCACATGACTAGAAAGAGCATCATCAGACCCATCTTTGATGATTTTATAAGGGATTTGTAGAAAAAAGGGAGCTTCCTTTTATCTCTGAGTTCCCCAAAACCCAGGAAAGATGAAGAGATGGAGCTATCTGAGGCAGGCACCACATCCTCTTTCCCCATCCTCTTATTTAAGAAAGAAAAGAACAGTGTTCCCAACATGAAAGTCATGACATGCTAGTGTAGAGAATCAAGGATGAGGAATGAGACACAAAATGTTTTATTAGTAACAGAGCAACAATATTTATGCATGCTTTTTTGTTTTAGAAATCCAAGTGGCTAAGTTCTTTTATAACAAAGTCATTTCTATGCATGTGCATTTCAATATGCTCCCATTAGAACAGAGCTATTGTATGCAAGGAATGGTCTATAGCCTTATTTGACCTGCAGAACAGCCTGTCAGTAGGGTGTTTATCCTGAGAACCCCACATTTGTGAGCTGTGTCAACTAAGAAGCCTGGAAAATCCACCATGTGTCTCAGGTTATAAAATTCCACCTAAGAAACTCAGGGCTCATCTCTAAATATTAACTGCAGCTGAGACACACCTCAGTTATATCCATTTCACTCCATTTTACAAATAGAGTCTAAATCTCAAAGAGATGAATGAAGTGAGCCCACACCTCCTTCGAGTCCTGATGCCCTGTGTCAGGGTCCTGCAGCCTTACTTTAAGGTCCTGAGCCAAAATTCTTACCTGTGTTTAACGGTTATCAACCAGACCCAGATCACACATGCACTCCTCCCTCTCGCTTGCTTGCTTGCTTGCTTTTTTCCCACCTCTCTGCAAAGGGTTACCCAGGAGAAATTGTATTTCATTTGGTCTATGTGACTTTTGTTTGTAAATGGAATGGATGCCTCAAGGCTCAAAGTGAGGGTCTTTTTTCTAAATCCCCAAATAAACAATAACATAAATAAAACTTGCTTTAGCAGATGTCTGGGAATGGTGACTCATCTGATGATTTCACAGTATCTCAAAAGCTGTTTTCTGTGTTGCTGTCAAAGTCATTGACAAAAAATAGATTAACAGTCCATAATATTTTCTACATTTTACATATTTTCTACTTTTATGAGAGTGTGCAATGGGGAGAGAAAGGACTTCAAACATTTGCATTATGTTATCCTTTTTAAAAGGACATCAGAGAATTAACCATGCTGTGGTTTTTAAACACAGAGCGAATGAATCGTTGTGGTTTTTCTGATTAGGATAAAACTAAGTGCCTTAAATTGAATGACTAGAAATCAAGTTTAGAGCAGAAAGAGGGATAAAAGCCTAGATCTGAAAGCACTGCAGAATATTACTTTGTATTTGAAGTGAATACAAAGTCAACATGAGACCCATTTATTTTTTACGATCTTCTCCTGTTAAAATATACTCCACAAAACATTAAAACATTAAATATTAAAGGCATTTTAAGATAAACTCCATAAAAGTTACAAAACTTGCATGTTACCCTCATTTTCCCAGTGTTTTCTACTCAAAGTGGAACATGTTTAATCTTTCATCAGTCTCTTTCCTCATTTCTGAGTGTGTCCTCATTTTCATTTTCCAAAATTTCTATTCCAAATATCCTTAAGCCAGATCTAGCACAGACAGGTACCTGTCAGCTTTTTTCTAAGTTGTTTATTTTTTAAACAATAAACAGTGACATGTGTGACTGCCTTTTGGTTTACTGGAAAAGCAGTAAAACTTCAATTCTTAAATTAGGCAATTTTTGTGGGAGGAAATTCACAGATTATGTGCTTGGCTTCTACAAAGGAATCACACATCTGCAACCCAGTTCACTTTAAATATATCTTGCTGCAGAGGACTAAAGGATATCTGTACGTTCCAGCTACAGTTCAAGTTGGCATTAAGTGTCACATGGGCAATATTGTCCATAATTGATCAATTGATCAATTAAAGCAGTAATAGAACAATGGGATTGAAAGTAAATTCTCCAAATTAGATAAGCCTCTGTCTTTGGGCCCAATTCATCTGAACCATTCCAGCAGATACAATTTCCAAGAAGCAAAGTCCTGCACTCTCTCCATGCTGAGGCAGTGTGCAATAGTGTAAACATCATGGATAGAGATACTCGGGTTTGGATTCCAACTGTGGTTCAACTCCAATGACCAGTGTGAGTGAGACAGAACCCCTGATTCTCTAAGAGTTGGCATTTCAGTTCCTTGCACCAGGCTCCTTTGCTCGGATATGAGTAGGGCTTCAGCCAACGTTTGAAGCTGTGTGCTATCTTGAATAATGAAATGGATGAGAAGAGGACATGGAATTGATGTAGAAGTGAAGTTTACAAGGAGAGCCAGAAAGATGGAATAAATTCCCTACCAATAACAAGATTGACCACATCACAGAACCAGCTAGACTACTGAAATCAAGGATATTGCAGTGGCTGGGGTGAGATAAGGTCACAAGAAGCAAGATCACTACATGTGTGCATTGAGTAAATGGCAGGGGAGTATACAATTGACCAGAACATACAGATAATAAGATTTGGTTTTCCTATCTTGAGTCTAGCTGGCAAGCACATGGATTTGCTCCCAACTAATCAAAAAAAAAAAAAAAAGAGAGAGAGAGAGAGAGATGAAAAGATGGTAATGCGAGAGTAAAGGCCAGTTATGAGGCCACCTCCCGCCATATGCAGTCAGCCTGCCATTGAATGTCACTACCAAAGGCAAAGAGGAAAGGGGGCAACTTAGCAACCGTGACCTACCTTCATTGGCCCTCAGTCCCTGATATGTATAAAAATAAGGGTGATATTTAGCTTTCACACCATCTTTGAAGAAATAAAGTCATTCGACAACTCTAAGCATGTCTAATTTGAGTCTCTTCCTTCCATTTTATCAATAGAATGACAACTAAGGCCAACTGTCCCAGACCCTTCATCATGCACTTAGAAAGAAAAGAATTCTGAGAGCTTTGTTGTGTCTACCATTATGTGAGCCCTGGGGGTGATCCAAGTAGAAAATATTAATTTGTACTTAAAAAAAAAAAAAAGACCTAGAAAAAGGAGGGGTCTGCACTTCCCCACTGCAATTTTCTCAAATCTTAAAATACCACTCTTCTATAAACAAGCAAAAGCTGTGATTGAAAGGAGAGGATGTAAATTAAGTCATGTCACTCTGTACATCTGTGTTGCAGGGTTTGGGTCTAAAACTGAACACAGCATTCCCCAGTGAGGCAGCGGCTGGCTTTAAGAACAGGAAATACAAATCTCTAAGTATCTGGCTCAACAAAACAAGGGAGACTTCACTGTTCATTATAGACGAACCAAGCCCTTAAGGTATGGAAAGTGCTACTCAGTGGGGAAATGTACTCAGGTGGAGAGACCAGGTGGTTTTAGCAGTAAGAGCTATTGCTGTCAATCCAACCAATCTAGCCATTTTTATACAACTGAGAGTTTTAGAAGGTAACTTAGACAGCATTTAGTTCCCCTGCCCCACCCCCTTTCACAAACGAGAAAACCAAGGCCCAGCAAGGAGAAGTGGTTTGTCCAAGGTGAATCTGTCACGATTCTGAGTCCAAGAAATGGACTTCGGCCAAGCGGGACAAGAAAAGGAATGGGTTGGTTAGGACAGAGCATCACTGGGAACGCCAAGCCGACAGAAATGACACCCAAACCGATGGCCTGAACCAGCTCTAATGCAGAAAGCACTGCTGCAGCCGTGCCCGGGGGAGACATCTCCCTGCCTCTCTGCTGGTATCACTGGCCCCTGAGACAGACTAGCTGGAGCCTAGGGTCATAGCCGTACTCCACCTGCAGGGGAACCTTGGAAAGTCAATGACTGGTCTTTCCACATCTTTTTTTTTTTTTTTATGTTATGTTAACCTTCCGTATCTTTTAAATTAGGAGTCAGCCTTTGCTTAGACATGTGGCTCCTCCCCTCCACGATCCAAGACTCAAAATGTTGGAAATTCCTCAACACAGAAATTCCAAACACAGACAGGGGTTCAGCCACTGGAAGCAGAAATAAATAACAAATGTCAGCTACGTGAGACTCCCAGTGGGCTCGTCGCAAAACTGGGATTGATCCCAACTTGAAATTCTTTCCTTCAACAAATACATATTTTATATGTATTTATTTATATACATGTATTTATATTTAACTTGTATTAATATAATTAATTGTATATTATATTATTTATATCACATTATATTATAATGTTTAATGTATCATGTTTGAGACATTGTGCTATGTCCTAGGGACACAAAATGAACGAAATGATATGGTTGTCACTCCACAGGCCTTACTGACTAATGCTAAAGCCAGACATTGGGCAAATAATCACAAAAATAAGTATGTAATTATAAATTAATTATAAATTATGACCTGTTCTAAGAAGAAAATGTAAAGACAGCATTGCCCCATGGTAATAGGAAGATCTGAATTCAATTTGGGGAATGCTTTTCTGGGAAGTGACATTTAAGCTAAGAACACTTATGAGGAACCAGAGGAAATGAATTAATTAGTTTAAAAAATAAAAAAGCAACGCAGTTCAGCTTTCCCACAAACTGCCCTTAGAGTCCTCCCAGGGGGTTCTCTGAATATGAACCTTCAATGATAAATAAACTGGATGAGCAATCAAAGAGAGGAATCATGTGAGGAAAGCAGAGATTTACATTTATAATTTTTAAAAAGACTTCACGATCAATGTGAAATAACAAAGCAAAACAAAATGCCTGTCAGTTATAAAAGGGACAGAGGAACTCAAGCCAGGGATCAAGGGACCACTTAACACTCATCAAGGTAATTAGATTAACTTAATTTATTCAATTATGTATTCATTATAGCAATCTTGATTAAGCATCTAGTAGGCACCAGACAGCGAGGCTCAGTAGCAAACGGGATGTGTAACACTTGAGTTCACCTACCTACTACTTGCAAAGAAGGACAAGCATGGGGCTCAATAAAGTGAATGTGTCAAGTGCTCTGATGGCCTATTGCAGAGGGACTTAAACTAGCCAGGGGTGATCAAGAAGCCTTTCTGGTGGAAATAAAGGAAATTAAGAGAAATCCAGATGCCCAGAGGATCTAGACACTACTTATAGACCTGGAACTCATAGATAATCTATCTGTGCTAAATGAATAAGTATTAAGTACTAGTCCATACAGCATAATAATATTTGGGAAAATTAGTCTATGCCTCTGGTATTTTCTTCCTGGGACTCCACCGCCCCCCTCATTAAAGCAGAAGCAAGAGTGTTCACTGCATTGTGTGAAGATTTTTTCAAGCCAAAATACCCGAAGAAGTAAACCATTCATTTCTCAGCTTGTGAGTTTTAAAATAGAAATTTACATCTTACAGGAGAGAAAATACTTGAGAGACAGGGGTTTTGAGTATACAAAAAATGACATTGAGTACCCACAGTCAGAAACTTGAAGGACCAGAGGCATTAATCTTACTAAATGGGGACAATTTTAGAGGGATGCACATGATTACAGGTTTCCCACCCAAGAGTGGGTAAGGGTCTACAGCTCAAAGGTGAGGGAGGACCTCAGAGGAGCCAGTAACTGACCTTGAGAAACTGTCCTGATGCTACTCCACAGAGCTGAGCACAAGGGGCCAAGGATGGTGTTGGGGAGCAAGAGACCCTTAATGCATCTGGGGATCTCAGGGCCAAAAACTTGTGCCTTGCTTCCCAGGGTCCCAGCCAAGCTCCCAACACGCACATGATGAATTGCAGTCAAAGGACAGGGAAGTAGCTGGAATTGCTGATGAACTTGAAGAGGGCTTCCAGTTGGAACAAAAAGGATGTAAAGTGACCCATGACAACTGATGATTGAGACCAGAAAGAAACTTAAATATCTCAGGAATACCAGGGGCAATAAATGACAATTAGACCAGAGTCCCCACCCCCTGACACCATGGAATTATAAAAGCCTCCCTAGAATTTATAGATAGCCCTGGGAAGACAAGGAAGACCCCCCAGTTCAACTGAATTTATCTTGATTGTTTAATATTAAGTTTGTTTTACAAAGTCATATACAGGCAAATGAAAATGAGATGATACTGAGTCATAGAAATATAAAGAGAGTTTTTGTTTGCTTGTTTGTTTTTATTTCTTGGTCTTTTTTTGCATACCTCTGTTGGCAATCTGTGAAGTTTCAGCCTGGTACAAAAGTCTAGCAAAACCATCATTCTTAAAAAATTAATTCAAGAGAAACTACAAAGCAGAGAGAGATTTGTATGTGGGATGTCAATTTTCAGGTGGATAAGACCAGACTAGCAAAATGCAGGCCCAGATAATAACCCAGCTGGAAATCATTACAGTACCCAGAAAAGTAAATTATTTTAATCCCAGAATCCAAGAAGGTGGCCTTTAAGTAGTAGGCTTTTAGACAAGGCTATTCTAAAAGATCAGAAGCACCAAGTGAATAAGCAAACTGCCAATCCTGAGAGGTAGTTGAATGGAGAAAAAGCTTCCTAAGACTATGAAAAGGTCCAGTGTGAGGTTGTTTTTACTTACTTTTACTCAGTAGAAAAAAAAATCAAGATCAAAATTAAATGGTAATTTAAAACATTTTAAATTTAGCAGAGAAGACGCCAAAATAGAAAGTTGTGTTTATCAATGTGCGCTGAATTTTGATTTATGTTTTTTGCATAAGTGTTAATAATTAGAAGCATTTTATATTCAGGTTGTTTTATATAAGTTTTATATATACAAAAGAGGTCCAGATATATTGTATAATATATAACATATATTATGCCATATAGACATTATATATAATATAATGTCATTTAGTATATGTCAGAAGAAGATATGTTTAAAATAAAATCATACATATAGATGCCTACACTTTTCATTTAACATCTCTTCGGGCTGGGTGAGCCTGGTTATTTGATCTATACAGTCCAGTCCAGGCCGAGGAGACTGATAACCACAAACCAAATTAAATGGTGCGTGCCAAGTTTCACCTTGCATGCATAATGAGCTTCAGAATCACTCACTAAACAAATTGCCCACCGTCCAGAATACACAAAGAACCAGATGCTAGGGTATTTATAAAAGCTAGCTGTGGGTTGAGTTAGGCAATTCAACTAAAAGGAGAGCATATGATTAATAACACACTCAGAGAAACTGGAGAAGGACCTCACAGGAATGAGGATCTGGACTCGCTAATCAAGACCATCAAAATGTCTTGAGGCCAACTCCATTGGAGGGTGGCAAGAAGAGAGAGGAGGTCATATGACATCTCAGCAGCTTTCTGGTATGCCAAACTGCAGGACTACAAGGTAAACTCGAATTGACCTACCAGTGTGATGGACATCACATCATTTCCTTGAACATACTTCCATAAAGTATTGAGAAGGAAAATTTTTATCATTGTTGCATTCACCTGTTCTTAGAACAGTACTTGGTTCTGAGTAGGGTTTGGATTAAACGTAATCCAAATTTAACTTGGATTCATTTATTCGGATTAATACTTTTTTTAAAAGTCACAGATAAGAGCTAAAAGGAGAGCTGGAAATGAACTTAAATCATGACCTTGGATTTTATGGAAATATTTTTTTCTATTTTACAGCCAGTGATAAGATAAAAAGCATATTATGATTCCTGATCTTGTATTTTTGTCCAGGTAGAACTGCTCTATTATTAGATTATGAGTATAGATTTAGAGTAATGAAAACTTCCTTGGAGCTTTCTTTTACTCAGCATATGGAGTTTAGGAAGTAAAGGTCAACTGGAACCATTAAGAATCTCTAGCTCACACTGTACGACCAAGAGATCCTTGTACCATCTCAAAACATCTGTAAGTGAAAAGAGGAATATTACCAGAACAAAGGCCCTGACTTGCTACAAGAGAGCACAGGCCTGAAGGGAAATGTTACTATAGGTCCTGAGACAAGTGGTCTCCAAATTAGGCTGTGAGGACACGTGAAGTTGGGATACCAATAATATGATTGATTGATACCAGAAGGAATGGTTAGAACTTCAATCTACATTTATTTTTTTATCTTTAAAAGTAAAATAGAAATTAGGGCATACTAATGTTAACATACAGTTTGATGGTATTAGCTGCATGTCATTTGTATTGAGTATGTGCTGGAAAAATATTTCGTTCAATAGAAAGGTAAGACAGGACAAAAGTGGGAAGACCACTGCCTTATCCTTACCCAGAATTCCTAAAAGTTACAAAAGAATGAAGGAACCACTGTTCTAACTCCTTCTATGCACCAAATGACAGAATAACATGTGTTGTCTCATCAAATCTCCACCACAATCCGAGGAGATGTTACTATTCCTGTTGCACAAGTGAGAAAATAGAGATTCAAAGAAGTTCAGTATCTAGCTCTGGATCACAAACTTGGCAAGTATTGGTAATGGAATGAGAACCCTAGTCTATTCTCAAATTGTGTGTTCCTTTCCTCACATTACAGTATCTAAGGAGCTATCAGCTCTGAAACTAGCATTTACCAAGGGACATGACCCTGCAGAAACTGCTCTTGTATTAAGATAAATTTCCTATAGGATAGTAGATGCGGTAAGCTCTTACTCTGTAAATAATGTGAGGCGGCAGAATGTCCCTAATCATGCCCACCAAAGTCAATACAAAACAGTATAAATACTGTGAGGTGTTTTATGATGCATAAAAGTTATTATTATTATGACTTAAATAATTTTTGAGAACCAAGAATATCTTATTCAATAGAGAGAATAAGCTCCAAGTAGAGCCACCATACAAATTTAGTAAATATTAGAAGTGTGTGTGAGTGTGTGTGTGTGTGTGTAAATGAGAGAGACAGAGACAGAAACAGGGAAAAGAAATACTACAAAGGTTTAGATAAATAATAGCACGTTTCAGAAGTACATAAAGAATAGAGATTCTAAAATTCTCCCAGCCCCCAACATTCCCTATCCTCTTTGCCCTATGACATTTTAATTGATTAGAAAACCCCTCTGTAAATTATTACTGTAGTTACCTTGGTCAGTTTCATCTCCAGCACATGGCTGCTATGTATCCGACTGTCGAAATGAGCTACTTCTTTAGAGGAGGACTTAACCTTGGCAATGATCTTCACATAGGAGAACACGATCACAGCCGTTGGGAGTAAGAGGCAGAAGAAGAGGATGTTCAGGATGAAAATCTGGCCACCCACGGAGGCCTCGGCCAGCCACCAGTCCAGCGTGCACGAGGTTCCGAAGGGCTCAGGAGCGTAGTCCCCCAGACCGACCAAGGGCATGGTGGTCCAGAAGGAAGCATAGGCCCAGATGACTGCCAGGCAGATGTAGGCGTGCTTTCTTTTCAGCCAAACCCCTGGAGGTAGAAGAAAAGCATTACCGGGATGTAATCTGCCCTACACCCGAATACCTCCCCTCGATATGTCAAATTCCACATCCAAAGAGTTATTCCATTGGATTCTGGGAGAAGTGGTCAGATAACTGAATTCTGAGGGAGAGTGGAGTGAAGGGAGAAAAGTTCCAGAGCGTGGGCCTTTTTCCAAGCGAATAAAATCAGAAGTGCTTTCACAGGGAAGGTTTCCATAGGCACGCAGGAGCCTCAGGAGGGGTAAGTGATAAAAGCTGAGGAAAGGGGACAGTAGAAAGATGAGAGGATGCCAAAGACAATGAAGGAAGGATCTTAAGAAAGCACCCAGAATGACCTTTGAGATCCTATCCAATACGGGGCCAACTGGTAGAATAGAAGGACCAAGCCCGCAAAGGAAGTATTAATGGTTCATCCAGGGTAGACTCCTTTGGGGAAAGTGAGAACTGATAACACATTGCTTGTGCCTTTCAATACCCTTCTCCATAAAAGCTTTCACGTCTCGTATCTCATTCATCTTCCTAAGCACTTGTCAGTGGGGGTCGGTGGGCCACAACCATGACTGCGTGCTGAGACGGTAAAGTAGCTGACCCTGCTTCATGCGAGCAGGTTTTGAATCTTCAAACGTGACAAACACAGCAGTCATGCTCACACAGCCATAGCAAGAAGGGTAGAGAATCTAGGTAGGTTGCATCATGTTCTGCAAAAGTAATTCTGTGAAAAGACTTCCAGGAAAACAAAAAATGAGCTCTAGGTTTTTCAGAACTAGTTTCCATTGACCAAAAGAGATCTCCAAGAAGAACTGGTGTAGTCATCTAAGAAAAGCCATAGAGCACTAGTTATCCCTTTCCACAGTTCACCATAACCACCAAAGACAGGGCAGCCTGAGCTGGTGCTGCAGCCTCCTCGTGAAATTACCTCCACACCCCATTTATCACCTCAAAGAGAAAGGGCCAGAGAAGTAAATCCTTACTGCCTTGGTTTTGGAGTAGCAGAGAAGAAATATCACAACACAGTCAACAAAAGCCAAATGATCTCTTCATCACAGACTCAAGGCCTGCTTCTGCTCAGAGCCGTATGCAGTTTGGGAAGTCAGTAGGGCCTAATTCTTCTCGTTCTAGTGTTTGACCCTCTGCGTGTGCCCTTTCTAGATGCCCATGTTCTTAGCAGTAAAATGGAGGAGATAAGAATACATTGCTTACAGGTTTTGATAAGGGTTCGATGAAATAATGCAAGGCCTGATTTGCAAACTACAAAGGACTGCTACATTAACACAGATTTTTACTCCTGTGTTTGTCTCAGCACTAACAAGAAATATAGATTGTATCTATACTCTGTTGTCTCTTTTTTTTCCTCAAATACATGGCATGTTGTATCATAAAATCCAAATTTCTCAAGCCCAACCAGAGTGAGGTAACAATCATGTAGCCACAATATATGTCAGCTCCTGATTATCCATTATAATGGATAAAACACTGGCACGGATAATCACATATATTTAGGGGAATGTGCATATGCATACGTATAAGCATTTATGGTTAGGGTTACTTGGCGAGGTGTTGTATACTTACATTCGAGTATGGTGAAAGGCTGTCAAGTACAGGAGGGAGTAGATTAGTAGATTGGTTCTGTGTTGCTCCAGAAGTCAGAACTAGGACCAATGGGTGGAGGTTACTGGGAGGCAGTTTTGTCTCAATATAAGGAATAACATTGTAACAATGAGAGCAGACCAATCAGAGAATGGGCTGCCTTGTGCAGTAGTAAGCTCCCCGTCACTGGTCCCTGGAATTATTCAAGAAGAGGCCAAGTGGCTGTCTGTCAGGGATGCCTTAAAACAGCTTATCACATTAATGGGAGAAAGGTCTCCATGTTCCCAAGCGGTCTTCTAATTCCAACATTTTAAGACACTGTGTAGAGGGGCTTAATCATGAGTCACATCAAATGGTGAAACCATTCTATTGAGGTTCAATCTTAAAAGAAGCTGGAAAAATATATACAGTTCCCATATGGAGTGATGCCCTGCAATGATGCTGGGAGTGGGCAGTATCATCTCTTTAAAGGACACCAAGCCTAAATTCAAGGAAATATTTAAAAAGCAGAGAAATCAAGGTATTCCTCATATATCCCCAGGAAGTTGAAATTCTGCCTTCTCATCTATAAAATCTGTAAGTATACTTACAATCTACTTGATACAACCAAAAATAAGTTTCTAGAAAGTATAGGACTCTGAAGTCATCCAGAATATACTAATTGAATATTTTTTATGTTATTGGAAATTCTGATTTAAGTTATTTCTATTGGAAGGGTTAAGCTGTTTAGAAAAAGAGATGCAAATTAAAAAAAAAAAATGATTGCTAGTTTGTGAAGATGATGGTCCATGACCTTAACCTCCCCTGCATGGTTTCCTTGGAGTCTGGGACTATAAACTTTTAAAATATAAAGGAAAAGGGGCGCCTGGGTGGCTCAGTCAATCAGTTAAACTTCGACCTTCGGCTCAGGTCATGATCGAGCCCCGAGTTGGGCTTCCTGCTCAATGGAGGGTCTGCTTCTCTCTCTCCCTCTGCCCCTCCCCCTGCTCATACTCTGTCTCTCGCTTTCTCTCTCTCAAATAAATAAATGGAATCTTTAAAAAAAAAGTGCTTTAAAATGTAAAGGAAAATTCTACCACATTGAAAGTATCAAGTCAGCTTGATCCTTCCCACCTCAGGTTCCAGACCATCCTCCGTCTCCATGGTCACAACTGTTCTGATTGACAGATTAATGAACAGAGCAGCTTTTTCCAGAGGAAGCCAATACTACTCCCTGGTTGCACCTGGTTCTCAGTATTAAACGGAAGGGCCCAAATTCTTCTCTTTGGGATTCAATAAGTTCCCAGAACCCCAAGAAGCAAAAGTAATAAAAATTTATTCTTAACATGTTGAATGGTCTCATTATTAAAAAAAAAAAATCTTGAGCCTCTGAAAACTTTTTCATAGCTGGTTCTACCCTCATCAATGCTTCTAGTCACTCATCTTTCTACCTACAATACCACAAAAAGAGTGTTGAGTGATATTTCTGCATGTGTCCTTTCTTGTCAGCACAGCTGCACGGCTTTCTAACTTGGATCTGGACTTTTTGGAATTCCTCATCTCTGAAATCACAGGGACCCTGAGGCCTAAAGGGGGATCAGAAACATCTTTCTTATAATTACATTTACCATGCGGGGAACCAGCTAAAACATCTCGGACCTAACATCCTTTCAATGCATTTTATTTCTTTGTTTGCATGGCAAAACACGGAAGAAGCTTACACAGATTATACAAGGAAATGATGTTTGCCAAAAGCACTGTAGCCAAACACCAGACATTCCTATAAAAGTAGTATTAAAAGAAATCTACATTGACACAGTTTCAAATCTTTAAACTTATGTTAGAACAAAATGGGCTCTAAACAGAGATACTCTTAGTCTCTTAGGTTATTAGTAATCTTTGTTCTTACCTATCGGTACAATATTTACAATCTGACAATCCACTAGTTTTGACTATCAGGGAATGAGAAGCCTTCATACTTACCATACGATAAATAGCAGATTTTCAGATATCGATCCAGGCTGACAGCAGTCATGGTGATGAGACTTCCACAGCCAAAGAAAAATCCAGCCCATCCATACCAGCGGCAGCCAATCCAGCCAAACACCCAGCGGTGACAGAAGCAAGAGATGATCGTGAACGGTTTGCCTACAACTAGAGCGCCAAGCAATTTGTCAAGGGAAATTCCCTCCAGTTAAAGTTACCCACCTGCCTCAACTCACCCTTGAGTTATATTCTATTCAGACAAGAGATAGCTATTTTAGTTACTGTTAGGTTCAATCTGTTTGCAACCAGACCCAGATTTCTGGGATTTAAACCATTCCTCAAAACAATAAAATAAGACAAAATCAGACAGGGAGACAAACCATAGAGACTCTTAACCATAGGAAATGAACTGAGGGTTGCTGGAGGGAAGGGGGGGGGATGCGGTAATGGGGTGATGGACATTAAGGAAGGCATGTGATATGATAAGCACTGAGTGTTATAAAAGACTGATGAATCAATCACTGGCCTCTACCTCTGAAACCAATAATACATTATGTTAATTGAATTTAAATTTAAAAATATTAAATTACAAAAAAATAAAAATAAGTAATAAATAATAAAAAATAAACTATTCCTCAGCCTCTATTAGTGTTTTTGTGTTTTTTACTTTCTAGAAAGCATTGTTCTACTTTAATTTACACCCTGCACCCTTCGTAATCAGCTATTGTATTCAATCTTCACCTTCCTGGACGGGAACAGGCTGAAGAAGCTCTCCACGATCTCTATGTGATCTATCATCTATTCATCTATTTATCTATCTATCTATCTATCTATCTATCTATCTATCTATCATCTATCTATCTATCATCTATCTATCTATCTATCTATCTATCTATCTATCTATCATAAGGCTCCCTAAACTTATCGCATTAGGAAAACCGAGTAACTGATACTCACAGGTGCCAGCCCTGACCCCAGGTGTGTCCCTTCTTCAGTAAACAGAGGTACACCCAAGTTCCTGTTAGTGTAGTCAGTTAACACATATTTCTTAAATGCCATCTGTAAGTCAGACACACATCTCCTCTAGTTTGTCTAGTTGTCCAGGTAGCTAATTTCACACTCCATCTTGCTGGACTGTGCACCCCCCTATTAGGGCTTCCTAATCCCAGTGGTGTAGCCCGGCTGTCAGTGAGGAAACTGAGTGTAAAAGAACTGTTTCTTATTCAGCAACTAATTACTCAGTGCCTCTTATGTAACAATTACAGAGCAAGGTGATAGGGGACAAAGTGCAGGTCAAGACTGACAAATGTATTTAATAGTAGAGAGAGCAGATAAGAGAAATACATAATTTGTAATATAAGATATGATACGATGGAATGATAGTCATTAGTGCTGAGAAGAAAAATGAAGCAGAAGGAGATAGATAGAAATTGTTGTTTTATATAAGGGGATCAGGAAAGACCTCTCTGAGAATGTGACATTTAGGGAGATGTCTAAATCACTGGTAGAGATCACAGGTAAATGTCTAGAGGGGAAATA
>NC_138376.1:36210745-36236290 GCF_054177405.1 Leptonychotes weddellii | reverse complement strand
GCCTTTGGCGATGTTTCTAGGAAGAAGTTGCTTCGGCTGAGGTCAATGAGGTTGCTGCCTGTGTTCTCCTTTAGGATTTGGATGGACTCCTGTCTCACATTGAGGTCTTTCAACCATTTGGAGTCTATTTTTGTGTGTGGTGTAAGGAATGCTTGGTTTTGTTTTACTTTAAATATCAATTTCCAGGACTCTAACCTCCAGAAAGTCTGATTTAATTTATCTGGAGCAAGCTCAGGCATCAATATATTTCCATATACTTTTTTTTAGCTCCCCAGGTGATTCTAATACATATATACAATTGAGAGCCACCGGTATAACCACAAATATTAGTTATATAGATGTAATATACCTGGTCTCTACTATGCACTTCGAGGTGCTTATAATGGGATATAGTTGACCAAGGAAAAAAATAAAACAGACAAAAATGTTTAAGGTTTATTGGAGTGGAAAATGTATTAGAGATACTCAAAGTTGAAAAATGATCTGGGTTCATCTGCAAAAGCTATCACATGGAAGAAAATGCTTTCTTGCTGAATTACTCTGAAGACACAGGCAGAGTAATGAGGTGGCTTGTGCAATTCTAGAGCAGATTTGCTTGGTGGAAAGCATTTTCAGTGTATTAGACCACTTAAGGACATTTTTATTCAAGCTTAGCTTAATTCAGCCTTAAACATGAACCTGGTATTATTCGCTGGTGAAGGATGTGGATGAAATGGTAGGTTTCATTCGAGCATTTTACGTTCAGTACCAGGGAGAGAGCCGTCTGGGCTCAGGAGAGGTGACCGGGAAAGCTATCATTCATGTTGCGACACCGCCATCGTGTGGCTATTACTAAAATTGCAGCCATTGTGCAGCCTTGCAAATTGCCCGGGGTTCCTTTCAGCTGTTTTCATCCCAGGAGGCCTGACACAATATGCTTCTCTTAATGTGCATGTGCATGTCCGATAAGAGCTCATGATATTTAAGCCTGTCCATACTGAGTAAAGCCTTCCCAAGTAACGAACACCACGCAGACTCTCAAGGGCAACACATCTGCTAGTGATAAACAGTGACTCAATAGGTAGAGGCTTATTTATTGAGCCTTGTTTTGGGAGATTGGCAGCGGCAGAAAAATCCACTTATGAAGGGAGAAACAAATATCAGAAAACATTTTAAAAAGGACGTTTAGATGGGGAACTGCTAAAAGGTTTCCAGTGGAAAGAGGAGTTGCTGTGTGCTGTCCACACTCAATTTCCCCAATTCTAGTAACTTAAGACCATACTCCAAACAGCAGAATTTGGGATCCAAAGGCACGTTTGAGCGTATTTAGGCAACCCTGGGACTTTATAGATGAAAGCAAAGGGAGGCTACTTATCCAAAATCATTTATATTTATAAAATTAATTACAGTTAAAGAGAAATTTTATTCCAGTTCCTCCTTGGTTGGGTTATCAGAGAAGCCAAAGAAGCAAGAAATAATCCAGTGGTTTCCAATTTTGACCTCATATTAAACTTACCTGATAATACCAACTTTAAATATCCTGATGCCCAGGTAACATTCTCAACCAATTCAATAGAAATTTCTGGGTATAAAACCCAGCTGTGAAGTTTTTTGCTTTTCTGTTGTTGTTTTGTTTTGTGTTTTTTAAGTTTCCCAAGTGGCTTTTTTGTGCATCCAGTTCTGAGAACAACTGACCTGGAGGCTTCCTATGCTTGCAATCAGTCCCGAAGCCACACTTCAATGTACCAGCATGTCAGCTCTCCCGTCTTCCTATACTCACCTCTCACACTGTCTTCGCCCATCATTTAAGCTTCAAGACCTAGCCCCTTGGTGTTTATTTTAACAGAGTCCCGTGTGGGTAGCAGGGGTGTAAAGGAGCTCAACACAGTGATCTGTAAGTTTCTGTCTTCTCAATCATTTAGCCAGTACAGTTTGAGGTGTAGCATTACAAGGTATCATGCATCATTCCAAATTGTCTCCTTAGCATCTAACATGCTCAGCACACAGAAAGGACTCAACAAATGTTAAATGGATGAGCTCTTTAGCCTGACGACACTCCGTTGACTTACCACAACCTCTGTAAAGATGATTGGTGAAAGGAGGAGCGAAAGGAGGTGGGGGAGGGGTGATCTCTGAGCCAGTGAGGACTTTAGAATGGGGCACAGCTCAAACCCCCAAAGAAGAAACGGTTGTGTTACCTGAAATGCCCAGATCACAGATTGCTAAATTGATAGTCATTATTTCCGCAGGTCTCAGCTTCTTCTTTCGTCTAGAAGACATATAAAGGACATACCCGTTTCCAAATGTGGACAGAATCCCTACAAGGAAAAATATAAATTCCCATTGTCAGCACTAGGATTTGGAGTTCACTCAGATATGAAACACTTCTCAATTTCAAAAATGGACACCATAGATTTAGAGGGTAGTGAGAGGACTCTAAATAAAAATCTAAATTAAGAAGATGAAGTAAAAAGCATGAGTTGCAAGTGACAGGTGAGGGATGGGTTGCCTCCAAAGGGATAGGAGTCAGGGATTGTAAGACTGAACTTACCCAGAAAAAGGAACTGCTAACTTCCCAGTGAAGTTCAGGAGAGGGTGGGAATCCCCATGGTCAGTTCTTGTACTGGCCCCCAGGATGGAGTATTTCCTCCGCCATTTTTACCGAGTATTGGCTCTATAGAACTCCCTCCCTCTAAGAAGTAGGGTTAACCCCTTGGCTCTTGGTAAATTCTGATGCTGAAGTGACCCCAACCAGACAAGGTGCTTTCACTATCACTGTGGACTGCTGAGGGAGCACCAGCATTCAGGAGAGGCAGAGGCCAGAGTGGGCTGGCATAACCCCCTGCAAGGAAAGGGTCATCTCCTGGAGACACATCCCAGGACTTTTTGCCTCCTGAGGACACATGGACGCTGGGTGTCTGCAGCTACTTCTGGACTAGGTATTAAGGGGAAGTAGGTGACAGTGGATAATATGAGCTCTCCCCTCCCACCAAAGGGAGAGAATGTGACCCTCAACCCACCAACCTGCAAAAAATGGTATAAATGTGTTCCCACTTTTTTATATCCTTTTATTAATGACTAGTTGGCTTTGGCATTACAATGATACTGTTCAAAAGTTCTTACAAACCCAGTTTAAATCCAAAAAGACCCAATCCCTACTGACTTTATTTAAGAAAAGAATACACCTACTTCCATAGCTTAACATGTAGAGTAGATTTCTTCAGGAATTCTTGCTTCATAGTGTAGCTGTGTATAAATGAGAATCTGGTACAGCTGCCTTTAGTAGTAAGGAATAAGGAGAGTATTAACAGGAGAAACCCAGATTTTTCTATTTTAATTTCTACTTCTCCACCACAATTCATTTTGGGGGCAAGGAAAGAAATGTGTGTTTCAGCTGATGGTATGAAACCACCAGGGACGAACTGCATTGTGCTCTTAGGAAATTATGAATCCCTGGAATCCTAGCTGCCTAATGGTCTGTTAAAACCTCTTTAGCTTTCTTAAGACAGAAGAGGAAAAAATAGACGAGATTACGGAGTTCTAGAGCAAACCAACTAAAATGAAACCTACATCTCATTTAAGGAAACCAGCTAGCAAGGCACACTGGGAAATTAATATGCAAACATGGCTTGAAGAATTTTAAACAAATGCTTTCTACTTTGTATCCAAGAAGATTAAAAACAATAAGCATACATATGCAGTTGATACACAAAGCTCCTTTAAACACCCTTTGTCTTCCTACTTCTCTTTTAAGAATATTGGTTTTCTTATTTTCCCTTTCTTAAATTATCTTTACTAGTGTTTCATAAGGCTTTACCCAGTGCCCAAAGCAGTATCAAAAAATAGTCAACTCTCTATGAGCTGCATGTAGATGATTCCTATAGGCAATCTTATCCGTAGGGGATTATCAAGAGAATGCAAACATTTTTGATGATAGTTAAGGAAAACAAGATTAAGAAGCTAAAGGCTAAAGGCAGGGGTGGGGGTGGGGAGGGACATTTTTTGATTATCAAAATCCTGAATCTTTCTAGGAATACAAAATGATGAAATCTCATATATAGACTGTTAATAAACCAAGTATCTATAATAAAAGAGTTGAAGGGTGGAAATGGGTCTCTAATTTATTTCTCCTCTATTCCAAACTCAGATTTATCTTTTCATCTTCCAGTTTTCCCTAAGACTTCCAGGATTTAACAAAACTCACTGAGAATGTCATTTCACTCTGGTCCCTTAAAAAGATATCTGGGCATATCCCCATACCTATCCTAGGAGGGGTAAAAACCAGACATAGCACCAAGTCCAAGACTGGGTCTAGATGAGTCCAAATCCCTCCAAATGACCCTGGCCTCATCCTGAATGACTGTTCTGGAACATGTCTTTGGCTCCACCCCCAGCTCCCTGAGTCACCTGATGTTCCCTTTGTTTGGGGACTCCTTTTGGACCTATTTTTCCAGCTTCACCTCAGCATGCCCATTTGAATCTGACTGTGAATTTTCCTTCCATCCCCCCATAAAACAAGGGAGAAATTTTCCTGATTCACCCACCCACCCAGCCTCATTGCCTCTCTTTCTGAGATCTTCCATACCAGGGTGGGGAATGGACTGTGATCCCTCTCCCTCTTTTGTTTATCTGGAGTGCTATTTTTTAACTCAATTCTTGCAATTGGTTGAGACAAATTCAATTTTTAAGATGTCAATTTTTCCGCCTTTTCTGATAATTGAAAGTACTTATGTTAAATGAAAATGCATTGTGGGTTTTACTACCAGATAGTCCCTGTGCAGAAAGAGACTTTGCCCATTTTGTTCACTGTTGTATTCCCAGAAACTTAAACAGTGGCATAGAATGAGCACTCAATATATACTTGTGTTTGAAAGGACATGAGGGTCCATTTATAAGAAATAGAATTTAAATCAGTGTGATAATTGCTAATCATAAAGCCAAGGACCCAGGGAATCCCTTTACAGTGGAATTTCTGATTCAATCTCACCGATTCCTTTTGCCTCAAGCACTGACCATAGAGGTGTCGCCAGACTTTTCTAATGATTTTTGCTAATTTCAGGGGGGTTAAATGAAATTCTTAGCCCGTAATAAATAGATGAGAGAGAGGGAAGGAAGGAGAGAGAAAAGGAGTAAGAAAGAGAGGGAGAGAGGGAGAGAGAGAAAGCTTGACCCAAATCTGAAAAGATTAAAGGCAGACACACCTAAAGACGTAACCCACCTGTGTACTGGTTACCCAAATTTAAAACAACAGTCTTAAATTTAAGAAGTTTTGTGGTCGAATTCTAATCGCCTAGACTAATGCAGTCCAACAGAAATACAATGTAAACCAGAAATGTGAGCCATATGTATTTCAATTTTGTTCTGGTAGCTACATTAAACAAAGTATCTAACCTAATATAGGCAAAATGGTATGGGTTTGACGTGTAGTCAAATTGTTTTAATTAGCCATGAACTGTTTCACATTATTTTCGCTAGTGCTAAGTCTTCAGGGTCTCGCGTATATTCACACTACAGCACATCTTTTGGACAAGTCACTGTTCAGGTGCTCAGCAGCCACACGTGGCCACGGCATTGGATAGCATAGTCTGGAAGCAGGTGCACCATGTTTTGGATGATGCACAAACTTTTTGACCCTGGGCTGACTCCCATTTTATTACCAATACATTTTTTCAACTCTCACCAAACTCACTTAGTGATGCCATCATAGAGCAACTCTACTTTAGGTGCAGCAAACTTAGTGTGTCCATTGTGACCACAGCCCGGGAACTGTTTCCTCAGTTGTGACAAGAGGAGGCTGAACTAGGTGATTTCTAAGGTCCATTCTGAGCCTATCATCTGATGATTGTACCAAAAGCATTTTTTTTAAGTAAAAGCACTCTATTTAAATAAGATATCATTATCATTAATTTTGTTATTCAGAAGACAAACCTAGTCCTAAAGCAACCAAAATAGTCTCAAGATAAATGAGTTCGTTGTAAAACTTCTTTAATTATTGAGGGAATAATAAAGATAACTGAGTCATTTCTATGAAACATTCACTGAACCCCGCAATGTGGCCCCCATCTTCTACCTTCCTCCCACTCTCAACCTCCGGTCAAAATATCTGTGTAAGTTTGTGAATCCTTGGGCAAGATCAATATATTAGCCTGTGCATTTTCTAGATGCAGTCTTTGCACAGAAAAATTAAGGAAGCTTACCAATTATTGTTAAGTAAAAGCCAGCCACTAGATCCGCTTCCCAGGAAAGTTTGGAAGCAAAGGGGTCCCCTTCTCGAAGGTAGTGTAGCAGGTGCTCATCCTGGGGCGGGGCTGTGTGGTTTAGTGCCATGCTGTGCTCAAGGGACAGGAGTCTGGAAAGCAAATCAGTAGAGATGGCAACAGACCCGAATAAGCCAACTTGAACCAGCTCATAACCATGCCCCCCTCTTTTAAAATGAAAATGCAAGTTTCTGGGGTCATGCTTGATTCCCTAATTAATAACTGGTGAGTATTTTAACACTTTTCTTCGAAGAACCAAATATGTCAGTATCCAACTATTCAGTGTGCACATTGAGTATCCAAGCCTACATTATGTCATTTCTTTATCATGCTACTCTCTTGTGTCACTTCACCCCTCTCTTGGGTGAATAAGACATTAAAGACCAAACCCCATCCATTTTACTGTTGCTTAGCAAGTTTTATAAAGGGCTAGGCTAAGAGAAGATATTTATAGGGAGTGTACATTATATCTGTATGTCTATATAGATCTCTACATCTATACATCTATATGTAAAGGGGGAGAGAGGGAAAGCGTTCCATCAATATTTAAAATATATTATACATATATAAATGTTTTTTAATTTGCCAGAGTATGATATATTTTTAATTATCCAAATTGCCCAGAAGAGCACCTCTATTGGTTATATGTTCAGTGAGTGTTAGAGGTTTTCCAAAAGAAGAAATAGAGTCATTAGTTACTAGAGCATTGAATACAAAGGAACATAGATCTTCACTAAGTGAAATTAAGAACTAGGAGATTTTAAAGGATATATTGAAATTTTTAGAAATGAATTCAATCTTGGCTGTAACTCACAAGGTTCATGCACAGGAAGATTTGGGTTGCAAGTTTCCTAAAACAGAAAGCAATTTCATTATTTCCCACCACCACCCCTTCAAATCCATTTCCTAAATTTGCTCAGCCCTGCTCCAGGATGAAATCTTTAGCAATGAGGAACTCCCAAAACACACAGGCCTTTGTAGTGTTTCTATTGAATTTGGGTTTTAAAAGCCTTACAGAAGTCTTTGATGGGCCCTGTAAAAAAAAAAAAAAAAAAAAAAAAAATATGTCACACCCTATCCCCAATACTGAAAGTTGACTGGTGTGTTATTCCCGAGATAAAGCACACTGCTGATGTCATAACTTCTTCTGGAATGATTGTTATTGTTTGTTTTGCAAGGGGGAGAAATACTAATCATGGATGTTTCTGCCACTTTTGAACTTGTTATTTCAAATTGAACCAATAGATGTCACTGTTCAGTCCTCTAGGAAGCCATGTGGGACAGAACCCATCAGACTTCAGGTGGAACTTGGAGTCCTATGCCCCATAATTGGTGACAGACTGATGAGCCGACACCTAAGGATGCCTCAACCTCTCCGAAAGACACAGATTTAACCTCTTCCTAACTTCCAACTTACAGCAAACATAGGACTTCTCAACCCACCCATGACCCTCCCCGTGCCCAGTGGCCAGGGCTCCTGTCACCTTCCACACACAGTTTGAGAACAGTCACGTGGTTAATGTTTGTTCAAAATCCTTCTTCCTAGGAGCTCTAAGAAGTGGAGCTATCAGAAAGAGAAGCCTCTGGCTGCCAACCTCCCTTCCCCCACCACCACGCCCCATCCTCACCATCTCAAGTGTTGCCCCAAGTCCAAATTTATCTTTAGAACTCCTAATTCCCTTTTGATTGTGCTTCCTTCTGGCGAATTCTCTCCTCACCACAGATACCCCATTCCCACTGCCTGACCTGTCCTGTCCTCCACGTTAGATGCAAAATCATAAGATAAGGGTTTGGGTCCTGCTGCGACACCCACCCTCTGATCTGGAGCAGATTATTTGAACTCTCTGGACCCCGGTCATTTCATCTATAAAGTGAGTAATATCATTCTTACCCACCACTCATGCTTCTTGTAGAAACAGTAGGACATTGGATGTGAAAGCACATTGCAAGTGGGGAGTACTGTTTGCTTATTATGTGCTGAGACACCTGCTTTTCCCAAACGTGCCCATCCATGAGTATACAACTATTGAATGACAAATTTCCTCTGGGGGTCCTATGCCAAATAAACGTATGCTTGGGTAACAATTGAAGTAATTATCGAACATCTACTGTTAACCCAGGATAAGGCAGGATAAGAGATATGTATCACAGACTTACCTAGACTTAAGGAGTATAACTCTCATTTTGGACAGAGAAAAAAGACACAATTAATGATCAGAAAATAATAATTCAAGAATATAAAACAATAGAATGCTGACATATTTGGTTTTAAAACAAGGAAATAATGATGTGATCTGAGAAATTAACTAGATGGGGTGTTCTAATGGGCAGTGAGAACCACGGAGGGTGTTTTCAGCGGGGAAATGACATAAGCAAGAGTCTGGAGGCAAAACTGAGCATAAAGCATGTAAAGAACAGAAGCTATCTGCTTCAGGTAATAGAATCCATGCTGGTGAGAAGTGAGATCCACCTTGGCGTGGTGAAATGGGATCTTATTCCGGAGGACCTAACATGCCTGGCAGAGAAGTTACTTTTGCGTTATCATATGTGGGCTTATTCTTTTCTGGATCCACTGATCAGAATTTGTATTATTCAAGTTTGGCAATAAAACATTTGAGGGTAGGTGTTTCCAATTCTTTTCAAAAGTACAACTTAGGTAGTTTCCTGAGGCAGAGTGAGACAATTCGGAAGTGGAAAATCCTAAACATATTGGTTATTCTGGGACTCTTCCTCATACACTGCAAGCTCATTTTCAACTCCACACTTTGCACATGGGGTGCCCCCAACATCTAGCATCTGTGCCCTTTCTCCCTAGACTTATTCAAATTCCACTTGACCCTCAGGTCCCCGTCCACAGTCCACATCCTTCGGAAGGTGAATCTGGCTCCTTCAATACCTACTTGAGGAAAGAGCCTCTCTTCTCTTCACTCTTTAAAGTTCCCTGAGAGGTACTTCATCATGCTTAAATTACTTAATTCTTCTTCTTGTTTACCCACCCATGTGTAAAGGGAAAAGGTGGAGGTACCAATGTATAGAAACAGAACATCACCGGCAAGAACTCATTCTCATTACTCTGTGGGGGTGTTGTTTCATCACTGGAGTAGGATGAAAGCGTGATGAAGCAATGGGACCATCACAAGGGTTTCTGCAGAACGACACTAACCGTACTACTTAAAATATGAGTGAAACCCATAGTCATGATTCTACTTGTTCAGAGATCCATCTAAGGGAATTCCTTTTTCAGTATTGAGTGGGCCTGAGTTACTTCACCGTGTAAATACCATAAGACTGGTGATGTGCTTTCCCATTTTACCTCCTGTATTGGAAGACTGCCTATGGCACATGGCTTCCTGTCTTCCCACGTGCTCAGAACCTTCACCACCATATCTGCCGATCCCTGGGAGAACATCCGCAGTCAAAACCAACACTTCTCCACCAGCTGCACATCTGAACCACCTGCACACTTATTTTCGCTTTTTTTGTCTGTTAGCTATTGGTTGTGTTCTAGTTGTTCTTTAAACACTGTGGTCTAAGGACAACTTCCAGAGACTATGATAGCTATGGAAAGATCATTTCCAAGAGAGTCCAATAGTAGTCAGAGCCTACCAAATTCTGTAGCCATGGAAACTTTCTTTTCTGTCACAGTATCTCCTGGTACTAGTGCTCGGAGAGACAGCATACCCAGAGAAATGCTGCTTTAGTAAGCTGCATTAAAGAATCAAGAATTAAAATAACGTATTTGTGACTGGAGATTCTACAAGTATATGGCACGTAGTGAAAGTTAGCTTTCAGTGGAAATACAGAAGCTTTTGGCTGCTATGGAAATATTGCATAACACTGGAAGAACTTATTTGAAGAGTCTAATATTTCAGGGAACGTGTGAGAAGGTTGCAAGAGAAGCACCCTGTCTAACGGTGGAGAAAAAACAAATAAATGACCTCTCAAGATCGCCACTGAATTTATGATTCTCTGCAAAGATACAAAGTAACCTCTTGGAGTAAATTATATGTGATTATTCACATTATTCACATCAGCATAAGCCTTTAAGCAATAAAATATACCCTATTGCCTTCACATTTGCTAATTAATGGTCCTTTTGACCATGAATTATACTGTTAAGGCTGTTCTCATAATAACTTATTACAGAAAAATCTGAAAACATCCTCATTCCTCAACACTCATAAAAATTTTAAATATTTTGTGTTACTAAAATTAACCTGAAAAAAATCCTTTATGATTCCACAATAAAAACTGAAAGGTAACTTGAGGCATAGCCAGACCCAAATCCTTAGGTCTAAACTGGACACACTTACAAAACAGCTATTTAGCAACTATGGAAAAAAGAATGGCAAAGAAGCACCTCTGAAGAGGAAATAAACACAATAAATGAGTATTGAGGAGGTCAGTACAATTCTGTTCACTTTATTCGGTCTTAGAATTATCTTCAAAAAATGTTAGGCACTAAATTTTCCCTTTGATGGGCTAAGTTGTCTCTGGTGTTGGGCAGGAGTTAGCAAAAGGTTTGGGCATGTGAATGGCTACTTATGCAAAATGTTTGAGAGCGTTCTGCCCAAAATGAGCTTCCCCACCTAGTTTTGGCCTCCTCTGGCCTCTGAGACATTTGTCATTTTTTGCCTTAAGGGATTATCACCCCAAAATACATTGCTAGGTATATATTATCTGAGAATAAAAGATTTTAGTCTATCAACCCCCATGAAAACTTTAACATGAGGGAGTTTATGAAATTAATTACTTGATACCTAGCAGCAGCCAATGGAGATGAAATTAGGTGTGATAGAGCTTTTATCAATTATGGCACAGAGGAAGGAGGTGGAAACTGTGTAATCCTTGGGTACATTTGAAAGAGCATGAAGATCATGAACTGTCCAAAAAGTTAACAAAGAAGCAACCAGGAGCTAGGGAAAGGATGTCAAAGAAAGATGAGCAACAGGAATTGAAATATTCAAATATTAGGGGTAAATTTCTTAGTGTTTATCTTACATTGTTAAGATAAAACATAAGCTGGGACGCCTGGGTGGCTCAGTTGTTTAAGCGACTGCCTTCGGCTCAGGTCATGATCCTGGAGTCCCGGGATCGAGTCCCGCATCGGGCTCCCTGCTCGGCAGGGAGTCTGCTTCTCCCTCTGACCCTCCCCCCTCTTGTGCTCTCTCTCTCTCATTCTCTCTCTCTCAAATAAATAAAAAAACTTAAAAAAAAAAAAGAATGAGTTTATAAAGATAAAACGTAAGCAAGGCAACATACGTTTTTAAAAATTTGAAAGTCCTATGGATGGCTTCTATAGGTCTTTGTGAAGTGCGTGTTTGCCCATTTTTACTACTGTCTTCAAGGATTACCCACAATAAGTCCAAAAGAAAGATCTGTGGTTAGGTTCATTTTGACATCAACTCCAGAAATTTGTGCCACTCATTAGACTAGTGTCTTATGGTGAGGGGCTCACAACACAGAACCAGACATCTTTGCTCCGTAAGCCCAGTGGCCAGCCAGCACAAGTCCATCACTGTGCAGGAAGGAGATTATTACAGAGCAGGAAGTGGAGTTTTCCTTGGCTCCTTTATTCTACCATGTCCTCCTCACCCTCACGCTCTGCCTCCCAGTTGAGCACAGGTGTCTCCTGCCATGGCCCCTTTCTTTTCCTATCGAATTCTTCTCTTAAAAAAATGGAGTTGCAAAAAAAAAAAAAAAAATGGAGTTGAGGGGCGCCTGGGTGGCTCAGTCGGTTAAGCGACTGCCTTCGGCTCAGGTCATGATCCCGGAGTCCGGGGATCAAGTCCCGCATCGGGCTCCCTGCTCGGCAGGGAGTCTGCTTCTCCCTCTGACCCTCCCCCCTCTCATGCTCTCTGTCTCTCATTCTCTCTCTCTCTCAAATAAATAAATAAAATCTTAAAAAAAAAAAAAAGATTTAAAAAAAGGGCGCCTGGGTGGCTCAGTTGGTTGGGCGACTGCCTTCGGCTCAGGTCATGATCCTGGAGTCCTGGGATCGAGTCCCGCATCGGGCTCCCTGCTCAGCGGGGAGTCTGCTTCCCCCTCTGACCCTCCTCCCTCTCGTGCTCTCTGTCTCTCATTCTCTCTCGCAAATAAATAAATAAAATCTTAAAAAAATATAAAAATAAAAAATAAAAAAAATGGAGTTGATACATTTTGTTGACGTGGTAGGATGTTCACAATATATTTGGGGAAAAAAAACCTAATTATTGAAGAGCTATGAAACTTTTTTAAGAGAAAGAAAAGTATAGAAAGAAATATTTAGAAAAATATATGCCAAGGGATTAATTAATCAATTAAATATTATTTAATGTTTACTTTTTATTGGGGGGGTACTTGATGATACAGCCATTTCCTAATTATGCAACATTACTGTTACTTTCATATCTATCGTCCATATTTTTAATAAAGGATTTGTTAAGATTATTTATAACATTAATGAAAAGTCTACACTCATCCATGTGTTCATTTGTATAAATATTTAATGACCACAGATTATGTACCAGGCCCCTTCTGAGTCCACGAGTTACTTCCCCTGGGGCTTTGCCATTTAATGGGGCACAGGAGCCCCATTAGACCTCACAGGAGCTGAGATAGAAGATTTTTCCGCAAAGGACCCTACTCAGAGCTCCGAAATCCCACCACACAAGCAGCAGCTCAAATCCGTGCTCCTGATCATGAGCCAGCACTGTGTTGCATGTATGTCGGCCACAGGTCAGAGCCCCAGGTGACACCTTGGGGATTTTCTCCCCAGTAGTTTTGTCTCTTCTTGCTCACTGAGTGTTCTGTAAATTCAATAAGCACAAGCCGGGCTCTTCATAATGATTTCTTTTTTCTGTGTGAGCAGCTGCAAGTGCTTCCTGTGCATCGAGCAGTAACAATACCCATACTAATAGGTTGTCAATCAAATCTATCACCCAAAGATTTGGATTCTTGGGCAAATATAAAGATATTGTATTTTTCTTTTATATGTTAAAAGGAAAGTTACAGCAGTTCAACAGGCAAAGTAGCAGTCAAGAAATAAAAGTAATAATGTGGGGGCTCAGAAACCTCCAATCCAGGTCACCAGAGAGGGAATCTTTATCTATTAGTTGGTGCTAATGAGATCCCTGCCTTCTCTACAGGGGAACTGTTCACAACCACAAAGAAAACTTTTGATCAGCATAGGTTGGCTGTCACACAAAAATGCATATACACTCTTCAGGTTTTTCCGCCATGGTTAAATATGATGTTAGTGAAGAAAAAAATAGTTTGAATTTTTTTCAACCCGCTTCACTAGAAATATGGCAGGAAACATGGGAAGGGAGGGAGGGAGGGAGGGAGGCAAAAAGGAAGGAAAGAAGAATATTTTCCTCTACAGAACCAAGCCAGCAAGAGAGCAATCAATTCAATTCAATAACTTCTAAGTCATGTAAAAATGGGCAGAGTTGTCTGTTCAGAATAATAACCACCGGGTCAATTTATTCCTAAGCAGATTCAGCTTGAAGCAAATTGGCAAGTCCCGGGTAATAGGAGAATTGTGAGCCATGGGAAGGCCTGCTTTAATATTATCTCAAATTTTTCCTATTAATTCTTTGAAGTATCCACTGTCATGTAACTCCTATTTCAACCATCTCTCCTCTCCTGAATTTCTGAGTAATAAGTTTTACGTTAATTTATCCCCACATTCTTTCCAACCCATTCACTTCCCCCAGGTAAAAGGGGTGAGGCCCAAATTTCATATAATAATTACCATTTGAATTGCCAGCCCTGGATACTTTTCACTCACAGAACAAGGGGTCCCTCCAACTCAAGTTCCAGAGGACATTGCTGGGCTCTGGCCTGGAGCCCATTCTTCTCTTCCTCTCCCCGGCACCCAATATACCCAAGAGCCCTTCCTTGGGAAGCAATGTCACAGCCCAAAAGTCTGCAGATAATCAAGGTGGCACCTGGCCTCGAGCCTACAGGAAACTGTCAACCCCAGAGATGAAACTGGACCCTCAGGATTCCCGTCAGCATCGTTACAAAACACCAGACCTGCCCATCCTGCTCGAATTGGGAACACTTTTGTCTGCACCTTCATTGGGAACATTTTCTTTCCCCCTCCAGCCCTCAAATTTTAGTGTAAAAAGACACTTGGACAAAGTAAAACAACATTTAAGAAAGGGTCAGAAATTCCCTTTTTTCTTCTCAAATTCAAATACTCCAACCCTGAGCTCAGACATCTCTACAGATCAGGTTAGCAGTGATTTATAGCAATGAAGTTGCCCTCGGTAATTATAACGGCCAACATGAAGCACATGCAGAATTTTAAGCAATTGAATCTATTCATTCCTTCTCGAAAAGAAAACCACACCACACAAGGTTTAAAAAAAAAACGGGAGGAACAAATAGAGAAGACACACAGTTTTTGGCACGAAACCCAGATACTTCAGATGGATCAGAAACTGCAGTTTTACAGTTTCCCATTGTTCTACTGCTCAGCGCCTGCCTTGTTTTATTCCTGCTCTGAAATTCTGTTTCTGAGATGTCTTCGAAGCATAAAGTTGATAAGCCTTAGTTGATAGATTTCGGCCTAAACTCAACAGGAGAAAAAAAGTCCAATTAACTTCATCAATGTACAGTGGTATTCAGAATAAAGATTCAGACGGAAGGACTCTAACTTGCTCCTAGCTCTCACTGCCACAAAGACAAAGGGGAGGGCAGGGGATCCCATTGTCTGTGTGCCCGGTGAATCATGATTCGCCCATCCTCATAATTCCCTCCGACTGACCTTTCCATGCAAAGTCCTATTTTCAAACAGTAAATCTTAAGAATCTGTTGTTTCTTAGTTATTTCATCCCCTGATTAAAACTCACCAATTTAAAGGACTGCCAGAAAGAAGTTTCTCTCCCTGGGCTTCTCGGACTGGGTTTACTCAGATCTTGCGATGTCTTCTTATTGGTTCTTCCCAAAGCAAACGCTATTACTGTGCACTTGAACTGCTTTTAAACATTGTGAAGTGAAAGGTATTCATTTTCTAGACTTTCCTGCTCTCTCCACCCCTCTGCTGAAAAGACCAATCATATCTTTGGAGAAAATAATCTCATCTTATTGAATTATGAGGAGAGATGCAATTTTTGGAAGCTTAACTTTTTGGTGATTAAAAAACCAGCAGCAGCTACTTGGCCCCTATATTGATCGGAAACTAGAATAACACCGTTTGCTGACTGTGCTTTAAAACACCGTATCCTCGCTTTTTTTCTTTGCAGTTTTCAACATCTCAGATCAATCTTTAAATAATCAAGAATTAAATCCGAAAGCTTTTATTAATTGTTTGTCTTCTTAGGCCATTTTTTTAATCAAAACATACCCTGTTCAATTACCTAATATAATTGCTTGAGAAAGACCACGAAAATAGAAAAAGAGGCTCACACATCATATTTAAATCCTAAAAATTAACACTTTTTCCTCACCTGGATTACAGCCCTAAAAGGTGTGTCAGCAAGGAAAATGAGGCTTTTCTGCTGCGGCATGAAGCAGCCTCAGGCTCGAATGTCCAGCCCGGAACAGGTTCGCTCCCCATTACCCGCACGGTGCTTAGCGTTTCCCACGCCTTGTTCCGTACAAGACCACAGCAAGGCTATGAGGAAGGTTTGGTTGTTACCCCTTTTTTCTGTCGATGGGAATAGTGGGATACAGAGAAATTCAGGACCTGCATAAAGTCTATACTGCTCAGCTCCTGGGATGCTCTTGTTAAACTTTGGGACTAGGTCGGGGAAGCCCTTAACCCACACCTAACAATGCTTCAAATAAGTTTTCATGGGGAAAACTGGGTAATTCTATTCATTTTAAAGAAAAAAAAAACGTTAACGTCTCAATAAACACAGTCATTTTAGGCAAGCCTTCTAAAAAACAAGATGATTTCAGACCAGACCCCAAAAAGAAATTTTCCCAGATTTTCCAATATAATCTGTTTTAAATATCCTATCCCACCAGCACTGTGATTGTGCTTTTCCAATCATATGATCCATTTACTTTTTTATTCGTTTATTTGAAAGAGAGAGAGTGAGTGAGCACGAGCAGGAGGGAGAGGGAGAAGCAGGATCCCTGCCAAGCCAGGAGCCTGATGTGGGGCTCGATCCCAGGACCCTGAGATTACAACCTGAGCTGAAGGCAGCTGCTTAACCGACTGAGCCATCCAGGCGCACCATGATCTCATTTTTTTTAATTTCAGTTTTATTGAGATATAACTGACATACAAAATTCTCAGATATTTAAAGTGGACATCATATACATAGTTAAAAAATTCCCCTCCACTAATACTTCCATCACCTCACATATTTTATTTATGTATTAATGTATGTATATATTTATTTATTTTTATTTTTTGGTGAGACCATTGAAGTTCTATTCTCTTAGCAAATTTCAATTGTCTAGTACAGTGCTATCAACTCTAGTCGCCAGACCTTATCCATCTTATAGCTGAAAGTTTGTACCCTTTGCCAACCTCTTCCTATTTCTCCCAACACCCAGGCCTGCCAACCGCTTTTTTACTGTTTCTCTGAGTTTGATTTTTTTTTTTTTTCGATTCCACATATAAGTGATACCATCAGTATTTGTCTTTGCCTGGTTTATTTCACTTAGCATAATGCCCTCAAGGTCCATCCATGTTTTCACAAAAGGATTTCTTTCTTTCTCATGGCTGAATAATATTCTATTCTATATATGTATACGAATATCTATATGGAGATATAGATAGATAGATATCATCTTCTTTGTTCATCCTTTGATGGACTCTTAAGTTGTTTCCATATTTTGCTATCCATATGATTCCATTTTTTAAAAGATTCTCATCATAAGTCATGCCTCAATTCATCTCCCACACACCCACTTACTCTTCACCTGGAGATAAGATACCTAGTTTTTTTTTTGTTTTTTTTTTAAAGATTTTATTTATTTATTTGACAGAGAGAGACACAGCGAGAGGGAACACAAGCAGGGGGAGTGGGAGAGGGAGAAGCAGGCTTCCCACGGAGCAAGGAGCCTGAGGTAGGGCTCAATCCCAGGACCCTGGGATCATGACCTGAGCCAAAGGCAGACGCTTAATGACTGAGCCACCCAGACGCCCCTAAGATACCCAGTTTTTAAAAGCCTGGACTTAGAGGACAAATTTGTCTTTCTTGGAGGTGTATGATTTTTTTTTAACTTAAATGTCATTATATATCTCTCCAAAGAATGATGCTGGAATGAGAATAATGAAAAGATGCTTAAATGGGTTGTGGGGAGAGGTACAGAATAGTACAAAGAACACTGATTTCCTTGATGTGCCTGCAGATTCTCTACTAAGATCAAACTACCCCTTGTGTATAAATTCAGGCTTGCCACAAAATGAAATCTCTGACTGTAGATTCAGCAGACCCAAGTTCCAGGGTTAGTTACCCTTACAGTCTGTATGAAAAGATAACTAGCAGTTAGAGAAAGTCAGAGTTAAGTTCCAAGAAGAAGCCCAAACACTGGAATTTCAAGGAGGAAGACACCAATGGTTTGGAAGATGTTGACATCATCCATGTGATATAATAGTGTCCATATGACAAGAAGGATAATATTCTCTATTTAAAAGAAAAGAATATCAGTTTGTCCACTATAAGTCAGGAAATCTACTAGGTGCTGAGGATACAACAGTAAAAAGACAAAGTTTGTTCCTGCCTTCATAGAGTTTCCATTTTAATGGGGGTTCAAGGTCACTACACAAAAAATTTTTTTCTCCAAGTTTTTATTTAAATTCCAGTTAGTTAACATACAGTATAATATTAGTTTCAAGTGTAGAATTCAATGATTCATCACTTACATACAACACCCAGTGCTTATCACAAGTGCCCTCCTTAATCCCCATTACCTATTTAACCTATTCCCTCCACCTCCCCTCCAGTCACCCTTTTTTCTCTATAGTTAAGAGTCTGTTTCCTGGTTTGCCCCTCTTTGTTTTTTAGTCCCCATGTTCATCTGTTTTGTTTCTTAAATTCCACAAATAAGTGAAATCATATGACATTTGTCTTTCTCTGACTGACTTATTTTGCTCAGCATGATACTCTCTAGTTCCAGCCATGTCATTGCAAATGGCAAGATTTCATTCTTTTTTGATGGTTGAGTAATATTCCATTGTATACATATATACTGCGTCTTCATTATCCATTCATCTGTCGATGAACATTTGTGCTCTTTCCATAATTTGACTATTGTTGATAATGCTGTTATAAACATTAGGGTGCATGTATCTCTTCAAATCAGTATTTTTGTATCCTACAACACAAAAAAAATTTTTTTTTTAAGATTTTATTTATTTATTTGACAGAGAGAGACATAATGAGAGCAGGAACACAAGCAGGGGGAGTGGGAGAGGGAGAAGCAGGCTTCCCGCAGAGCAGGGAGCCCGATGTGGGACTCAATCCCAGGACCCTGGGATCATGACCTGAGCCGAAGGCAGACGCTTAACGACTGAGCCACCCAGGCGCCCCAACACAAAAATTTTTAATTAGAGTTGGGATAAATACCTATCCAATGAGCATTAATAGGAATTTAAAATGTCTCCAAAATCTTGTGGTAGTAAATCACTATTTTAGAAATAAACAAATGGGCCAATGGAAGTGAGAGGATATACTTCCTAAGGATACTGAAGTAGGTAAAAACATCAAACCCAGGACAAGAGTCCCTTTATCAGATCCAGCACCTAACCGCTGTTGGGACCCCTGGTATCCACCCAAGACAAGAAACTGTGAAGTGCACATCTCACACACCTCAGGAGCTCAGCCAAAAGTATCTCAATGCCACCACCAGGACAAGAGTTTCTAGCATCTAGTCCACTGAACTGTGATCCCCAAATGTTACATAGTCCCAAATAATCTTGAACCTCTCCTTTGTAAAACTGGCAACTACCTTTTTTACGTGCTTGACAGAAAAATTCATGAGAACAGAGATTATGTCTCTTGGTCATTGACAGTGTTCTCAGGGCCAAGCACAATATCAGAAACATACTCAGTAGGCACTCAGGAAATACTTGTTGAGTGAATCAATTGGTGAAAAGGAGGAAGGAAAAGAGTTCCATGTTAGAAGTAGAACAAGAGGCATGGAACCAGTATGACATTGCCGAGATCCTATACAGTGAGACTTGATAATGTTGACTCGTCTCCTCATGAAAAAAGAAAAAGAGTATAGGAGTCTGAGTTTACTTTTATCTCTTCTTTCTTGCTTCTAAATTCTTCAGATGATTAGCCATGGTACTATTTTTCTGACCTTTCAATACAGCCTTTTACTTATAAGCTCTTTATTAAGCCTCAGGCTCCAGATTTTGATAAAGGAAGACTTTCTTGTTTGTTCATTTTTCCTTAATCTCCTTTCTTGTCATCTTGACTTACCACCAATAACACTCAAACAGATGGTTTCAAGTTAATGCTGCATCCCTGAAATTTAACATATAAACTTGGGCATCAAGAAAGATGCAGAATTGTTCCTCCATTTATATAAGGAAAGCAATCAGTGTAAAAAGCCATCTCAATGAATGTTCCTTCCATACAGAAAGCAAAACAAAACAAAACAAAAAACTATGCATCAACTAAACTGAAGTAATCCAACTTGTCACTTGAGCTACAACAAATAATTTATCTAGCAACATTTTATTTTCAGAATATTAGCCTGTACTGTTTCTGGGGTCATGGTTTTGAAGGATTGCTTTCATCTTAGCTAGGAACAAACTTGAATTTATCTAAATCATTTCACAGGCTGCAATAATTATTTTAGATATCCACGCCCTATAACAAATTACTTGATAAATAAATTAGTACAACATTTAAGTTTTATGATAGCTAGCTATTTTTCAGTTCTCCTTATTTCTTCCTCAGGGCCTTGGCCCTTTCTCTGGCTGGAAGATTCACATTGCAGACATCTTCAAGGATTTCCCTCTCACCTCCTATGAAACTATGAGACTCCTATGTCACTCTGTCCTTCCCTGACACCACTTTCTGCCTTGAGAGAGTTTCCAAGTGTGACCAAAGGAGGAAGAATCCAGACTTCCCAAGTTGAAGAGCTAGAGTTGAGAGGTTAAAAAAAAAAAAAAGGCAGGAAAATGCCATCTCTAATGAGTAGATAAATCAACCAATCAAAACTGACTCAGATCCGAGACAAATGTTAGAATTTAGCAGGCTAGGACATTAAAACAGTTGTTATGACTATGTTCCACATGTATGTTTGAAAGTTACCTAGAGGCATGGAAAATATAAAATACAAAAATGTCCCAAAGCAAACTTCTAAAAATGAAAACTACAATGTCCAAGATAAAAAAAAATATATATATATATATTCTAGATGGGAGTGACAGTACATTAGACAAACTAGATCAGAAAAAACTGGTGAATTTGAAGAAAAAGTAATAAAAACTCAAAATGCAGCATATAAAGAAAAGAGAAATTCAAAAAAATTAAAAGTGAATCAGAAACCCTGGGGGAGCTCAGTCAGTTAAACGTCTGCCTTCAGCTCAGGTCATGATCCTGGGGTCCTGGGATGGAGCCCCTAGTTGGGCTCCCTGATCAATGGGGAGTCTGTGTCTCCCTCTCCCTCTGCCACTCCCTACTGCTTTTGCTCTCCCTCTCTCTCAAATAAATAAATAAACTCTTTAAAAACAAATAAATATAATAAAAAATTAAAAATGAATCAGTGGGCTGTAGGACATCTTCAAATGGCCTAATATATGTGTAATTGGAATCACTTTAGCAGGAAAATGTTCCAAAAAATAATTGCATTTTTTCCAAATTTGAGTAAAACTCTAAACCCGCAGATCTAGATTCAATAAACTCCAAGTATAAGACACACAAAGAAATACTACGTCAAGGCACATCATAATTGATTTGTTTAAAACCAGTGATTGTAAGAAATTTTAGAAGAAGCCAGAGAAAAAGGTCACATCACACACAGAGGAACAAAGATTTTCTCACTAGAAACAATGCAAGAGAAAAAGCAGTGGAACAGAGTGTTAAAAGTAGTAAGGGGTAAGGGGGCAGGGGCAGAGATTTACCTAGAATTCTATAGATGGAGAAAATGCATTTCAAAAGCAAAGGCTAATAAAGACAGTTTGAAACACAAAAGCTGAAAGAATTCAGCAGCAGCAAACCGACACTACACAAGAAGTGTTCAAAGAAGTCTTTAAGGTGGAAGGAGAATGATGCCAGATGGAAATACGGGTCTACACAAAGGAGTGAAGAACAATAGAAATACAATTATATGCATAAATATAATTATATACATAAAAGATATTTTTCTTATTACTTAAATCTCTTAGAAATTTCATTGTTTAAGCAAAAATAATAAAAATGTAGTGTAGGATGTACACCATATGTAAAAGTAAAGTGAATGACAACATCACAAAGAACAGGAATGAAGAAACAGAAGTATAATATTGTACAGTTCTTATGCTATATGTGAAGTGTCTTATCACTTAAAGGTAGACTGTGTGATCAAAGATGTATATAATAATTCTTAAAGCAACCACCAAAATAACAAAAGAAAGAGTTGTAGCTGATAAACCAACAACAGAAATAAGATGGTATCATAAAAGTAAAAGAGGAAAAGAAGAACAAAAGTTAGATGGTGTGTTAATCAAGGTTCTTCAGAGAAACCACCAAGAGGATGTGTGTGTGTGTGTGTGTGTGTGTGTGTGTGTGTGTGTGTGTTAGAGAGATTTGTTATAAGAAATTGACTCACATGATTCTGGAGGCTAAGAAGTCCCAAGACCTGCATTAGACAAGCTAAGGACACAGGAGAGTAAATGATACAGTTCCAGTGTGAGCCTAAGACCTAAGAACCAGGATAGCTGATGGTGCAAGTTTCAGTCCAAGTCCAAAGGCAGGAGAAGATTGGGGTCCCAGCTTGAAGACACACAGTCTTCCTCTACTGCAGGAGGACATTTGTGATCTATTCAGGTTTTCGATTAACTGGACAGAGCCCATCTGCATTAGGGAGGGCAATCTGTTTTACTCAGTATATCAATTCAAATGTTAATCTCATCCAGAAATATCCTTGTAGACACACCCAGAATAATGTTTAACCAAATATCCAGCACTCTGTGGCCCAGTCAAATTGACACATAAAATTAGCCATCACAGATGGAACAAGTAGAAAACAAACAACAAGATGAGAGATACAAACTTCACTATCAATAGCCACATTCAATGTAAATGGTCTAAACACCTAAATTAAAAGTCAGATATTATCTGATTGGGTAAGAAAGCAAGAACTAACTACATTTTGCCTACATGAAATGCACTTTAAATATAAAGACATAAATAGGTAAAAAAAATTAAAGATGAAAAAGATATATCATGCTAATGATGAGGGAGCAGAAGGCAAGCTGAGGACAAAGCACAAGCTGACACCCCACAACACCTCCTCCCACTCCCAGGTGGAACATGTGTGACATTCCTCAGGTACTCTTAGCTGCCCTAAAGCTAAGGGAAGGAAAAACATGGTTAATGTATAGAGACTACAATCCTGCAAGACATGAGTTTCCGTCAGTTTACAAATGTCTTAGTGATTTACAAGGAAAAAGCATTCTTACCAATAACCTAACTTCCAGAAGGAAATGTAGATAAAATTAATGTCTTTATAACCTGCTGCCCATTGACAAATACTTGAGGCAGCAGAGCATAACATTCTCCCAGGAAGCTCCCAACTGTCTTAATGTTAATGCTTTATTAGAGGGAAAAACAGCCTCAACTTGACAATGGCAAGGCCTCCAGTATCTTGTAGGTCCCCTTTAGCATATGAAAGTTCTTTTGAAAACCTTCCTTTTTCCTTACCCCAACTCCCAAGTATATAATCAGCCATCCCTCATAACCCCAGTGCAGCAGCTCATTCTGCCCACAGGTCCTGTCCCTGTGCTTTAATAAAGCCACCATTTTGCCCCAAAGTCATCTCAAGAATTCTTTCTTAACCCCAGATCTCACCTACATTCAAAAACTACATCACTAACACTGATCGAAAGAAAGCTGCTGTGGTTATATTAATATCAGAAAAAGTAAATTGCAGAGCAAAGAAAATTACAAGGAATAAAGGTCATTTCATAATAATAAAGGGTTGAATTCATCAAAAGTATGTAAACACATAATTTATAAAGAAGTTTCTCAAATCAATGACTTAAGATTCCATCTTAAGAAACTAGAATGAGAAAAGAGCAAGTATAAACAGAAGAAAGGAAGTAATAAAGATAAAAATGAGAATCAATGAAACAGAAAACAGAAAAACAATAAAGAAAAATCAATAAAACCAGCAATGGCCATTAAACTGTTTCCTGAAAGAAAGAACAGTCCGTGGAATTGGGTATCCAATGGCATTTGCCTCAGTGAATGATTGAACAGTGGGAGGATGAAATTTGTAACAATGCAGGTTTAGCTCAGTGATTTAAAACTTGAACTGAACCTTACAATCCCTTAGCAAGCTCATTTAAGTGCCTGGGCCCCACTGGGGATTCTAATTCAGGTCTTATTATGCATATTTAAAACCCTCCTCATGACTCTTATGAACTCACATCTCATGAAATAATGAGATAGAGTCCTCCTAAAGCAAACAATTCCTCAGAAATGAACGTGTGTGAGCAGTGACATCAAGAGAGCAAGAAATGGGAAGAGCATTGGACCCTTCACATCACAACATGCCCCAAGCCATAACGTAAGATGCCATCCATGAAACCCAACAGGAGAACCCAGTGTCCTCCAGATAATTGCTCAAAACATGATAGAATATAAAACACAGTGAAACATGAAATCAGCTACATACATTCTGAAATATCAGTCAGGGTCCATAGGTTCTAAAATAATGAGGACAGAACAAACTTCTCAAGAGAAACAAAGATCAAAAAAAAAAAAAATGAGTGAGAGAAACAAAGATCAAACAGCACCTCATGGAGAAACTTACCACAACTACCTGAAGAAAAATTTTTTTCACCTGATGACTATAACTAAGATGATAGTTAAAAAAATAATGGTGATGATTGTAATAATAATAATTCCTACTGATTTTTTTTAAGATTTTATTTTTAAGTACCCAACATGGGGCTTGAACTTACAACCCCAGGATAAAGAGTTGCAGGCTCTACCAGCTGAGCCAGCTGGGTGCCCCAATATTCCCTACTGTTTATTGAGCCACTACTCTATGCCAAACATATACTTGTATAAGTATGTGCACATGTATGTGGGAGGGAGAGAGACTGTATTTGCCTAATAGTGGTATTTGCCTTATAAGAATGAGGAAGGAAACAGTCCCAAAAGCTAACTTCACAAGAATTTTTCACCCTAGATCAATAAGGCAATTATGCTCATCATATCCACATTTTAGGTTATTAAATGTTATTATTCCTTGATTGAACCACATAAACTTCCATTAACTATCCTGGCTTATCAGTTTAAGACCCAACAGGGGAGGTAATGCGGGGCTGTCCACATGTTCCATCCAACACTCCCAAAGAGAAGCTCCTAAAAGCTCTCAGAGAAGAGGAGGTAAGGTTGCTGGCACATCAGCCACTGATCTTGATTCTGCACAGCCTCCCGCCCAGATGAAGCAGCAAGGAAGATGGAGTCCAAACCAACTGAAGTATTACTGGGCACACTCGTGAGTTCTAGCACAAGTCCCCAGAACACGTATAAATGCTGAATGCTGTGGTTAAATGAGACATGGAGCCTGTCAGATTTAAAAAAAAAAAAAAACCTTGAAAAAGAGTTGTGTGGGTGTGTGTTTTGAAGGGAATTTAAAGAAGTTTTCATGGAATTGGCTCTCCAGAGATTTACAGGGAGCAAAGTGCAGAAAGACTTCACAGAGACTTTCAAAAAGGAAAAAAAGTGAATGAAGTGAAGTAAATGATATTTTAAGACGTAGTTATTTTCGTACCAACTGAAATTTCCATTCAGATATAATTGGAGAATCCCTCAGGTGACACTTCCACTCAATGAAAAAATGCTATAACATAATGACAGAATTTTAAAAAATCTATCAACCCTCAAAATTTATTTTAACAGCAAACAAAATTTTCCCGACCTTTCTCGTGTTGACCAGGAACATAAATATGACAGCTAGTCAGCTAAAAACGGTGGGGATCATGGACTTCGACATGATGATTTCTGAACAATAGATTTTATTTACAAATTTTATATAAACTATTACTGCTGTTCATTACATATCTTTAACACAAAATGAAATGCAAACATTTTTTGCTTGTTCCTGTTTTCTAGTTATATTCTTTTTTTTTTTAAAGATTTTATTTATTTATTTGAGAGAGAGAGAGTGAGAGACAGAGAGCATGAGAGGG
>NC_138376.1:36158449-36210245 GCF_054177405.1 Leptonychotes weddellii | reverse complement strand
ATGAGGATTTAAAGTAGTCCACTCATAAAAGCGGAAAGTACAATGGTGGTGGCCAGGGACTTCTGAGAGGTAAAAATGGGTTGCTGTTCAATGGGTATAGATTTTAAGTCATGCAAGACAAAAAAAGTTCTAGAGATTTGCTGTATGGTAATGTTCATATAGTTAATGATATTATTCTGTACACTTAAAAATTTAAGAGGGTAGGGGCACCTGGGTGGCGTAGTTGGTTAAGCACCCAACTCTTGATTTCGGCTTAGGTCATGATCTCAGTGTCGTGAGATTGAACCCCACATGGGGTTCCATGCTCAGTGCAAAGTCTGCTTGGGATTCTCTCTCCCTCTCCCTTGGCCCCTCCCACTTGTGTGCATGCTCCCTCTCTCTCTCTAAAATAAATAAATCTTTAAAAAACAATTTAAGAAGGTAATTTCATGTTATGTGTTTTTACCACAATAATAATAAAAAAAAAAAGTACAGAGGAAAACTAGAGATCCCCAAAACAGAAGTGATTACTTTGGAAGACAAGTTGGTGGTTTCTTACAAAACTGAACATACTCTTACTATATGATCCAGCAGTCACACTCCTTGGTATTTACTCAAGTGAGTTAAAACTTATGCCCCCATAAAAACCTGTACACATCTGTGTACAGATGTTTATAGCAGTTTTATTCTGCTCAATTTTGGTATGAACCTAAAACTGCTCTGGAAAAAATTGAGTTTGTTAATCAAAAGAAGACATGATTACAGGTCACCAGCAAGGGAGATATATACATATATATATATATATACTTATAAATATATATACGTTATGTATATAATTCTATATACATATATATATAACAAAATAAAGAATTTCTTAGAAGATCAAAATGCAGAGACACTTAGGGTCGAGATAAATAGCTCTGCGTATGGTGATAGCACCTGGAATCATCAATGTTTTATAGCACAATGCAATAATGGAATATTAGTATCCATAATTATGATCTTAGTAACTACACAAATATTTATTAAGCGTTTTCCAGGTGACAAATATTGAAGGGAGAGATGTGGCTTATGATGACGTCAGTCATAGATGCTTACCTCTATGGGCTTTTAGTCTGGTAAGAGCAGAAAAATTAGGATGTGCAGTGCAATATCTAACCACATAATGTAGGAAAGTTCCAGTGCCATAATTCAATGGCGTAAGTTAGATGCTTAGATGTAAGTTAGAAGCCTTACATAGTCTGAGACAGTTTAACAGGCAAGATGAGCTCAAGTGTAGGAATTTGAAGGGTAACTAAGATTTAAATAGGAAAATATTGTAGCGGTTATGAGCATAGCTTCTGGAGTCCTAAATCCTGGGTTCACACACCAGCTCCACTCACTACTTCCTAGTTGTTTGCTTGTGGGCAAGTTACTTACGATTAAATGAGTTAATATAGGCAGTGTTTGGAACAATGCATAGAAAGGTTTGTTGTCAACATTTATACAGGAGAGGAATGAGGGTTAATGATTCCAAAGGATGTCTACAAAAGGAACAATATGATCCATGTGGTCAGGCAATAATAAACCACCACTGTATATGTGCATCTGCCCACAGAGGTCTGTACACTGAAAAGAAGTCTCACACAATAGAGAAAAGCTTGCAAACCGAATGGTCACAAAACAAAAAGCAGTTGAGTGAATGCTTACAGACAAACACATGGGTTCAAATACCAGGACTGCCTGAGTGATCTTAAGAAGATACTGGAACTCTCTAGACTTCGTTGCCCCAGAAGCAAAATGGAGATAACAATATCATGCCTACGGTACAGAGTTGTGAAGAATAAATGATATTTGGCCCGTAATGCACACTGCTCAACAAAATTATGAATACATTTCTGGCTAACTAAAGGAAGAAAATGTCTTTGATTACAACCACTTTATTAAAATGATCTCTGAAATATATTTATCTACTTTCAAGCCTTAATAGACCCCAGAAACCTCCTAGTTTGTTGTCTAGTTAGAATGTGACTTTTGTCAAAGAAATGATCTCTCTCTACCTTCTCATACGCTACCACTGCTTTCTGGAATACTCGTCCTCTGTCCTCCACAATCAGTTCAATGTCACCTGTATGTATCATTCCATTCTTGTCATCACACTCCAATAGAGAGTCACTAATTCCCCACTCATTTCAGTTCTTCTAGCTCCTGTGCTAACCACTATTATTGCACACGTCACTTTGTACCTCAGTTAATCCTCTGTGCCCTTGCTGACCTCGTTTTATTGTGCGATTCTTAAACAGAGACTGTGTTCTGCTCATCATCTTTGTATGCTTCACACCTTCACCTTGCCTGCCTCCTAGGAAGCATTCCAAAAAAGCATATTGAGTAAACAGTAATTATAATTTAACATTTCAATGCAATACACCAGGGTCCTCATTTCCATTCAACCCGATCTCTGAACCTTTCTCATTGGCATCTACATATTGCATGTATATTATAAACTCATGGTCAGAATTTAAGGACCTGAGTGGTTAGGCTTTATTAAAGAATTTGACTCTAATTGCCTTTTGCTGATTCATCTACTGCACAAAATGGAAATTAGCATTTGTTGTCCAACAACTTCCTTAATTTAATACCCTGGACCCCGAGAGAACTGTTAGCATGATGTCATGGGGAAGCATTCCTGGAAAGTAATGTTATTCATTCTCATCACCAATTTACATTTAAAAGTTGAAATCTCAAGCTCATCATTACATATATCCTTCTCAAGGTGATTGCCTTGGGAAGTATTGACTTTGCCCTGTTCTCCATTTATTCTCAAGTAATTCTTTTTTCCTTAATAAATGTATCAGAGTTTAGAGGGACCTTTACTTACTTTTACTGTGACACTGTGTTTATTAAAAACCTGAGATCACATTAGCTATTTGGTTTCTTTTGGTTCTGAGACAAATTCCAATGTGTGTATAGCAAGAAGACATCCCCCCATATCACCAAGTGATTCTCTAGACACCAGCAAGGTGTCCTACAATTCAACTCAATTCTGCCACCATCTATCCAGAAATAGAATCAAATTTCACCAGTTAAGGGTCACTCCTACAAGCCTGCTCCTCCTCCACCACCCCCCTCAACTTCAGATGCCAGTTGAAAGCCAGGTTGTTATCTGTGTGTCTGACCAAGCTGCTACAAACTAGAATTTCCTACAAATGGCAGTCCCGCCTTAGGTTGGATTAATTTGCTAGAGTGGCTCATAAAACTATGAGAAATATTTTACTTACTAGATCACCATTTTATTATAAAAGGATATAACAGCCAGATCGAAGAGATGCACTTGTGCAAGTGCGGGGAAAAGACACAGAGTTTCCATGCTCTCTCAGAGCTTGCTACTCTCCCCAAGTCTATATGTGTTCACCAAGCTTCCTGGTTGGAAGCTCCCCAAATCCTGTCCTTCTGGGGTTTGTGGAGGCTTCATGACACAGTCACGGTTGATTAACCATTAGTCATTCGCGGGCCCCTCTCCTCTCTTGAGAGGTTGGGGAGGTGGGCAGGACTGAAAGTTCAGCCCTCTAATCACAAGGTTGACTCCATGACAACCAGCCTTGAGCCCCTAGTAGGGTCCTAATTAACATAACAAAAGACATTTTTACTTGCTCTCATCACTTAGGAAATTCCAAGGTTTTTAGGAACTCTGTGCCAGAGACGGGGATGAAGACCAAGTATATATTCCTTATTTTTAATCACAAGTCACAACTATTACTTCAATGAGAGTTCAATTAAATAATGCTCCTGGGTCCTTTTCATGTGAGTTCATCTGGTATCTTACTGGTACTTGTTATTCTTTTGAAACTAAAATATAAATTAATTTATCAAAAGACTCATACATTCTTACTAAATTTTCTTTCTTTCTAGTTTTTATTCTAAACTGTAAAGATCTTTTTTATCACTGTGTTGCAAGCTCACTATCCTCCCAATACAAGGGGTAATCCATAAATCTAACAGGAGATAAATGATTAAACTATGGTATGCCTACATCATGGAATACTGGAGGCCATTCTTTGGTATTTATGAAAACCAGCTAATAGCATGAAGAAATGCTCAAGATGTAATATTATACACATAAATTAAACATTCAAAGCTTAGTAAATGCTCATATGTCACAAATACGTAAATTAAAATTTGTAGAAGAAAATGTAAACGGTTGATTCTAGGTGGTAAAATTATGGGTGATTTTTTTTTTCTATTCTTGTTCTATTCTCCCAAATGTTCTAAACTCCCCTATTGATTTTTAAATCAAAGAAAATATTTAAAGAAAAGAATGAGGATGGAAATTTTAGATTATTACTCTGAGAATTCAGAAGAAAGTAATTTTTTCCCAAAGGATTCTGCTAATTCCCCGGTTCTTGCTGCCATTGCTGTCTTCTGCTCCACAGCCTCCAATGTGCTTTCCAGCTGGTCCTCCCCTCCTATTGAAAACCTATGGGGCGGTCACAAGGTATCTCACTGTTTGCTAATTACTGACCTGCTTTTGTGCCTCTAAGCTTTAGTGCATGGACTTTGGTCTAAACTTTTTCCACCATTACTCTTAAAATCCTACATGAGGTTCAAGGTCCATTTCAAGAGCCGCCTCCTTCATGATGGTCCCACTTTGCTGAGGATTAATGGGCTCATTCCAGGTGGAAGAAAATAGGTTGAAGTTACTTGGAACGAAATGAATAATAGCAAATCTCATATGATGTTCTTAGGCTATGTTGTTCACAGGGTGAAAATCCAGAGCCCAGACTATGAAGCAAGAGGACGCTGGCCTGAGCCACTCTTTTCACCCCACCTCCCTCCAATTCTTAGGCTTCAAGTCACGAGCACATGTCATCCTGACCTGCCACTGCTGCTTCCTTCCACCAGTGGTGCTCTTTACCTTCAGTTCTCTGTTAACTCCTCCAGTGTCTGCTCTATCGCTGATCTGCTTTATTGACCATTTCTAACTCCTCTCCAGCACTGATGACTGCCTCATTTATTAGGCCCTGACAGTCTCAACGCAGCAAAATTTTCCTCAGGTGATGCAGCTCTTTCAGCAAGTTTTAAATCATCAGACTCCAAGTGGTTTGTGTCCTCAAAAGGTAACCCTTTGCTTTGAACTTGACATCTGTTCCTTGAGGGACAGTTTCTCAGATCCCATAGAACCTGAGTCTGGAAAGTTTCAAAATGACATTTCCTAGCTAACTTCTGCTAAGAACCATGGCCAATCTCCCAAAGAAAAAACACATCCCTTCATTCTTGCAGCCACGATTCAGACCCAACTCTTCCATAAGTACCCTTCTTAATTCTTCTACTTTCTAGGAACCTGACCTTGAGCCCAAAGTCCCCTTTCTATGTTTCCCTCTTCTTCTCCCAACCCCTCTGGGGTCCCCAAGGAAAAATAAAATGCCCGAGATCTTGCTGTGACTTTCTAGAGTTCCTGAAGTAGCAATGTAAATTTAGCCCTGCAGATGTTCAAGGAAATCAGGAATATAGATATCAATTGGACTTCTAGAAGTTTGAGGTTATTGTACATTGACAATGTAATAAATTAAAAAGGTAAATATTTGGAGTGGAAAAACAAAATCCTAACACTTCCTAAAGTTCCCGAACATATAAGAATCAATTGTTTATTCATTATTGAAATTGAGGGCCAATTCATATATTTTTTAAAGATTTTATTTATTTATTTGAGAGAGAGAGAATGAGAGACAGAGAGCAGGAGAGGGAGGAGGGTCAGAGGGAGAAGCAGACTCCCTGCTGAGCAGGGAGCCCGGTGTGGGACTCGATCCCGGGACTCCAGGATCATGACCTGAGTCGAAGGCAGTTGCTTAACCAACTGAGCCACCCAGGCGCCCCCAATTCATATTTTTAAAAGCTTGCAGAAATGATGACATTGGATTCTAGGTACTTAGGGGTTCATTATACTATGTCTCTACTCTTTTCTGTATTTAAAATTTTCTAGAATAAGAAGTTTATATATTTGTATATATACACATATACATATATACACATAACTATTTCCTTATTTAAGTAAATTGCACATTGAAGAATCTATCATGATGAAATGTGACAAACAGAAAACTTTATGCATGCTATTCATCATAGCATTACTTTAAATAATAAAAAGTTAGGAAAAATCTAATTAGACATATTCATACTCTGCAATTAGTAAAATATGTAGTAGAATAATATTCGATGAAACAAAAAATATTTGATACATTTAAATGAATCAGATTATAAAAAGCATATATGGGATTCCATGTAGTCAAAAACTAAGATATGTATATAGTAGAGATAATGGCTGCATATATGTATATATGGTCTGCTCAGACTGCCATAACAAAATATTAGAGACTGGGTGGGTAGCTTAAACAATAGAAATTCATTTCCCACAGTTCTGTGAGGCTGGAAGTCTGAGATCAGAGTGTGTCAGCATGGTCAGGTTTTGGTGAGAATTGCCTTCCTGGCTTGCAGACATCTGCCCTCTCACTGTGTCATCACATGACAGGGAAAGAGACTGCAAGCTCTCTGGTGTCTCCCTTATAAGAGCACTAATCCCCCCAGAGCAGGGCTCTGCTCTCATCACTTAATTACCTCTCAAAGGCCTCTGTCCAAATACCATCACATTGGGGGTTAAGGCATCAACATATATATTTTGGGTGAACACAAACTTTTAGTCCATAGCATTTATGAATGTTAAAAGTAATTATCTGGAAGATGAATGACTTATTTTCATATTCTCTGAGTCTTCTATAGTTGCTACAATAAATATGTATCCTTTTGTAATCAAGAGGGAAAAAAAAAATCTATAGACAGTGCTAGTTTCTATGACTTAGAAAGACTTTCGCTTCCAGCTATAAAGGTTTACCTTGGAGAAAACCAATTTTCCCACTGAGAATAACAAGGGAAGTTTGTAAAATACAAAAAAAAAAAAAAAGTCTGAATGCAAGTATCAAAATGCTACCCAGGCAGCCAGGATTTTACAGGCAGACATCAAAGAGGTGAGTCTAACCTTCTTTCTTCAGAGCTTTTCCCTTCAAGGCATTTGTTGGTTCATAAGTAATACAGGCAAAGAGATAAAAGCCGAACAAAACTTGGATAATTGAAGAAAATTTGAGTAGAATTTCCAGTGGTTGGAAAGACATATTTGTAGTTTAGGGCTACCAATGCAATCAGGACCAAAATCCTATAGAGAGGAGCAGCTCTCAGAAAAGTGAACTTGGCGCCTATGGTCAACAGAGTACTTGCTAAGAGGCTGAAAATCTCCGCACAACTATTGGCAATCTTATTGTGCTGAGAAGATAAAAACTGGAGTTTAGATGTGTGCTTATTTGGAGGGATAAACAATCCGAGCCTTCAGAAGTACTGCATCCTAGAAATTAAGGTTGGGTGGAAATTGATCAGGTCTTTTAAATGACTGAATTAAAACTTAGAATCATTTTAAGCCCTGAGTCAAGTAAGATGACGTCCTCTTCTCTGGAAGAAAATAATCATCCAGAACCTCTACAATATTTCATATACAATAAAACATCACCAAGCACATATATCCAGAGAAAATAAAAGACATAGGACAGATGATACTGTAATTAATGAACAGAATCACTTCCTTCAAAAACTGTAATTACAAGTTCAAAATTTAATAAAAAGATAATGAACCAGAGAACTAGAATCAACAAGAAGAGATATAAAATGGAAGTTCTAGAACTGAAAAATATAATAACTGAAATTAGAAATACAATAAATAAATTAAAAAGCAAATTAGATATTAACCTAGCTTCAAATATTTAAGGCTGACAGAATTAAAAGGAAAAATAAAGCTTCCCAATCATAGTGAACGATCTTAACATACTCTATCTGACAGAACAAATGCAAAAATACATATAACAACTTAGAACTGTGCTGTCCAATTTACTAGCCATGAACCACCTGTGGCTACAACGGAAGAATTGAATTTTTAATTTTATTTATCATTTTAAATAATTCAATTCAACTTTTATAACTGAAGGACTATAAAATATTTTTTTGTTAAACACAATTGTGTTTTGGTAACTGCATTTCACTCTTAGCTGTTGTAAGATCTTATTGCCATATGTAATACATGTGTCAGGTGCTTAATAGATGAAGATATCAATCTAGTTGATGTCAACAAACTGATTAAGTTGGAATGACTTTGTTTTTATATACCAGTGTAACATTTTAATGTGCCTATGTGAATATTTTGTGGAGACAGCAAGAATTAAAGACTATGTAGATTGCATTAGTTATTAATTAATTACAATGTAATTAAATTATATTTTAATTTTAAAAATTAGTAGGAACAATTTTTTAATTTAAAATTAAGGCACCTTACAAATGCAGACATGAGTATAGATGCAGAAACCAGTGTTATAACTGATACCGTGACTATAAAAAAACTGGGAAAACAGATGCTACAAATTTCACAATAAATGGCAATGTTAACTTTTTATGACAGAACGAAGCAAAAAAGCTGTTTGTTGGGTTAAAAAACTGTTTAAAGATAAAGTGAAAATATTAAGAGATATTTTCAGCATTATGTAAGAAGTTCACTTTCTTTTTTTTAATTTTATTATGTTATGTTAATCACCATATATTACATCATTAGTTTTTGATGTAGTGTTCCATGTTCACTTTCAACAGTCAAAAAAGAATTGGCAAAACTAGCCATTTGAAATCAGAATTGAATGTCCAATAAAAAGTGTTAAACAATTTTTAAGAGGAGCTAGACTTGTAACTTTGTCCAGCTATAAAGCAGCTTGATTTGTGCACAAAATAGAAAACCATTTTTAGACATAGATATGAGAAAATTATCATTTTAAATATAGAAAGTTAGCCAGAAAGTTATAAGAAAAGCCCCAAATTAGATATTTTACACAAAGTAAAAGATCTTTAATTAAGCCACCAAACAAAGACCATAAAATGCAAATACTTTTCTTTAGCTTTTAAGGAGTTATATAATATAACAGACTCTGCCCAGTTAATTTTGGGGGCATGTATCAAGGGCTTCCCAACTTACAAAAAAGTTGGAAATTTGCAGCCTAAAATTGTGTCCTGATGGCATAGATATTCTTAAGTCTTTTACAGCTGTCAAAGAAAATTTAAACTAAATTTTTTAAAATTAGTTTCTGACACAGCAGATACTATTCCAGTAATTTTAGATCAAAAATCCATATTTACTGGAATTTTAAACAAGAAATTCATGCTTTCCTCATTAATTCATTTTAATATGTGATACATATTGAAAATACTGTGCTCACCTTTCTGAAACAGTCTCTATGAAAAATCTCACGCATAGAAGTTATTATAATTGTTCAGTATAAGGGCTCCTGGGTGGCTCAGTCAGTTAAGCGTCTGCCTTCGACTCAGGTCATGATCTCAGGGTCCTGGGATCGAGCCCCACATGGGGCTCCCTGCTCAGTGGAGAGCCTGCTTCTCCCTCTCTCTCTGCTGCTCTCCCTGCTTGTGCTCTCTCTCTCTCTGTCAAATAAAGAAATAAAATCTTTAAAAAAAATTGTTCAGTATATATAAATGCAAGTGGTAGGATTCATCACCAATTTGTGGACCTACTGAAAGAAATAGAAGACAATGAATTTAATTATCTTATGTTCTTTGCCAATGTTCATTGTGGAAGATATTACAAATATTTATTGTACTGTTAACTCCAATTCAAGATTTCCTTGAAACAAAGGATGCCTTTCAAATATCTAATAATCAAAAAGACAAAAATTTAGGAGTGTGATTTGTATTACCTCACTGATACCACACTGCATATGAATGAGCTAAATTTTCAGGTTTTAAGGAAAGAAAATGCTTATTAAATCTAGCTAAATAGGTACAATAATCTATATTAACAGCACAACTTTACATAATACAAGTCAGTAATACTTGGTTTTACACATTTTTCTAACATGAATCAACATATAGAAGTTTTAATTGTAATCAACACTATTATATAAATTGGCTACAAACACTAAAAGAAAATTTGAATGATGCTTTCTTGATATTGATAAATTTAAAATTGCTTTTCAACTTTAGGAATATGCATTTAAATTGATATTAATATTATTGAGTTGGCACAAAAGTTAGTCAATTTACTAAACTTGAACAGGTATAGTTTTGAAAATTATATGCTTTTGCCTCAAAAGTTAAATCAAATATTCTAAAACAGATAAACCAGTTTTCTTGACATTAATGTAACTATTAAAGGAGAATTATTTTTGGCACTTAATTGAGGTATTGAAAACTTTTAAGTTTGGGTGGAACAACCTGGATATGTGAGTCTCTATCAATTTTTTAAGCAGTAAATTTTGTGAAATCTAAATAAAGGTCAAAATTTGGCACTTGCATTGAAATGTGCTGTAAATATCAAATATATATCAGATACTGAAGGAAAATTTAAAGATAAAAAAATAGCCTCATTAATTTTATACTACTTACACATTGAAATGATGATGTTTTGGGTATATTGCATTAAGTAAAATATATAATTGAAATTAATTTCACCCATTCTTTTACTTTGTAATGTGCCTACTAGAAAGTTTAAAATAAGAATTATGTATGTGGGCAACATTAATGTGCTGACATAGAATATTTGAAAAGCAAGAATGATCAACTTCACCTAATTAACATGTATAGAACACTGCATTCACCTGTAGAACACACAGATTTTCATGTGCACAAGGAGGATTTACTGAAATTGATCATACAGTGGGCCCTACAGCTAGTCTCAATAATTTTTAAAGAATTTGAATTGCCAAAATTATGTTCTAAAGCTTATGGTATATTTGCTGTACATTTATAATAGTGGAGGGGAGGGCGCCTGGGTGGCTCAGATGGTTAAGCGTCTGCCTTCGGCTCAGGTCATGATCCCAGGGTCCTGGGATCGAGTCCCACATCAGGCTCCCTGCTCCTTGGGAGCCTGCTTCTCCCTCTGCCTCTCTCTCTCTCTCTCTGTCTCTCATGAATAAATAAATAAAATCTTTAAAAAAAAAAAAATAATAGTGGAGGGGAAAACAAACAAAAAATACCCAATGCCAAAAAGAAAGAAAGAAAGAAAAGCAAGCAAGCAAGCAGGAAAGAAAGAAAAAGTGCCCAGTGCCAATATAACACTCAAGGAAGCAAAAATATGCCTAGTGGACCATATATTATGTGATCATTAAAATGGAAAGTATGGAAAACATAATACAAAGTTACATGTGAGAAATAAATGTTGCATAATAACAGAACTCAAAATAATATATATCTATACATATGTAAATAGTATGTATTTTTTTAAAAAATACTATACTAAAGAACCTCAGAGGGTGTTTAAGACATTATTTTTAGTGAAATTGTTAAAGACTATATTTTAAACATTTTTTAAAAACATACTTTTTATTAGCTTGGAAAAATGAGATCTTACCTAATGGTAGTCCTGAATCACACAAAAACTGAAAGACACTATAGCATCATGAGCATCTATAATTTGAATGTTCCAATTAGGCATTTTTTAAATACAACTTAATTTCTAATTCATGCTGGTAGGACTTCTGAAATGATCATTCAGTATTAATCTACTAAAACCAGAACTTCCTACCACCAGAATATAATAATGGGCTTTGCTCTGTAATAAATGCATTAACAAAGTTAACTATCATGGTTCATAAATAGATAAAATATATTTAATTTCTGGGCCAATTGGTGGATAGTTGAAAAGGATTTTCTTTTTTTTCTTTTTTATTTCTTTTTTTAGAAAATAAAATAGAAGCTACTTTTAGAAAAAAAAATGAACCATTCAGGTTCATTTGGGTTCAATACATGCAGAAATAGGATAGGAAACAAGCCATTATAGAAACTGACACTTTCCTTTATATTTGCACGTTCAGTACTTGTTTCGCAAAGACCAAGAATGTGTGAATATTGTCCACCAGTTGGCTGATTTAGAAGAGCTGTGCTCTACAAAGTCACTAGTAGCCTAAACTTTTAATTGGACGCTAAAAAAATATCACTTGCAGTAATCAGAAAGTTCAATATTATAAGTAAAAAGGATAATAAGCAAGGAGCCGTCAAAAAGCTATATTTATTTAGAGGGAAAAGATTAAATTGGCTTACTAGGGAGAGTAAAGTGAATTACAGTAAACTTCCCCAGAGACCAGGCTTCCATTAACACATGGGGAAAGTCTTTGCAGCAAGAACCAAAGAATACTTCTCTCCCTGTGACTTCAGGATGGTGAAGAACACAGATTGCTCTATTTTCTAAATTTCCCTCCATCTGTCCCTGCTATATTATCAATATTTTTCTAGCCTTATTTTTTAATTTATATGTTTATTTTATTATCTTCCTTAGACTAGCTCAAATCCTTTGTGGAATAGTATGGTCAATTAGTGAAGAAAAAATTCACAATAAATAAGTTACATAAATACTAAATTTGCCTATTTTCTCTATTGTCGAGATCCTGTAACATAACCTCTTAGCTCTGCTTCTCAATAAACCATTCTTCATTTTCTCTCCAAAAGAGTGATCTTCATCATAATGGCTAGTGCTTCCTCTTGGATTCATTCATTCCGTTTTTATTCACAAAGATAGGAAGCTTAGTTTAAAGGTAGGATGCCATGGAGAGTGCTGTCCTGGCCACTGGTCTTTTGTACTGGGAGGGTGCAAGCACTATGACCTACTGGTCCTATGCATCCCTTACTCTTCACTCCTCTTGGGGTCTAAGCATTAGGTGAAGAAGCAAGAGTCGGCTAGGTTTCATTGAATAGGCAGTCATCACAGGCAGACATATTGAATTGGAAGACTTATGTAGAAGAGGTGGCAAAGAATGGAATGAAGGTATGCTCCTCAGTACATCACAAGATAAACAGAACCAGATTTCCAGTGAAATAATGAAAAAAAAGCAAAGCAGAGGCAGGAATCATTGCTGTTGACTTTGAATCAGAAGATAATTACTGGAGATTGGTATTCCAGTAAAGAATGCAGGAATGTCATATGACTGCCCTGAACACTTTGTATATTCTTAATTTGCATGGTACCATTAAGAAATGGTAAATAATAATAATGTTGCTATTTCTAAAATGACCTGGTCAGTGCTGCCTGGCATGATAGTAAGATCTAAAGCAGCAACTCAGAATACCTCTCTGCTAGTAGCATGTACCCAGTTCTATTAATTATTCTCTGCTCTTCAACCAAGACCTTGTAGACTTTTCTTAGTGATTCCAGGCAGAGTATGGAAGCAAGAACATTTTTTAGCAGTGTGTTATGCCTTTCTTTATGCCCTCAAAATTAACTAAAAAAGCCAACTTTGTGACCACTCTTCAACAGCATTTGGGAGTCTACAACTAGTACAGTAATTCTGCATTCCTGAATCAGCCCATACCTGGGCTACTTTATCATAGGGTCAGTACTCTCATCCCTACCTATGGAAATCTAAATTTCCATAAAACTTGCTACAAATATAAACAAGTCAACATGGACTGTTATCTGAAGAAAGCCAAACAGATAAAAGTATTGATAACTGCATCAAGTGAATTGACAAGATGCCCAAACCTATGCTCATTCATTGAAAGGTACAAACCCTTCTCTTTAATCTTTAATGAGCATCTTGATAGTTAGTAACCTGGCTAAAAAACTGTCCATTGGAAGGAGAGCAGAAGTTGCTTTTTGGTGCTTCAGATATATATACTGAATACTAGCTAGATTTTTTTCCCAAGTGTAATATATATCCTCATATCATTTATAATGGCAAGATCAATATTAGCAAGAACAACTTGATGCAAAGAGACATAATTATATCAAATCACAGACCCACAGAGTCAGATATAAAACTTAGTAACTTCATCTGATCGAAAATCTTAAAGATAATTTTTCATGTGTTTTCTCTAAAGCATACTAAAGTCATGGCCAACTATTATTTTTTGTCTTTAATACTTTAAAGTAATAAGAGTGGGTCAGTTGTCCTTATAAGACCCCTGTAAGCTTTGTTAAAATGATGCTCTATAGTTTGCCCACTTACATGGACTTAAACCTTCTCAGAAGTAGCTAATGGAATGAAAAGTATTTCTAAAACACTCTCTTGTTCCTAACATATGAAGCCCACCAAAATCTGCTTTCCTGTAACTAACACATATTCTTACTAGGAGTTTAAATGTGTACAAATCTTGGAAAATATATGATTTCTAACGATAAATAGGCCAAAAGATATATTGAGTCTGGCATCCTCCAACAGTGTCACTGGGCCTGGACACTCTCTCACAATTGTTTCTTCTCTGTGCCAATATTACTGACATGAAAATAGGCTACTTTTATAGCAGCAATGATATTGTAGAATTAGCACTAACTCGCTATGCCTTTGGGCATTGATATCATTAGGGTTTTTTTGCCTTTATTGAGATATAATTGATTTATAACATTGTGTAAGTTTAAGGCACAACATGATGACTTGGTGCACAGGTCATTAGTTTCTTAATTGAAGATAATAAACAAAAACAAATAAACAACCACAAATGGTAATGAATGAAGAAGTCAGACTGAACTTCTACCTTCCAACCATTTGACTTTCGAGATGTTTCGAGACCACACTAAATCTCAGATTCCTTATTAGAGACTCGATAAATACATTCCCTTTCATTTTATTTCTTCAACCATGCAAAAATCCTAATGGAAACTTCTCTGAGCTAGCAGGACATGAAGATCGGTACATTTGCTAGCAGTTCTGCAAACTACATGTTAAAACAGAAAGTCAAATTATGTTTTGTCTTTTGTGATAGACTGAATTATAGCTTCCCAAAGATGCCCATGTCCTAGTCCCAAGAACCTGTGAATATGTTACCTTACACGCAAAAGAGACTTTGCAGATGTCATCACTAAGTTAAGGACCTTGAGATGGGAAAAGTGTCCTGGATTATCCAGGTAGAACCAATGTAATTACAAGTTTTCTTAGAAGAGGGAGGCAGGAGGATCTGAGAGAGAAAAGGAGATATGCTGGTAGAAGCAAATCAAAGGGAGAAAGGTTTGAAGATGCTGCACTCCAGGCTTTAAAGATGGAGGAAGCGGATGCCAACCAAGGAATTCAGGCAGCTGTAGGTACTAGAAAAAGGAAGGAAACAATTTTCCCCTAGAGCATCCAGAAGGAATGCAGCCATGCTAACACCTTGATTATAGGACTTCTGACAGGCAAACTGTAGGTAATACATTTGTTTTACTCTAAGCCACTAAGTTTGTGGTAATTTGTTACCCTAAGCATACATCTTTCAACACTAATTCTGCTCAGCTGGGGGTCTGCTTGAGAATCCCTCTCCCACTGCCCCTCCCCCTGCTCTCTCTCTCTCTCAAATAAATAAATAAAATCTTCTCAATAAATAAATAAATAAAGCATATTCAAAGAAATGTTAATAACAGAAAAATAATTACTGAATAGTAAGAAAAATAATAACAATACACAATTTGTATGATGAGTACATCCTCACAGAATCTTTGAGAAAACATCTGAATAAGAATAAAATGACAATCAATAGAAAATACAATAAGAGGTAGAAAATGGTTATCATCTAGATGACTAATTTTTATTTTAGAAAAAATATCTTTGCAGATTTTCCAAATTTTCTATAATAAACATGTATTACCTTTACAATTAGTAAAAATAAATGTAACACTATGTTGTTAACCCATACCATAATTCAGTATGGAAACAGATGACTAATGAGAAAGGGACCACTTGACATATAACAAAAACAGCCAATCTGAAAGAAATCAAAGGGGTTCACTCCAACCATAAAAACTGGTCACCAACATCTTTCTGGAAGAAGGTTGTGCACATGCCTGACACCCCAGCCTCAGCAGCTGTCATCTGATGAATGTGCCTCCGGATGGCCTAGCTTCTGAGAGCCAATAGGGCTTGCATTCATGAGTCCCATAGGACTCTAGTAAACAAAGAAGCCGTTCTCACTCAGTGCACGTGCAAGCACTTGCAGAAGCCATGCCCCCAGACCTCAGCATAGAAGCAGCAGGCAAAAACACCAATCTGCCAATCTTTCCCTGAATGGGGTTTGATTGCACAGTTTACAAGCTGCTGCCTGAGGGTCCAACTTCTAATTAGCACACATTGAGGGGCTGGCTAGGATCCCTTCCAGAGCCTAGAGGAGCCAATGGGCACTTCCACCACCTGCTCCCTCCTGCTCAGTCCAACAATAAAACCAAGTTGCTAGTATCTCCCTAGAAGGAACTTATTTATATATCTAGCACCCCACCTTTTGCAACTGCTGCCCGAAGTACAGACCCCCAAATTACATAGCTTTAATACTTAATGAGGCTTCCATTTGAGTCCCATAGGACTGTTGCAAACAGAGAAGCAGTTTTTAAATAGGAGAAGGAGAACCCCTGTAGCTATATACCTGGCCTCAGCAGAGAAGAAGCAGGCAAAAGCATGCATCTCCCAGTTACTTTCTGGAAGGGGCTTAACTACATACTTTCCCAGCTGCTGCCTGAGGGTCTGGCATCTAATCAGCCTGCACCTAGGTGCTGATTGCGATCCTTCCCTTTGGGACACTGAACAGGTCTTGACATACTCCAAATATAGGGAGCCACTATGAACAAAGAATATGGCTTAGACAATCACAAAAGTTTGAGAGACAAACAGGAGCTCAGTAAGGGCTCATTGACAAGGTTCATCTCCTCCATGAGACCAGTCTGTCAAAATTGAGAGAGGTGGCTCTTTTGTCTAATGTACAGAAACCAACACAGTGAGCAGAGGAAAATAAAGAAACAGGAGAATATGTTCCAAACAAAAGATCAAGATAAATCTCCAGAAACTAATCTTAATGAAATAGAGATAAATGATTTTCCCAATAGAGAATTCAAACTAATGGCCATAAAGATGCTCGCTGAGGTCAGGAGAACAATGCATGAACAAAGCGATCATTGCAACAAAGAGAAAATATTAAAAATACCAAACAGAAATTATAGAGCTGAAGAATACAATAACTGAACTGAAAAATCCAATAGAAGGGTTCAACAGCAAATTAGATGAAGCGGAAGAAAGGTCCAGCAAACTTGGAAACAGGGCAGTTGAATTCATCCAATCAAAGGAGAAGAAAAAAAAAGAAAAAGAATGAAGATAGCTTAAGGGACTTACGGTATACCATCAAGAGGACCAATATATGCATATGTCACAGAAAGAGAAGAGAGAAAAGGGGGCTGAAAGCTGATTCAAACACGTAACACCTGAAACTTCCTTAACCTGATGAAATAAACAGACATCCAGATCCAGGAAGCACAAAGAGTTCCAAATAAGATGAATCTAAAGATACTCATAACAAGACACATTATAATTAAATTGTCAAAGTTAAAGACAAAGAGAGATTTTAAAAACAGCAAGAGGAAAACAACTTGTTATGTACGGTGGAACCCCATGAGACTATTAGCAGATTTTTCAGCAAAAACTTGGCAGGCCAGAAGAAAGTGACAGGATATATTCAAAGTGCTAAAAGAAAAAAAATCTGCCAATCAAGAATAGTGTTTTCATTTCTGCTCAGGTCATGATCTCAGGATCGTGAAATTGAGCCAGATGTCAGACTCTGCACTGGGCGTGGAGTCTGCTTAAGATTCTCACTCTCCCTCTCCCTCTGCCCCTCCACCTCTCTCTCTCTCTAAATACATGTATATATTTATATGGATTATATATATTTATATGGATTATATATATTTATATGGATTATATATATATGTGGAAAAATATATATAAAATATGGGAGTGGAGAGTATACAAATGTAGAGCTTTTTTATGTGAAGTTAAGTTGTTAACAGCTTAAAACAGACTGTTATAACTATAAGGTGTTTTATGTAGCCTCCATGGTAAGCACAAAGCAAAAACCTATTATAAATATACAAAAGATAAAAAATAAATAAGTAATAAATGAATGAATGAACAAATGAATTCTTGAAAGATAAAGGGAAAGGAATCTAAACATATGACTACAGAAGATCATCAAATCACAAAGGAAAGAAGCAAGAGAGGAACAAAGGAACTATGAAACAACCAGAAAACAACTAACAAAATTGCAGTTGTGAGCTCATACATATCAGTAATTCCTTTAGATGTCAACAGATGAAATTCTCCAATCAAAAGACTTAAAGTGACTGAAATGATTAAAAACAAAACAAAACAAAAAAACAAACAAACAAAAACCCACAAGACCCAAGTGTGTGCTGTAAGAGATTTGCCTCAGTTTTAAAGACACATATAGGCTCGAAGTCAAGGGATGGGAAAAGATATTCTATGCAAATGGAAACTGAAACAAAGCAGGGGTAGTTATACTTCTACCAGACAAAATAGACTTTAAGCCAAAAACTGTAACAGGAGACAGGGAGGTCATTATATAATGATAAGGGATCAACACCTCAAGAGACTATACCAATTGCAAACGCTTATGCACCCAACATTGGAGCACCTAAATATATAAAGCAAACATTAACAGATCTGACAGGGGAAATAGACAGCAATACAATAATATTAGGGGACTTTGGGGCCCAACTTTCAACAATGAATGGATCAACCAGATAGAAAATCAATAGGAAAACATTGGACTTAAACTGCATACTAGACCACATGAACCTAACAGACAAATATAGAACATTCTGTTCCCCAGCAGCAGGAACACACATTCTTCTCCAGTGCATGTGGAACATTCTCCAGGACACACCATATGTTAGGCCACAAAACAAGTCTCAATTAATTTAAAAAGACTGAAATCATATAGACTAGCTTTCCCAACCACAATGGTATGAAATAAGAAATCAATTACAAGAAGAAAACTGGAATTTTGACAAATATGTGGAGCTTAAACAGCGTGCTCCTGAACAACCACTTGGTCAAAGAAGAAATCAAAAGAGAAATCAAAAAATACCTTGAGACAAATGAAAATGGAAACAGAACATATCAAAACTTATGGGATACAGCAAAAACAATTCTAAGAGGGAAGTTTATAGTTACAAACGCTTACAGGAAGAAACAAGAAAGATCTCAAATAACGTAACTTTACAGATAAAATGAAATAAAAGGAATCAAGAAACAATCTGCACATTAAAAATTACAAAATGTTTTTTTTTTATCAAAATATGTTTAAAATACAGTGACACCTAATTAGGGGAAATGATGTTGTTCACAGATACAACTTCTCTGTATAATTGAAACCATTCAATTTATATTCTTACTATTTCAGAGATCTTAATAGTTTTATGATGGAAATATTTGGATCATGTATTATATATTTCTAACCATCACTAGATTGTGAGTAAATATACATGATTTGTAGGATCATTTGGTATCGGTCATATCATTTGAGCATTTTGTATTTCTGATTCCTTTCCTATAAATTGTAAATAAAAATTCATGCTCTGGCTACCATACAAGGTTTTTGTGAGGGTCAAATGAGATAATATATATATTAAAGCATCTTCAGGGGGGCGCCTGGGTGGCTCAGTCGTTAAGCGTCTGCCTTCGGCTCAGGTCATGATCCCAGGGTCCTGGGATCGAGTCCCGCATCGGGCTCCCTGCTCAGCAAGAAGCCTGCTTCTCCCTCTCCCATTCCTCCTGCTTGTGTTCCTGCTCTCTCTATTTCTCTCTCTGTCAAATAAATAAATAAAATCTTAAAAAAAAAAAAAAAAAAAGCATCTTCAGGGGCGCCTGGGTGGCTTGGTCAGTTAGGCTGCTGCTTTTAGCTCAGGTGGTGATCCCAGAGTCCTGGGATCGAGTCCCACATCAGGCTCCTTGCTCAGCAGGAAGCCTGCTTCTCCCTCTGCCTGCAACTCCCCCTGCTTGTGCTCTCATTCTCTCTGATAAATAAATAAATAAATAAATAAATAAATAAATACATACATACATACATACATACATACATACATAAATAAATAAATAAATCATCTTCAAAACTGAAGAGTACTATATGGAAATAAGGAATGCTACCTATAACATTCTAGGTGATTGGGGCTGTTGTAAGTATCAATATTTTGTGGATAATAGAATAAATGATGTCTTATGAATTATCTAACTACTAAGCACTACTTGTTCGTCACTTCATTGGCCAATATGCCATGGTTTTGTGAGTTCTGGAGTCTTCTTTTTAGAATTTAGGCTGTGGTTATTAAATAAATTAAAAAGGATCAAAATTAGTCTCAGCAAAGAACAGCAGGTCAGTTTTACTCATTTCATCAGGAATTACTAACAGCCATTGAACAGTGGGGAATGGTTCAGGCTGAGAGGATAGGAGATGAACAGCAGATAGGAGCTGAACATAGAGGATTAAAGAGTATATGTATCTATGTTTGTGTGTGTGTGTGTGTGTGTGCATACACTCTTCATTTTTGTTTATTCTCAATGTCCCTAATTATCTTTAAAAGGTAGCAATTCTCTCTCCTTTTAAAGAATAAGTGCTCTATTTTTTGTATAATTAAAATCTTGATCATAAATTTTAAAATAGCCTACCCTGTATTCTCATGTCAGAGTAAAATGTAGGCTCTGACTTAGGTCCTGTGAGACTTCTTTTCTTCTCTTTCCAACCCAAATTCAATTCTCCAGGACTTGTATTTTTTTCTATACCGATAGACTCAGTTCTAAGAGAAGCTATGAGAAACATGAAACAATCACTGACTCCTTGGGAATATTTTATTTGCACTTTCTGAGTCATTTTGATTCACACAGGTAAGAGTCAGGGTTTAAATTAAGCAGTTTCTGGCTGGGCAAGTTATACTGTGCCTAAAATGGAACCTGGTGAACGGAGGTGTGACAATCGTGTAAAATGACTCATCATCGGCCACAATTAGACTTTTTCAATCGCCTGCCAAGTGCTTGACAAGCCTGGGCTCCACGTTGCACAGCCCCTGTTAAAGCTCCCTTGACTTCTGGTAATCTTCCTCAGTTACTGAAAACTATTGATCCTGTTTCCACAAATCTCAATGTGAATTGGCTTGTCCTCAAGCATCCCCATGGACACCACAGACCAACTTGACCTGCTAAATAAGCAGAGTTGATTCCTATTAATATTTTCTCTCTTCTAAGTTAAGGGGTTAGACACCACCGACTGAGGCAACTTTTAATTTGTTCTAAAATAGGACAAACGTCTCCAGATGACCCATTCCTATGAGTCCCTATCTTTGACAGTGATTCAGCAGTGTAACTGGGATCAAGAGAGATGGTACAGGGCAAGACCTAGATGGAAAAAAAAAAAATCACAGGAGACACAAAATAGACCATATGGCTTTAAAATCAATGAATTTAAATCCCTGATCTATCACTTTTTAGCTATTTGTGATCATCTCTAAAAATGGAAATATAAAATACAGATATTCAGTTCTCAATATATTAATCTTAAGCATGCAGGGGGAAACGTCTATTATGGCTCATTGGCATTTCTGGCTGCAGTGTATGTAGAACCTGCGTAATAATGATAAATTCAAAAATCAAAAATGCCTGCAGGAAAACAATACAAGGAAACAGAAATCAATCTGTGTTTTAGTTTTGTTTTTGGCTTTTGATTTGCAGATACTTTATGAAAGTCAAACTCTAGGTAAATAATAGAAGATACCTTTCAACAATATCCGTGGTAGCCTATCTCTCGGGACAGCACTGACTTTATATATAATACTTTTCACTGTTTTCTAATGGAGTAGGCTTCAAGGGGGGACAGTGTCACCCCTTTGTTCCATGTCCTGCAACACCCACCCAAGTGCTGGGCATGCAGCGGACACTCAGTCTCAACTGATGAGAAGGAACTCAGGGGTCTGTTATTCTCAGCGCCTCTGAATGATTCCGATGGCAGTAAAGTAAACCTCATTCCTTTTGCAGATACCATCAGTTAGGTTGGCCTTCCCTTTGAGGAAACTTTACTCTGTTTCCTGGCCTGTTGTTATTCAAACTTCATACTTTATTGTTGTGGAAACAAGATGATGCCTTCAACTCTTATTACTATGTGTAGAGATAGGTACCCTTGACATTACACTTGCTTCTCCAGGAATCTTCCAGGCTATCAGTAAGGAGGCAGACAGAACAGACACCCTTGGGGTGATGCCCAACGCCCAGGGGAGTAAGGGACAATGACATAGCTGGTCTAAGAACATGCCTCCCTTCTACCTACCTATCCCCATCATCAGGGATAAAAAGGCAGCTCCAGAGACACACCCTCTCCAACCCTCTATAGTCAAAGTCTCACCCCCAATCCCTCCCTTGGGTCCACACTAATCACTTTATCTCTGTTTATGAGAATTATCTCAAAAGCCCCAAACCCCAAGGTCACCCCTCACCTCCCACACTGTAGTTCCATAAGGCTCTGCATATCTCCAGTTCCATCCATCTCTTTCCCTTCTCCCCTGATCCCAAGATCTTTCCACTGCACTGCCTAGACTCATGACAAATCATAGAGAACAAATCCCCTCTATTGTCACACTCTTCTCCCAATGTATCCTCACCTTTTTGTTCCAAAAGAAACCTGGTCCTCAGGGGGACACCGTGCTCCCTGCAGAAAACTCTAGTATTGGCTGCTTCTCCCAGACCTCGAAAGGAGTAAGTGTCCTCCCTGCCCACCCGCCAACCTCCATGGCTGCTTTCTGGCCATTCTCCTCCCTTCCATTCTGAATCTCACTGTCGAGGTCACCTACTGACCCCACGTCATCCCTCCTCATTTCCCAAGGGTTGGTTCACTGTCACTCACTCTGATGCTACTTTGGTCCTAATCCTTAGTAATTTCAATACACATGTAGTAGAGACTTCCTTTCCCTGGGCCACTGCCGTGGCAGAGCCTAAGACTCAGCATCACCATCATTTACAGAGCTGTACATGCACCATAACCTCAGGTGTGTACATCTCATTCTCTGTCCCCCAGTGCTTTGTGCCAACTACCCTTCCACCCCCCTGAGAACTATGATTCATTGATTCTTAAATCTCTTTGCTGTTCCTCACCTTCTTGATGGTTTCACTCCCCTCCCTTCCAGGCTGAAATTCCATGGTCAGTTGTAGACCTAAACACTCTGGTCCCTTTTCCTTCTCTTACTTGCTCCCACATGCTTGGCAAGCCACAAATTTGATGAAAGCCAACTTGCTGCCTTCTCAACCCTCAACCTCTTTAAATGTATTACCATAAAAAGCAAGTGGCTCCTTTATGCTGCCTAGCAGTCAAAAGATACCCCACTTTCCAAAACAACCATGCCACACATTCTGTCCTCCCAAACTCCCACACCTTTTTCCCCATCCTCCCTCTCACCCAACGACCCTTCTTCCTATTTCTCTGAAAAACCTGAAGCAACCGGAAAAGAACTTCCATAGAATCCTATCATCAGTGCTGCCCACCCATCAGCATCGATAGTCAATGATTCTGGCTCTCTATTTGCCACCAGATCTGCTGCTATCCAAAGTTAGCCCCGATCCCTGGGTACTAAATCACACCTATGAGAAGTGTTATTTTTGCTACTCATATTAATATTTTCCAAGTGCAAGAAGCTTCTAAAAGAACTTGAAGAGGACATTTCATAACAATTTGGCAGTACAGGAGATTTTACTTTTATTTTTCATATAGGCAACAGATCAAAGAGAAGAAACACTTGTGTAAGCATTGCAACTGACCATGGGCAGCTGTGAAGTAATGGAAAAAAATCTTCGTTTGGGGCTTAAACGCTAGAGCGGAATGACCTTAGGAGCTATTCCAGAGTCATAATAACTTGAGCTTGAATCATAATTCTGCCACCGATTTGGGGAAATTATTAAAGAGCAAAGGTTTTCAGTTTTCTGTACACAATTGCACTGCCTCATATATTTTATTGAAGGTTAGATGCGTTGAATCCCATAAAATGTACCTGGTATGTATTCTTTTCATGTTTGCTTTCTTTTTCCTATTTTGATTTGTTAATTTTTTAATAAGTAAAGTATGTGTGTGGTGTAAATGTTTAAAAAATTATAATATCATTTCCATGCTGTGGGAGGCAAAAGAATGCTCACCCTCACACCAAAAGAGGTCCATGTCTTAATCCCTAGAAATTGTGAAGATGACACTTACATGGAAAGGGGACTTTACAGATGTGATTAAGGATTTCGATGTGGAGAGATTATCCTGCACTGTCTGGGTAGACCCAGTGTAAACACAAGGATTCTTAAAAGTAAAAAAAGGAGGGCGCCTGGGTGGCTCAGTCATTAGGCGTCTGCCTTCAGCTCGGGTCATGATCCCAGGTCATGATCAAGCCCCGCATCAGGCTCCCTGCTCAGCGGGAAGCCTGCTTCTCCCTCTCCCACTCCCCCTGCTTGTGTTCCCTCTCTCTCTCTGTGTCTCTCTTTGTTAAGTAAATAAATAAAATCTTTTAAAAAAAAAAAGTAAAAAAAGGGAGTCAGAAGAGTGAAGCAGAGGGAGATCTGACTACAAGAGAGGAGGTCAAAGTGACTCCATGAGACAAGAACTCAACCCATGCTTGCTGGCTCTGAAGACGAAAGGGTGTCTAGGATGTGGGCAGTCTTAGGAAGCTGGAAAAGGCAAGGAAGTGTGTTCTGCCCTACAGCCTCCAGAAAGGAACACAGCCCTGCTGACATCTTGATTTTGGCTCAGGGAAACCCATTTAAGAACCCTGACCTCCAGCATCATAATATAATAAATGTATGTGGTTTTAGGTGATTAAATATGTGGCAATTTTTTATAGCAGCTAGAGAAAACTAATACACATGCCTGTTAAGTCCAACCCATTCCTCACTCCACCCCCCAACTTTTTAGTAACCCTATTTCCTATTTTCCATCTTTATCTTTCCTGTGGATATATTTTTTAATAAACAAATATATATGTGTTTAGAGACCCCAAGATTCTTTATCTGTAAATTATCTTTTTAGATCTTTATCTCATATCTTTATTTTTTTCCTCCTTAATTTAAAAAAATTCTTTACATATAAGGAAAGTTAGCCTTGAACAGAGATATCTTCTATTGCTTCTGTGAAGCGTAATTTTTTGTATTTTTTCATCTATTTTTTCATCTAATGTATTTTTTTAATCTATCTTCTTCTGAATCTTTGCTGCTCTCTTGTTTCATTAGAGACTTTTGTTCGATCGATTCCTTTTTCCTCTTCACCTCTAGGCCTCAAGAAACTCATCTCTCTGCTATGTTTCTCTGTTTCCCCCAGACTAGGGTCTTCCTGACATTGCTGCTTCTGCTCCGCTTCCAGACTCTTCCTTTTGACTCACTCCCCAGTATCCAGTTCTCTGTTCACTGGGCTTCAAGCTAGGTCCCCCTCCCTTTGGGGTCAAATCCTAGTTGACATGATCTGTGCTCTTCTGCCACTGAGACCCATTGCCCTCTGGTCTCTTCTGTGCAAATCCCTCCTAACCATCCCTTCTAAGCAGGCTCTGGAAGCAGCTTTGCTAGTCTTGAATGAATATTTCCCTAGTGGTACATGAACTGAAGAATGCCAAACTGTATCTAATTATGTTATCAATATGGGGTATGGGTGATTTCATTTGGCCTCCCTCTTGATCTGTATGATTTGGGGGGGGGGGGGATGTGTGAAAATATTCATATTTACACCAGTACTAACAAGATCTTGGCATGTATGTATCTATGTGTGTATGTATTAAGCTCTAAATAAGTGTTAGCCATTATCATTAATTGTATTTTAAAAAAAGGGTACATGGAAATCTGAAGAATAAGTATTTGGAAGACTGGATTACTATGGGCAAAAACAAATAAAACTGGATTCCCACCTAATATCATATTGTTCAAGAGTGGACTATAGGGGCGCCTGGATGGCTCAGTTGGTTAAGTGTCAGCCTTCGGCTCAGGTCATGATCTCAGCGTCCAGGAATTGAGCCTGCTTCTCCCTCTGCCTCTGCCCCTCCCTTCCACTCATTCTCACTCTCTCAAATAAATAAATAAAATCTTTTTTAAAAAAAGTGGCCAGTAGATCAGAGTTTCTCAATCTTGAAATTGAGGGCCACATAATTCTTTGTTTTAAGGGGGTTATCCTGTGCCTCTAGATGCTAGCAACACCCCTAACCACCCAAATCATGGCAATCAAAATGTCTCCAAGACTTCGCTGAATGTCTCCCAAGAGGCAAAATCACCCCCAGTTAAGAACCACTTCTGTAGGGGCGCCTGGGTGGCTCAGTTGGTTAAGCGACTGCCTTTGGCTCAGGTCATGATCCTGGAGTCCCTGGATCGAGTCCCGCATCGGGCTCCCTGCTCGGCAGGGAGTCTGCTTCTCCCTCTGACCCTCCCCCCTCTCATGTGCTTGCTCTCTCTCTCAAATAAATAAATAAAATCTTTAAAAAAAAAAAAAGGTGCCAAATTGTTTAAAAAAAAAAAGAACCACTTCTGTAGATGAAATAAATACCTGAATGGAAAAGAAGATCATTGTAACCTAGGGATACCAAAAAAAAAAAGAAAGAGAGAAAGAAAAGAAAAGAAAATTTCTTTAAACAAAACTTCAAAAACACAAACATAAAGCAAGATATTGATCAATGTCATAACCTCACTCAGGTTACTTTGTTGACAATTAGACTGTAAGGAGTATTCAGAATCAGAAGGACCATTTTAGGCAGTTCTTAAACTAACTAAGGTGACCAAGCTCACATGTCACTAAGGTGACGTGAGCAAATGGTGGAAAGAGGACTCAGTGGTGGAACTAGGTGTGTTGTCTTCCTTCACTCATATGCTCTTTACCTCCACTTGCTACTGGTTTCTGGAAAGTTAACATAAGGAAGGTTATAGGCTGATGAAAAGTCTAAGAGAATTAAGTTAGCTCAAATCCTGAAAGGTTTCCTTAAAATAGGTTATGGGATGAGTTCAGCCTCTAGACTCAGAGGTATTATAAAAGTTATAAATAATTCGAAAAATTATGATGGAAAGATCTGAGCATAACGTGACTGTATATTTATACCAGCAGGAAGTGACCCATGACTGATGGGAAAATTGGACTCTTTCAATGACTAGCACAAAATTAGGTTAGAGGATAAGAGCGTTAAAGCTATGCTTTTGTAGTTAAGTCATGTAAAATGGCAAAAGGAAGGCAGCTCTTGGGACCCTCTGAATAGGGCCCACTCTGAGATACAGAGCCTGTTCAAACCCCACAGTGGCCACCATGCCTCTCCAGCATACAGGGACCTTCACGTTACTCAGTCGAAGACCTAGATGCCCCGTGGGAGGGTGGATTTGTCATCCTCTATTCTCTACTGTACATGTTCCACTTACCCTGCACTTTTGTTGTTGTTGTAAAAAACATACATCATAAAATTTATCATCTTAACCATTTTTAAATGTACAGTCCAGTAGCATGAAGCCTATTTCCATAGTTGTGAAACAGATCTCCAGAATTTTTTCACCTTGCAGAACTGAAACTCTATGCCCATTGAATAACAATTTCCTTTTTCCTTTCGCCCTCGCCCCTGATAGGGCCTTTCAATTCTTTAGTTTACATACCCAGAAGTAGGATTGCTAGATCATACGGTTGTTCTATTTTTAATTTTTTGAGAAGATTCTACACTGTTTCTCAGAGCAATTGCACAATTTTACAATCCTACCACTAGTTCACGGGGCCCCAATGTCTGCACAATCCCCTTAGCACTAATTTTTCTGTGTGTGTGTGTGTTGTTTGTTTGTTTGTTTTTTAATAGTAACCATCCTAACAGGTAGGAGGTACCTGGCACTTTTAACTAGGCCATGTATGCTATGACAGGTCCAGATTTTCCCTCTAGGAAAGGTTGAGGGGTGCTTTCTGGTTGAAACAATGTTGTATTTTCACTATACTCTGTATGAAATGGAGAAAGTGTTAGTTGTCGGTAACTAATATCGGGAGAGTCTCAAGGTCTGATAGATTACATGGAGTAAGGTTTGGGTGAGGGAAAATTCCCCATCAGGTGCCACCTGCTGGGACCATCACTGGCTAATGTTTCCTAGGCTGGTCTCACAGGCCGCCTGTTTTCCGTCACATGTCCTTGCAATACAATGCCATATTTTTGAATGTTTACCACTTGAGCTCCTTTTTTCCCACCATATTATTTGGCAATCCAAATGAATCATTTCAACCTTTTTTAAATCATTTGACCACAAACCATAAGACTAATGAATGCCCTGCTTAGAAGGGAATAGCTGTAAACTGAGATCATTTCAAGTCACTCACTGCAAGATTTCAGCCACCAGGTGGCACCTAAGTGTTTAATTTATTCAAATCAATTGCACTGTTGGTTTGCCAAGTTTTAAATTCATTTGCTAGTCATATAGAGTCATTATATAGTCATTATTTATGATTAGAGAGTTACAACTACTATATTAGTTTCCTATTATTGCTGTAACAAATTACTACAAATGTATTGGCTTAAAACAATACAATGCCTTGGGGCACCTGGGTGGCTCAGTTGGTTGGGCGTCTGCCTTCGGCTCAGGTCATGATCTCAGGGTCCTGGGATCGAGCCCCACATCGGGCTCCCTGCTCAGTGGGAAGCCTGCTTCTCCCTCTCCTGCTCCCCCTGCTTGTGTTCCCTCTCTCGCTGGCTCTCTCTGTCAAATAAATTTAAAAAAAAAAAAAACAATACAATGCCTTATCTTACAGTTCTGCAGGTGAGAAGTCAAAAATGGCTCTCACTTCATTAAAATCAAGCAGGGCTACATTCCTTCTGGAGGCTCTAAGGGAGAATTCATTTCTTTGCCTTTTCCAGCTTTTAGCAGCTGCCTGCCTTCCTTGGCTTACAGCCCCTTTCTCCACCTTCAAATCCAGCAATAGAGTATCTTCAGATCTCTAATTCTGACCTCCCCCTCAACTTATAGAAACCCTTGTGATTCCATTGGCCCACCTGGATAATCCAAGATCATCTTCTTATCTCAGCTCACCTGATAAGCAAATTTAACGTCATCTGCAAACTTAATTCTCCCTTTCCAGGTAACCTAACATAATCTCAGGTTTCAAGGAACAGAATATAGTTATATTTGAGGCCATTGTTCTGCCTACCACAGCTACTGTATGTTCTGGAATTTCTAATATATCTTGATTTTTAATATTTTGCCCTGTCATGCTCAAGTCAAACAGCATGCTCAACATTTTTTCTGGAGTATTCAGAGGATCGATGGATAAATGGAAAGATGGATGGATGAACAGATGGATGGACAAATGGATGGATGCTTGGATGGATATTCAGACCAGTATAAGACATGAATCAATGTTTTTTACACACACAAACTCTTTTAACTTCATGACCTTTTCCCTCATCCCATTTGGTCTTACAGACATGAATCACTGCCACAGAATCAAACATCAAATTCTTAGCTTTCAGCTTTGAAGAACCTAGTCTGTGGATAAAACAGAAGATTTAGGGCACCTGGGTGGCTCAGTTGGTTAAGCGTCTGCCTTCGGCTCAGGTCATGATCCCAGGGTCCTGGGATCAAGCCCCTCATCAGGCTCCCTGCTGAGCAGGGAGTCTGCTTCTCCCTCTCCCCCTCCTCCCTGCTCATGCTCTCTCTCTCTGCCAAATAAATAAAATCCTTAAAAAAAAAAACAAAAACAAAACAGAAAGACTTAAAATAGTACCTGAATTTTTTTTCCAATTTCAAAATGGGTTTATTCTAGCCAGAGAATAAATTAGGATTCTTCTGACTGTGAGAGAGAAGAGATGGAGGAGCAGGAATATCATCTGCTCTTGTAGGCCCTGAGGTTAAATACTAGACTGGCAGAGAGTGTAGAATAAATCAAATGATAAGTTTGGGGGTCCAAGAAAAAAAAATACTTTGTCCACGCTCCTACCTGAAATTTTGGAAGTTGAAGACTCACAAACACTCTCCCTGCTATACTGGCAGAGATTGTGGGGTGGACATGGCTAAGAGGCTGTCAAAAGGGAGGGATAAGGCAGTCTCACAACTTCAGAGAGTCATGGGATAATAACTAAGTCCTCTGCACACAACTGAGAAAAGGGCATGGAAGTTAGGAGAAAGAGAAAAGGAAAAGGAAAGTGGGACAAGCCATATGGCCAAGGACCAGATATATTCACAGAAGTCTCAGCAGATGCCAGCATGGAGGACGACTTCTCCCCAAGGACCATATGGTACCCAGTAGAAGCCATTGTATGATAGAGCTTGCCCAAGGATTCAAGGTCTTCTTTTCAATGATGGATGAAGCTAATGGAAGTTTCTAGAACTTAAGTGTAATCTCAGGAAGATAGGAGTGGGGATGGGATAAGGAGAAACATATCCTGAAGTGATTGAAATTGACCTAGAGGGACTAGTTTACCTTAAATGGATATATATGTATATAATTTATATGAAATAGAAAAGAAATACAAATTATATGTACTATATAATAACATATATTTTTGTTTAAGCTGAGGCAAGTCTCAAAATGAAAATTAAATTGTAATTTTTTTAAAAAACTATTTCTGTACACTTGAGTACATGGTTGAAACTGTATGTCTACTAGATGTAAATATATAATAGACTAACAGGTAGATAAGTAGAACTATCAAGTCATATATCTCAATTTTTTCTTTAAAACTATGCAATCACATCGGCATGCTAGGTGAAAAATTATATACTGGAGAAAAGTTTGTACTAGTTAGGAAACTTGAATTTTGATCCTTAGTCACTAGCCCCAGTTTTCTTTCTATAGCCTTTACCCTCTTCTTCATGGAAAGAAATGCTGATGTTTAAGTGCATTTTTTTTCCATATTTCTACTGGTCAATAAATATCAGCCATGAAGTCAAGAAGTTACTTTAGGGAGTACATGTCTAATGCCCATAAACCTAAAAATTTGAAGTATTCAAACTTTTTTTTTTTTTTTACAGAGAGAGAGAGAGAGAGAGTGTGTGGAAGCCAGAGGTGTGGGGGTGGGAGGAGGGACAGAGGAAGAGATAATATTATGCAGTCTCCATGCCCAGTATAGAGCCCAACAAGGGGCTTGATCTCACAACCCTGAGACCACGACCTGAGCTGAAATCAAGAGTTGTATGCTTAACCGACTGAGCCAATCAGGTACCCTGTATTCAGCCTTATATGAGTCTCAGTATTATATATTTCCACAATTGCCCCCACTAATACTTATCTGAGTAAAAGAAGAAAAAAACTAAAAGGTGAAATCAGGATTGTCTTATGGAGTAAGGCTTCAGCACTGATGCCCAGTTAAAGACAATCTCAAAGAGAGTATTTACTAAGATCAAGGATAGCGTGGCTCTCTGAAATGAGGGCTGGGTGCTACTTTGTGAGACCCCAGTAATTCTGACCTCTCCAGCCTAGGAATAAAGTGAGCATTGGACTTACCCAAAGTTAGCCATTACTTGATTCTCTAGCCCCTATGGGAACTATATAGGCCTTATAGCAGTATAGGGAGGACACTAAAGAGGTTCTCCAAGCATAAGGGCAGTGTTGGCTGCAAAACAGAATAAGGCTTGAGAAAGCTTTTTAACAAATGCAGTCTGTCTCTCTCTCTCTCTGTCCTTCCTTCCCTCCTTCCCTTCTTCCCTCTCATGCTTCTGAGGTGTTGTCCTTGCATAAAGAAATAAAAAATAAACACGAAGTGGTGCCAACACATCTTCTGTGACCTATGCAGAATAGAATGAAACCCTTACTAATAAATGAGTCATAGAAAGAAGCTCTCATACAGCTACACAGACCCAACTCTTAGCAAGAACAGGTGCTGCCCACCCCTAACTCTGGCTTACATCAGAGGGTAGGCCACCTAGGGCCACTACTGAGCAAGACTCAGTTTTAATATGGTAAAGACAACAGAAAATTAGGAAATCAGCCAGAGAAAAGTATATCCTCTGACAGCCAGTTATGCTTCACTTATTCAGATAATGAAATGATATTAAAAACAGCAAGACAAGAGCACCTGGGTGGCTCAATCGGTTAAGCGGCTGCCTTCAGCTCAGATCATGATCCCGGGGTCCTGGGATCGAGCCCCACGTCCAGCTCCCTGCTCGGTGGAGAGCCTGCTTCTCCTTCTCCCTCTGCCTGCCGCTCTGCCTACTTGTGCTCTCTCTGTCAAATTAATAAATAAAAAAAAAAAAGACAAGAAAAAGAAATAAAAGATGTATTAGAAAAGAGGGGGCTGTCCTTATTTGCATATAACTAGATTGTATACACAGGAAAAAAAATCTAAAGATGAGCTATTAGAATATATAAACAAATTCAGCAAGTTTTCCAGATATAAAAGCAATATACAAACATCAATTCTTTTATATCTATATAATAGCAATAAACAATTAGAAATTAATATTTTTTTAAAATACCAGCACTGGGTATTATATAAGACTGATGAATCACTGAACTCTACCTCTGAAACTAATAATATACTCTGTTAATTAATTGAATTTAAATTTTAAAAAAAGAAAGAAAGAAATTAAAATAAATTCTAAAAATACCAAAAATATGCAAAAAACGCCAAGCACCTAAAAATAAATAGAAAAAAAAAAATGCAAGACACCTACACAGAAAACTATAAAACAAGTAGAGAATTTAAAGAAGACCCATGGGGGCGCCTGGGTGGCTCAGTCATTAAGCGTCTGCCTTCGGCTCAGGTCATGATCCCAGCATCCTGGGATCGAGCCCCGCGTCGGGCTCCCTGCTAGCAGGAAGCCTACTTCTCCCTCTCCCACTCCCCCTGCTTGTGTTCCCTCTCTCGCTGTGTCTCTCTCTGTCAAATAAATAAAATCTTTTAAACATAAAGAAAGAAAGAAAGAAGACCCATGGACCAAAAGACTAACATGGAAGAATAAACTATGTTAATGAATTAGAAGACACAATCTTGCCAAGCTATTAATTCTCTGCCAGGTCAGTGTAACTCCAGCCAAAGTCAGTAGGTTGTTTCCCTGTGAACTGACAAACTGTACTTAGACTTTTCATCAGACTCGATGAGGATTACTAACTAATATAGCAAAGTCAGGCTGACCTGGGTTCTAAACCTACCCTGCCCCTTCCTGCCTGCATAATCCAGGCCAAGCTACTTAACCTAGCTGAGCCTCACTTTCCACATCTACAAAATGAAGATAATAATATCCCCCTCATAGGATTCTGAGAATAAAATGGGCTAATTTAGATAATATACTTTGCAGAGTTATCTGCTACTAATATTTCCTTTTTATTTGTCTCTTCCCTTTAGTACATGGTAAGCTCCTTGGAGACCGGGACTGGGTTTTGTTCACAATTATAAGCACAGTGTAGATGCTCAATTACATGTTAAATTAATAAATGTATTTGGAAATATTGAAATAAGAAATAGATGGCAGGGCGCCTGGGTGGCTCAGTTGGTTAAGCGACTGCCTTCGGCTCAGGTCATGATCCTGGAGTCCCTGGATCGAGTCCCGCATCGGGCTCCCTGCTCGGCGGGGAGTCTGCTTCTCCCTCTGACCCTCCCCCCTCTCATGCTCTCTCTCTATCTCATTCTCTCTCTCAAATAAATAAATAAAATCTTTAAAAAAAAAAAATAGATGGCAGTTCGAGGAAATATTGGGCAAGAAGGCATTCCTGTGGAAGGCAAGAGGGGTTTCTAAGTAAGTGGGCAGAATGTGGTAAAGAACATCTGGAAACAGACATTGGCTATGGTCAGGGAGGATCTAGAGGAAAAGAGAAATTGTGGGACAAGGTGAAGACCCAGGCTTATGTGGACCTAAAATCAGAGAAGTCTATCAACACAAGGCACAGGTTTGTTATTAGGGCTGGTACACTAGGGAAAGTGGGTCCCAGGAGAAAGGTAGAAACTTCCACGTGCTGTAACAGGGGCACATGGTCAAAAAAAAAAAAAAAAAAAAGGCATGTTTAATTACTATTGAATCAGCCAGTTCCTCCTAAACAAGGCTTCCTTCATCTTGATTAAGGATAAAATCAGTCCTAAAGCCTAAGGCAAGTCTGATCCTAAATTTTAAGTTCAGCTAGGAGAAAACACTGGAGTCCAAGTAGCTCCATCACATATTGGAGGCCCTTGCTATACACACTGATTAAAGCATGAAATAATAGGGTTTTTTTTTTCTGTTTAAAATATCCTATTGGGGAGAACTTGTTATTTTTAAGAACTTTTCTACTGAGCTCCATTCAGGGTCAGGGCTAGACAGAAATAGCAGATTGTAAGGTGGGATAGACAGGGGATAGAAGGAAGAAGAAGCTCTTTCTTGAAGTAATCTGAAACCTCAGTAGAAAAAGCTAACGGGGAAGGAGAGGAAGCAAAGCGGGGCTGGATCCACAGAGCGTGAGCAGCCGCGGGAGTGCCAGAGTTCACAGGGGCTGGGTAACTGGCACTTGACCTGAGCCATGAACACTGTCTAAGGAGTCCAGGATACCACAGGGTGCAGCTGCCAAACACACTTGACAATGACAATCAATCCCAAGCAGCTGACAAAGGAAGCAGGGCTCCAACCAGGACATGGGACAGCCTCCAAGGATGAAACTGTCCAGAGGGGAAGTCGGGGCTCTGGTCCTGTAAGGTGGACTACGGAACAGGGAATAGTCACAGAGCGAGAGAGGTCCAGTAAACCTGACCCTGCTGATATAGGAGATAAAAGGCATAGAACGGGCTAAAGACACCCAGGACTCAGGACTCAGGACTCATCCTTGGCACATCTAACCCGGGTTGATGGATGTAAATCGCATGCCCTAAGCCCCGGTCTGTATGATGCTCTGAGCGTGCTTTCCAAAATGGTTGGACTTACCTCGGAAGTGGGCAGAGTTGAGCTGATAAGTAAAAGGCTTCAGTATCATAGTGACTGAGGCTGAGAGGCCAGGGCTGAAGCACAGATGCTCTATAGAGAGCTCGGGTCAGAGGTGACCCCACTGACTTCAGAGATGGCCCCACTGACCACAGTACTAGCGGAAATAGGAAACCCAGAGTCCGCAGCTTAGACCACTGCTCCACGGTTTAAAGACAAATATGTGCTTATATTTGAGGCACTTGTCTGAGTTCATTTTAGACATTGAGAGTCAATATCAGAGAGGAAGGAAACCAAGGACATGTGGCCTGGGACCAGAAAGACAAAAGGTGTCCTTGAGGCTCCCAGTGAAGTGGTCCAGCCCCGTTCACCAGTCCTGGCTTCCCTGTGAGAATATGACTGCACACAAAAGTGCTCATGAGAAAGAAATAGCCGAGCATTGCCCCTGCACTTCTTCTCTGGGAGCCTCTGAGGTCAAGGAATTGGAGATTCAGGATCACAGCCAACCTATTTCCTCTTCGTCCACAGTGACAGGTGAGGACACGGGATGATGGAAAGATTGGCTTTTCTTAGATCCCATGCCTAGTAGCCCTCAGGTGCTCTGAGAGTTCAGAGCAGGTGCTAGAGCCCGAGTTTTTCCCTGTTTGTCTTTGCTATATAATCACTCTAAAAATCAAAAAGAGCACTAGACTGCTTTCAAAGAGGCCTCACTCCTCGGGTAAACAATCACATCTCAAAGTGTATTCATGCTGGGAGGCCACGCGCAAGGTCAGGAGCTATGCTTCCTCTTACAGGGTCCTATAAGCAAGGACCTGCAAGGCCATTGATTGGCAGGTCTCTAATAACAGCTGAGGAACTTGAAATATTTGGATCCCAGATTACTTTGCCGCAATGTGGCTTACTAAAAAAGAAAAAAAAAAAAAAAAAACGTGAGACCTACTTCTATAGGACATGACATATCATTAGATGTTAGAAAATCTTCACCAACACTCTCTTGGTCTACCTTGCAGAACATTCAGACTGTCAATTGCTTCAACTCATTCTGCACAAAGAACAGCATTAGTGCATCAGGAACAACAGTATAGGACGCATGGTGTCATTGGTCACATGCCCTGGGGAACAGACTCTGAGACGGAGGTTTGCTTGCATGATGTTTAGTGGGGAGTATTCATGGGAACACCCATGAGGGATGGAGGGGAGCCAGAGAGGGCAGAGGGAGGATCAAACCATGGTGTAGGGGCAACAGAAGCCTCCGCCACGGATCCCACAGGAAGTCTGGAGGTGGGTGGCCCCTCAGATACGTTCCAAGTTTAAGCAAGGGGGCTGGCCCTTTATGTGCAGCATCACTCAGTCCTTAGACACACGCTGACTCCAGCCTGACTTTAGGAGAGGCAGCTTCCCTCAGTCCTTGAGGGGCAACGTGAGAGAGGAACTCGGCTGTGAGCCATCAGCCAGCAAGGCTCCAGGAAGGAGCAAGTGTCTCGGTCCTCAAGGGAGAGTCTCGGCAGTGCATCCCGGCATGTACGACCAATGCTTCCTTCGAGAATATAAACGGGTGGCCCATTTTCACAGCCACCTTTTTGCAGACTGGCATCACATCTTTGTCTCTATCTACTCTACTAGTTGCCCCAATGCTCTTTGCAAATGGTAGGTCGGCTTTAATAAATATCAGGATCAGATTTGTCTGAAATAAAACCCGCCCTATTGCTGGCATATTGTTATATTAAAATTTAGACTCTGTATGACACTATAATGATGGATACATCTCATTGACCATTTGTTGATCATAGAATGTACAATGCCAAGAGTGAGTTTTAATGTCAGGTGATTATGATGTGTCAATGTAGGCTCATCATTTGTCACAAATGTACCGCTCTGGCTGGGGATGTTGATGATGGGAGAGGCTGTGCATGTGTGGAGACCAGGATGAATACGGGAAATCTCTGTACCTTCCTCCCAATTTTGCTATGAACTTAAAACTGCTCTAAAAGAATTGTCTTTTTTTTAAATCTCTGGCCCCATGTGTATTAGTTTGCTAGGAGTGCCGTAACAAAATATCACAGACTAGGTGGCTTAAACAGCAGAACTTTATTTTCTCGATACTCTGGGGACTAGAAGTCTGAGATCAAGATGTTGCTGGGCCAGTTTCGTCTGAGGCCTCTCTCCCTGACTTGCAGTGGCCACCTTCTCTCTGCATCCCCACATGGTCTTCCCTCTGTACTTATCAGTGTCCTGAGATTTTCTTCTTATAGGGACACCGGTCATGTTGGCTTGGGCCCACCTTTATGACCTCATTTTAACATAATCACCTCTAAAAAGGCCTTGTCTCCAAGTACAGTCACATACTGAGGAATTGGGGGTTAGGACTTCAACATAGGAATTTTTAGGGGACACAACTGGCCCGTAACAGCCTGTGGGAAGGGCTCATGTTTTCACTACCATTTTGTAGACAGAGAAACTGAGCCCAGGATGTCGATGGCTCTGTGCACAGTTCATGTTACCCATCTCAATGGTTTGTCTTCTTAACTGTAATGGGAGTGTCCAGTCGTCTCTCCCCAAGGAACCCTCTGTACACTCATTAGTTTTAGCACAGCAGAGCCCTTACCACTGATCTTCCACGAAGCTTGCTTTGAATTGTGGAATTAAGTGACTAAGTTGTTCAAGAATGGAATTTATCTTCTCCATTACTCTGGGAATTATTGTTATCCCATACACAGTCCTTCGCTCTCTTGCACCAGACTCCAGATCCAGTTTTAATTGTCATTCCTGAGGCAGATCACTCGCTCTCAAACCCTGTCCCCATTCCTATCCTGTGACCAGGCCAACCCATGAGAAGGACATATGAAGCCCTCCTCCGGCTATTGCTCTTGAGCGCAGTGAAAGTCCTAGTATGTAAGCCCTCGATTCCCCTCTCCAGTCCCCACCCCTGCCCTGCCTGCCACACAGAGCCAAAAACACCTTCAGAGGAAAGCAGAGTACTCACACTCCCATCCCCAGACAAACAGAGGGATAGGGAAGGGGAGCTAACTTTTCTCAAGTGTCTCCCATCTGTTAGACATGGAGGAAGGTGCTTTTATAGACATCACCTTCTGTACTCTGGACCGGACCATAAGATGTGGTGTAGATTGCCCCGATTTCATGGGTGAGCATTTTATGGAGACCCCTAGAGGCTAAATTGCCTGCCCAAGTCACCCCGTAGAATGTAGAAAAGACAGAATTGAAACACACATCTGACTGTTCAAAACCTGTCTTCTTTCCACTGGCCCACCCTGCGTATGCATGAGGGGTATTACAGAGCCAAGCCCCCAAAATCCCCAGGCCCAAAGACTGAGATGTTTACAGTCCTTACTCCTGAATGTCAGAGCCCATTCCTGTGTCTGAACCAAAGTTCTATCCACTGTCTTAAAATGTCTTGTGCACCTTGATGGTCTCCTGCTTACTGAGTTTCAACATTCTTCATGTGTTTTATCAGCTAAAATCTTTCCTCTGCTGGTCCTCAGGTCCTGCGCTGAGGGCTCTTTGATCTTAGCAGGCACCCTCCCAGGGGAAGTTGAGGGATATAAGTTCCATTCTCTGCTTGCCTCTTTCAGTGGTTCTACTCCTTGACTGTGTCCCAGGGATCCTGCATCTCTCTGGAAACCAAGTCCCCACTCCCAGAGCAGATTTTTACCTTTTGAAGAGCTGGGATGGCAAAGTGGACACCAAATAAAAGCCACCCCTTCTGTTTGTCATGCAAACTTCCAGCCACACCTCTAAATGGAATAAATGGGATTTGGGAAGTTGGAAAGAGATGATAAAATATCACCTGGCCACATAATGCAGTTGAAAAGTGGATTTCTCTGGGCACTGGGTGACCCAGTTGGTTAAGTGTCCAACACTTGATTTTGGCTCAGATCATGATCTCAGGGTTGTGAGACTGAGCCCAATATCAGGCTCTGCTCTCCTTCTGTCCAGTACCCACCCCTCCTTCCCTCTCTAAAACAACAACAACAACAAAAAAAAAGAGTAGAAAAAAAATGATTTCTCAATGGGAGTAGAACCATTGAGTCACTGAGTTGTGTTCAGAGATGAGAATTACCAGAAGGGAAAAATTCCTAGGAGAAAATTTGTCTTTAAGCTGAGCTGCTCAGGGCTGATATTTCTGCCTAAGATTCATGCCTGGATGTACCTAATGCCATTTTTCCCATAAGTTCTGCAGGTTTTATTACCTGTTTGCATAGTGTGATGGTTTTTAAAAATGCTTGTGTTCTCTTACTGCAGAACTGACTACTCAGCATGATAGTTCCCCTAATATGCACTAAAAAGATGAAGAGCTTGGGAAAATATGGAAAAGAAAAGAGACTCAATGCTATTATCATAGGAAATTATTAATTTGACCTTGATACAATACCAAGTAAATCTACCAAACTAAAGGCAATTATTTGGCTTGGAATTACATGATGCTCTGGAATTTCTAAATCTCAGGGGGTTGAGAGAAGTAAAACTTGTTTTCATAACTCATTTGGCTAGAGTCAAAAAGGAAATAGGGGCCAATAAATTAATGCTCAGGAAATTTTTACAAATATAGAAGTTAGATTCATATCCCTCAATATAAATAATTTATTTTTATTTTATGAAAGGGGTACTATGTCAAGTTGACTCAAAATTTTCATCACTAAAATAATCACTATTTGAGGGCGCCTGGGTGGCTCAGTTGGTTAAGCGACTGCCTTCGGCTCAGGTCATGATCCTGGAGTCCCGGGATCGAGTCCCGCATCGGGCTCCCTGCTCGGCGGGGAGTCTGCTTCTCCCTCTGCCCCTCCCCCTCTCATGCTCTCTCTGTCTCTCATTCTCTCTCTCTCAAATAAATAAATAAAATCTTTAAAAAAAAAAAAAAAATAATCACTATTTGATTTGAAACCAATCTTTATCTTGTTTCTAAACTATCAACACTAAAGGTTCTGAAAGCAGGCCTGCAAAGAGGTACTTGTGTGCATGTGTTGTGAAAAAGGGGTGACTGGCCTTTATAACTTCTGCTTTGATCAAACTGCCCCCCCCCACACACACACGGCCATTTTCAACCCTACCGACTGGCTGGCTGTTTAAAACCAAACTGGCAATAGAAATTTCACTGAGCATGCCCGAAAGTAGTGCTGTTTGCCAAATATTTCCAGGTCCTCACCTTATAAGTACATGGTAGGATTATATTCCTGGGCCTCCTGTGTCTGGCCAATGGGTTGAGGTAGATTGATAAAAGGGTTGTACCCAAGAATGTTGTGGTACCAATGGGGCCATCCACCTTGAATGAACTCACACATGAGCAAATTGTGAAAAGTAAATGTTTTTATTTTTATTTCTAAGATTTTTTTTATGTATAGCAGTTTAAACACCCACAGATACACATACACACACATACACACATCATCATCATCATCATCATCATAATACCTACAAGAATATTTTTAAGTTTCACAAATGAGGAACCTAAAGTCCTAGGAGCTAAATTATTTTACTTGAGGTCTAAAATAGACTAAAATCAGAAACACATTTAAAAGTCTTCTTAATTTAATTCTGTTCCCTATTTTTAGGAAATCTACCATGACTTAACTGTCTCCAAAGTAGATTTGGTGTTTCTGCTGCCACCCCACCCTCCACCCCCATGCCAGCCCCTACCCCTAACACTGGATCTAACTCCTGTCCCCCAAAGCAAGCAGGATCCATGCACAGTGACAATGGCTGGGTTTATGGAGCCACAGAGCAGGCCTTGCGCGTGAAAGCGGACGGACCTCGTCCAGGAGAGCCCCAACAGCTCCAGGCTTGTCCAGGAGCTCAGAAAATGGCTTGCTGTCTTAATCTTGCCAAGGTTGACCAAGAAGCCAGGCTCCTGAAAGTCATGGGCCAGTCAAAGAGTCAGTGGTTCTAGCTCCTTCAAGCCCAGTCACCAAACGTCATGCTTACTTTTCCCTCAGCAAACATTTTCACCCCTGAAAGCTTAGGTGTCACTCCTGGCCAGAAGAGAAAGTCTTCCAAGGAAGCTCGATTGTCCCTCATTCCAGCCTCCCTCTCCCAGAGCTTCACTCTCAGTCCAGGACACGGAATGCCCATGAGGAATGGAGCAGCCTAGGCAAAATGGTTGGAACACACGTTAACAGGAAGAACAGTTGGCATTTACTGATAACTTAATTTGAACCAGGCATTATTTTATGAGTTCTGAATATGTTAGCTCATTGAATCCTGAAACCATCCTGGGAGGTATGTACGATTATTAGCCCCATTTCACAGATGAAGAAACAGAGGCACAGAGGCATTGAGCGATCTCCTCAAAGTAACACAATTAGGAAGGCTATTCTCCCAGCTTCCTTTTTCTGTGCCCTCTACCTTCTCCATGCTGCTCCCTCAGCCCTAAACTCGATGCTCAGAGCCCTCTCTCCCTCTTCGGCTGCCTAAGCTTGGCCTCTAGAATGACTGCTCCTCTGAACCTACAACCTTACATAGAAAACCGTGTTGCTTCTCTCGGGGCATTTGCTCAGCCAGTCTCATGTCTCACTGTGGAATGAAGTGTTCTGCATCCTTGGAGGTGAGTTCAGGCATAAACAAATATGTGGAAGGGATTTTACAGGAACTGAAGAGACTTGCTGGTGACACTGGAATAACCCTGGGGAAAACAGGCTGTTTGCCTCAGAGTAAAGGCCTGCCCTTCATATGAACAGCAGAGGGCGCTGTGCAGCTGTGACTTCATAATAAGCATGCCCTCTCTCTCTCCCTCCCTCCTCTGTCTCCAGAACGGGATTCCCCCAATTAGAATCTATACCTGAAGCAAACTGCTGGGTTTTCATATCTCTGCAGTCCTTCCGTGATCTCAAGACCTCCTGACAAACCTTTCCAAACCTTGTTTCTAAGAGCGATCAAACCTCAGGTCACTGGGATATGAGCAGCTTCTACCCATGCTCAGGGTCTCAAGTCTCTGCAAGTCCAATTCTGAACTCTGGCCCCCTGTCTCACAAATGGAATTCTGCCTATCTCCTCAGACCCCATCAGTCTTCAGTTCTGTGCTCTGATTTAAGGTCTGAAATCCTGCCTTTTCCTTGTGGGTTAGCCCTGCCTTGAGCTACCAAACACCCCATGTTGCTGAGCTGTAATTCTGATCTTGACCCATGGCTGGAGCCCTTCTCTCTCTGCTGAAAGACCTCCCTGGTGCTGCCAGGTCTCCATTCACTTAGAGTGAATTTCCTACCCCTGATATCTAACTTGTAGCCCCCCTAACATGGTCTACCCTGGTGTCAGCTGCTGTTCCTGATACTTCTGGTACCACGTGCATCCAGATGTAAAAAGCATAGCTCCAATTACTGAGAAAATTCGACAGGCACAGGGCCACCTATGAAGGATACGCTGAAAAAAATGCAACCCTCAGTTCATCCCCCACCTCACAGGTTCAAAAATAGAAGTTGAAGAATCACCTGGTGAGGATTTCTTTGAGTAGTTGTTAGTACACTCCCACCTCCTTCCTACACTTTCCCCAAGTGCCTGTCGAAGCTTTGTGCACCTCCCCAATCACAGGAAGGAGTGCAGTACAGATCCTGGGTTCTACAGGTCTTCTCCAGTTTTTACTACAGCCACCCAGGTATGCCCAAATAGCTGGAGGTTAGACTCCAACCATGCCTCTCTTCTCTAGAATGGCTAGATTTAGTATCCCCAGGAGGCAGAGTCTCCTCCACCTGAAACAGTCTGACAAATTTCCTAAAGCAGGTCAAACTGGGACCTTAATGGAAAGGTCAGCTTTCACAGGTCATCTGAATTACCTCTTGATGAGTGACTCATCAAGAGATGTTATAGTGATATTCCACTATGGACTAGAAAATGGGCAGAGGTGGGAGAGTTAACCCTTTTAAAGGACTACGATATCCCTCCTCCCCCCTTTTAAAGTTCTAATATAAAAACTCAAATGTGAGAGGATGATTAATTGAGGATAATATGCTGGTGTTTTCCCAGCACCCCACACATGCCAGTCAGTGTGTATGACAAAGCCCTCTTCCTTTCCCTCCCTTGCCCCGGGCCCATGAACCAATGTCCCACAGCAGCACAACATGAGGTTTGTAGGATCTGTATCTAACACAGCGGGTCCCCCAAGAGTTCTACCAACTCAGAATGTCTTTGAGTCCACGAGATTCTTTCAGCTCTCTGCTTTGCCCATTGTTTGCTATTCGGCCCTGACTCTGAGACTCATCTATATCATGTACAAAGGCCGAGAAAACTCTCCAAGACAAAACCATACTAAAATTGATCACCCCTGCCCACATCTCCCTACTACCTCTCAGGCTCCCGGCTGCCATTTTGTTACTAATCTCCCCTTCACAGATGCTTAAAACTTGTCTTCTCCTAATTTCATCTGTGTAGAAATATGTCTCAGAGGTTGGCTGTTAGGCAGCTAACTCGCTACAATTCTACCCACAGCCCCTTAGGGATGATTCTGGGCTCCAACTTCATTATGGAGAGACAGGCTTGTTGCTTTGTGATTTCAATCAATTAAGTCTTCCTTCTCGACAATGAGTCTATTATAAGTGTCACCGCTCACTGACAAGATGGAATTGGGGTGTGTAAGTGCTATAGACAGCAAGGGTGTATCCTCTATCAGTGGAGATGTGATGACATCATCCTCTCACTGAGGAAAGAAACATATGCTTAAGATTTGGTCATATAAGAATAAAAAATACTGGGCGTCTGGGTGGCTCAGTTGGTTAAGCGACTGCCTTCAGCTCAGGTCATGATCCTGGAGTCCCAGGATCGAGTCCCGCCTCGGGCTCCCTGCTCAGCAGGGAGTCTGCTTCTCCCTCTGACCCTCCCCCCCTCATGCTCTCTCTCTATCTCATTCTCTCTCTCAAATAAATAAATAAAATCTTTGAAAAAAAAATACTAACTCAAAGGGATATATGGCACCCCGATGTTTACAGCAGCATTATGTACAGTAGCCAAATTATGGAAACAGCTCAAGTGTCCACTGACGGATGAATGGATAAAAAAGAAGTGATATATTATATATATATATATATATATATATATATATATATATTACTCAGTCATAAAAAAGAATGAAATTTTGCCATTTTCAATGACATGGATGGAGATGGAGAGTATTATGCTAAGCTGAAATAAGTCAGTCAGAGAAAGACAAATACCATATGATTTCACTCATATGTGGAATTTAAGAAACAAAACAAATGAGCAAAGGGGGATAAAAGAGAGAGGGAGGCAAACCAAGAAGCAGACTTTTAACTATAGAGAACCAACTGATGGTGACCAGAGGGAGGTGGGCAGGGGGATGGGTGAAATATGTGATGGGGATGAAGGAGCGCACCTGTGATGAGCACCGGGTGATGTGTGGAAGTGTTGAATCACTATATTGTACCTGAGACTAATATTACATTGTATGTTAACTAACTGGAATTTAAATAAAAGTTTTTTTAAAAAGACTTGGACATACACACTGAGATGACATAGTTTTAAAGATGTGCATATTTTCATTTATGCGCTGGGCAATAAAGAAGTTTCTAATCTCTGAAAGATATATCCACCTGTTCCCTCCCCACCTCACTCCTGCGTCACACCATAGGTACTACTGTGCTCACAAGGGGCATTAAGGAGTTTGTCACAACTTGAAAGCAAAGATTCTCCTTCAGTTTTTAATACTCACACCTCATCTTCAACGATTCATTAATTTAGATCGATTGGTTGGGCTTAAAGATGCGTTCTAAATGGAAAAAAAAAAAGTAACAGTGATGTCAGTAAGTAATGGCATTGACAAAAAATGCATTTATATTTATGTATACAGCTGCCCAGAGATAAACACGTAAAAATGGGAACATGAAAAGAAGCATTTGAAATGACATAGCTACACAGAATTAAATTATATTTCATTGAACCTAACATTGTTAGCTGCATCATTATTTTTTTTTTTAAAGATTTATTTATTTACTTATTTGACAGAGAGACACAGCGAGAGAGGGAACACAAGCAGGGGGAGTGGGAGAGGGAGAAGCAGGCTCCCCGCGGAGCAGGGAGCCTGACGCGGGGCTCGATCCCAGGACCCTGGGATCATGACCTGAGCCAAAGGTAGAAGCTTAACGACTGAGCCACCCAGGCACCCCTGCATCATTATTTTTATGTTCCACTAAGAAAAAGAAAGAAAAAACTTGCCAATTAAATCATGACATGCCACTGATTGTAAGATACATTCCTATTTCAGAAATGTTAAAAGGTAAAGAAAATACCTATCTTAGCATTGATGAACTAGGGTACCAAAAGTCATGCCCAATACTAGCTAATCATAAATGCTGACTCTCAATATGTTCAGAAAATGTTTTGTCTGTTGATTTTTAAGAAAGTAGTTTTTATTGAGAAACTGTTGGTGGAGTAAATGACTGCATTAATATGGCAATGATGGCAATTTCAGTCGGTACCTTAAAAGACGGATAGCTTGGACAAAGTCATCTTCAAGATCAATAAGTATACAAATACTTCAATCCAAGAACAGGGTTTACTCAAAAAAGTTCTGAGCAAGGAGAATGTGAATTCTCATGATTATCTCTGTGGCTTCAGGCAAATCTGGTAGGTAATCTGGGCCTTGGTTTCCTTACCTATGAAAAGACTAGGTTGGCCTAGAATCTCATTTCTAACTCATCTCTCATTTCCCAGCTCTGTTTTATGAGTCTAGGATCCTGGCTTCATGTTGTCCCATCTCAACGGTCCAGATATCAAGTTGAAATACATCCAAGGTAGAAAATTCTCTCGAGACGTATATTCTACCGACCTTAAGCTTTAGCGGGATACTCTAAATTTGTTGAGTGAAGACATGAATGAATGTCTGTATACCCTAAGAATTCTTTGCTAACAAATTCTGAATACTAAGCTATAATATTTGTCTCTGCATGACTCTGCTGAGGACACTGACCCTTCAGTATTAAGACTGAAAGGGAGGGCTTACCTCTGCTGCCCTGGATCTCCCCTTCAGTGAAGACATCCTCATCTTCAAAGCATCTCTTATCTGAAGAAACAATGACAGTGAAAAAATGACAACATCCCTCAAACCCAGACCCATGCCTTGAAACTTCGAGACCACTAATCCTGGCAGAAGCAGCATCAGATGGCTTAGCATAGTGCTTAGCCAATAATAAGACTTGGATAAAAGTTGAGGTGTAGTTATAATTCCATTTAGGATTAAAATTAAAATTCTGGCTATTATAATTAGATTTGGGATTAAAATTAAAATTAAAATTCCGGTACGGTTTTCATTCTTTTAGATACACTCACACACAGCCTCCTGTTGACTTAAGTCAACAAATGAGAGAGTAGAGTTCTCTCCTTTCCTCCTCTCAGCTGATGCCTGAAGCACCCGCATAAACTCACCCCCATGGACCAGGCTTTCTGATCAAAACTGCCTCATCCCCCGGCTACCCTGAGCCACATGGAAATTTTTACAATGAGAGAAACAAATTCAAATTACCTTGTGGTCCATAATGGTTCCAAACAGCAAGATGAAGAACCCCTATGGCAAAATTCAACAGAAGTATGAGGGATGGTTTGGCAGACAACATCCCCATTGTAATTTTAATACCACTCTTCTAGATATCTTCCAGGACAGTTATTGGGTATTAGAAACTTCAGCGTCTACTGATTCAGAGAAAATGCATTGGTAAGTATTTTCTGTGACTGTACCTCAAAGAGGGTCACCTTCATTTTTGTGTGTGACAGTTATTGATATTTATTGAAAGGCTGCAGATGTAGGATGGTGTTTCTCCACCTTATCACATCTGTTTACTTTCTTTCCAAATATTAAGTAGTTGTTCTTATTCATCATAACAGTAACATGACATAACATGACATGGAATCCTGTAGCTCAAAGTGACAATCATGGAAGGTTTCTTGAGAAGTGAAGCCTGTTACAGTTTACTTTCAGTTGGGGTTAAAAGTCACGAAACGGCAGGGTCTCTGAGCTGGTGGAATAAGTTTATGCATAAAAGAGAGAAAACTACAGAGATCTAAAAGACCAGAGTCTCTTCAAGTTTAAATTATTTGTTTACCTATAAAGTCACAATAATTGATAGCCAATCTTTTTAAATGGTGGAAGTTGAAGTTAAGAAAATTCTGGATCTTGCCATGAGAGTGGAAGGAAGGCTGGGTTTCCAAGGATAGTCTCATGGCAGAGAAATGCTAATCAGAAGATGGAAATTTTTTAAATGTGAGTCACAGGGAAAGCTTGCTGAGAAAAGTTGGAGTGTATTTAACTAAAAGTGTTTCAGTATTTTTCTTTCTTTCAAGAAAAGAGAAAAAGAAGTGATTCGGAAAAGAAACAGAATAAAACTTTCTGGGGTTTAATTAAGTTGCAAAGTAAAAAATTAAAAAAAATAGAATGAGATCATTAGTCACCAAAGTAACTTCAAGAGTCGGGGAGATTTATGTCAGTCCAAGAGCTTTTGATCAAAAAAAAAACAAAAACAAAAACAAAAAACCACCAACAACAACCATAAGTTAAATGCTTCTCTTTAAAGCCATGCAAGGCAAAGCTTGAAATAAATGTTCTCCATAGTTATTAAAGAAGTATGAGTAAGATATATAATTGATCTGAGCTGACATTTCTTAAAAGTCTGCTTTGTGTTTTGTACCATGTTTTTAAATAGAGTAATAGTGACACGTTAATAGGAATACATTGCTGCTTTACTAAGCAGTTATATTTATATATTTAAAGCAGTGGTTGGGAATTTGTGTGTGTGTGTGTGTGAAGAACCAGATAATAAATATTTTTGGCTTTGCGGGCTACACAGTTTCTGTTAGAACTGCTCAACTTTGCCATCGTAGCTCAAAAGCAACCACAGGCAAAATGTAAACGAACGTGTATGGCTTTATTCCAGGAAACCTATTTACAAAAACAGGCAGCAGGCTGGAGTTTGCCAACCCCTGATTAAAAGCACAATTAAGGATATGAACCTGCCAAACTTGCTATTACTCATAGGTATGGAAAGCAGTCTGGCTAGTGACAGCTTCCCAAAAGTACAAGTTCAGTAGCCAACATAGAGTAAAGCAACTATTAGAGGGATAATTTTGCCAAACCAAGTATGGTAGAGCAAGAAAAGAAAAGAAAAGAAAAGAAGAGAGAGATGATCTCAGATTCGTATCTTTATCTTACTGAGGAGATGGGTGAGGCCCAGAGAAAAGTGACAGTTCTAGGGTCAGGCAACATGCAGCAAGATCCATTTCAATGAAGAAGAACCTAGATTTATTTCACAGGAAAGAGCCATGAGAACTCCCAACTGGTTAACACTCAAAGAGAATGGCAGGTCCTGTCTCGTCATACTATGGAAAATGACTATTTCACTGAGTTCCCAACTGCTTGAGAAAGGATAAAAACTTCTTTGTTTTGAGGCATACCATGTGAGTGTAGACTCACACATCTTTGACCAAAGACTGGTTCTCTATAAGTGAAGGCCAACTTCTTCTGACACTGAAACTTCAGGAGGGATACAGGTGGATCGGTTGAGGACAGAAGGAAAGAGGTTCCCACCCAGTCAGCCTGATCAGCTAAATCCAACTTGACGATCAATAGGGTGAGAGATGCCACAGCTCAATGTCTCTAAGACATGGAAAGAAATGAAAGGCACATTTTGTATTCTGTATTTTTCAATCATAGCCTTTTTTTTTTTGTCATATAGCCAGAATAGCAAATGATAAAATAAAAGTAACATCTCATAAATAAAATACTAATTAACAATATTAATGAATAAAATAAGTCTCTCTCTCTTGGTACTTACCTGGAAAGCATTGAGAAGGGCAAAGATTATATGGAATATCAAGGAAGTGCCTTCTAGAAGTGTAGCTACTCCAAAACCCCAGGTCAGTCCCAGCAATGGGGTGAGGATGGCAACATTTTTGCTGATCCTCATAATTATGGCCAGATCCTGAGACTTGGAACTGCCAATAGAGGGCCTCTGAGTGTTGACAGCAACAACCAAAACCACCACAAGATTCACGGCCACAATGACTAAGGCTGGGACGGCAAATGCTAAAAGGGCTTTGGTACTGTCCCAGTTAAGCCAACAGGCATCGGGTCTCATGTAGCCCTTCTCTGGCACTGTGACAGCAACTGTGGTGCCAGCAATGACCAACGGGCACCCATAGCCAACGGCAAAGCCAATGGCCATCATGCGGGATTTCATCATCCTACAGAAAACAACCAATATTCCGTAGATGATGAGCAGTGCTTGGAAGAACATCCAGAAAAACAGAGAGAGGTAGAAGAAGTGGCTGAAAAATGTCAGTGCAACACACCAGTTGGAGTCCTGGGCCTTTTTGTGGAAGTTAGAGTTTATGATGAACCACACATTAGCAATCAGGAGTGACACGGCTATGTTCACGATGCACACGTGACGTATGTATGACACCTCCGTCACAACCACCCGGGACCACACTGCGGCTTCGACGATCAGGCAAAGAATCAAGCTAAAGATGGAGATGCTGAGCCCAATGCAGGTGATGTAGTCCAAGACTTTGTTGTCTATAGATTTGGGGGACATTAGAATGGAAAAGGACATCACCATGTTGGTGTAGTTACACAAGCATTTCACTCTGTTCATGATCTCCAACGTGGTTTCACAGGCAGTCTCATCCCACCTCCTTTTCCTCGAGTGCCAGCCAACACACTGTGCCCTGGCACTGCGGGATTTGTTGATCTTCTCGAAGGTGAATAAGACTTGCTTCAGTCCTTCTGGTAAAATCACCGAAAGGACGAGACCATTTACAGGTCTAGGAAGACTCACATTTTGCAAGTGGACTTCCCTCAGTATGGTCCCCAAGGTGGGAAAGGCTATGCTGATGGCTTGGGATGCATTTGGTGGCAGGTTCCACAGCTCTTGCGTGGGAATTTCTATCATTCCTAAGATACCCTCTGTTGTACTGTTCATGCTTGCGGAGAAATTGAACTTCTCCTCTGAGGTATTGTGGTTGATGCGAAGCCCTTTTGCCTGGATGAAGAGTTCATCCACAAGGTTCTCAGATTCATTGTGGAGGCGGAGTTGCCTCGCAAACAGATTCACTGACTGCAACAAATCCGAGCTGGTATTTTTGTCTGGAATGAAAGCCCAATTTGAAATGGCTGCTGTGTCAAGGATGTGGTTGGCCACTTCACTATAACTCTGCAATGGAGAAAAAGTGGAAATTATGCTAAGGATTTACACGTTATTGTAGAAAGTCCATTTCTAAAACCTGAAATTTCTAAAGATCAAGTGATCGGATCTTATTTGACATATTGCTCTTCAAATTCATTGTTTATTAGAATCTCATGCTGAGAGATGAGTCCTTCAGAGAGGGAAGTAAAGTAAAACAATGATTAAAATAAAATAAAAATCATAGGTAAAGTTTACCTGCTTTATTATGGGCCCCGGGGCAGCATTTCCAAACTGCAGTCTTTATAACCCAAGATTCTCATGAGATATTAATGATTGTTTAATGGAGGGAATTGGTGGTAGATTCTATAAAAACCTAAACTTGAGAAATACTGCATACTGTATCTCTATAACCCCCCCTTTTATAAAGAGGGTCAAACCTCATTAACACGTGAAAAACTTTAAAAAGTCCTGCCAGAAGAAACCTGCTTAACTTTGTTTAACCCAGAATTCCTACCTCTGCTAGGTACAGATCTCCCTTTTAGAAACAGAGCCTCCATTAACATTTCTCCAAATAATTATGTTCTACAGAATGAAATTTGGGCAAGACCGGAGTAGACACAGTCTTGCTCACAGCCATCCTTTTGGGACATTTTCTTGAAAATAGTAAGTCTGTACAAAAACATGTATTAAAAATGTGCCAACTTCTTGAAAACTTACATAAACTAGAGTGAATTAATATGCAAAATTGAAATAAAATGCCTATCCTTGTTTTTACGGTTGCTGTGGCTGTCATATTTTGGACCCTGAAAAGTACATTTGAAACTGTGAAAAGGCAAGATTTGGTTTAAAAAAAAAGAAGAAATCTGTCAGTTTTTTTAACGAAATTATCAAAAAATACCTTCATTTTATCTTGGGTAACATTATCAGACAAATCTGTAGAAATATTTCTTAGTAACTCCACTATAAATGCGATGTTTCCAGACGTGGCTTCTGATGATTTCACAACATCGAGTATGCAGGCATAATCAATTGGACAGTTCCTGCGGATTCCTTGAGCTACACTCTTCACAGGCTCTGGTGCTCGAAAGTCAAGAACGTGCACGGGTATGGATGATGCTGCTAGAGGAAGGCGTGATGCACTATTGAAGTCCTGCTTTAAAAAAAAAAAAATCGCTCAAAAATGATTAAATACCTAACATATGTCAGAGTAAAGGAGCTAAGGCACCAATACACCACGTGGGGAAAAGAGAGAAGCAAGTAGTCATAAAAGGGGTTTAGATGCCAAGAAAGACGGAAAGAGTAAGATGGAGTCACACACAAATGAGAAGTTCCATCAAAATTCCCACGAGATCAGGATACTGACCTATTGCTTTCAGGACAGTGGTTTTAACTCAAGTGTGATAACAAGACAGTTTTCTCCAGAGATGTGGAAAAATGCTAAAATCAAAATCTGTCTACTAATTTTAATTTTTTGAAAGGGGAGTCTCATGGAATTTGTGTGTGGGGGGGTGGATTTGGAGGTTGGCAGGATAAAGAATACTAAATTGCAATTTCAAGAAGTTTAGAGTTCACTAATTAGACGAAGGTACACACAAATCCATCTTTAGAGCTCAAACTTTAACCTCTATAAGCATTTACCATTGTGTGAATGAGTTTCAGATCTATTTTTAAGAAAAGATGTTGAGAGGGAGAGAGAGTGGCGGGGGGGCGGAGAGTGTCTGAGAATTTGGGTAAGGAAGGAAGGAAGGAGAAAAGACAAATTTCACCCACTCTGCCATTTTCCCAAATCTAGATGTGAGATTGTTGCGCCGAACAGAACACAGGAAAATGCCTCTACCATCTCCTGGGAAATTAGCCCTGGAAGCCAATAATATGCAAATGTGTCACCTTAAAGAGTGTCTCCACAGAAAGGCTTGTACATGTTTCAGTTGATTTTTGCCACTTGTTTTGATGACATGTAAACCCTATTTCTCCATGAAAGGGCTGAGCACAGGGCTGGCTGCAGTTGGAAGCAGGGATGCAAGGTCCTCGGCATTTCTCTGAAAAGGAAAAGAGAGACGAGGG
>NC_138376.1:36118384-36157949 GCF_054177405.1 Leptonychotes weddellii | reverse complement strand
TCAGCAGGAGTAAAATTGTAGTCATTTGAAATTTTATTAAAGATTATGTTATTTATCATAAATTTAGCCATCTAGGAGAACTGACAGATTTCTCATGGGACCACCTGAGAATGGATCAAACTTACTTTTATGTGGATCTTGGATCTATAGTGAGAACATTCTATGGCCAGAAATAACATTAAACAGCAAATCATGGTTGCCTGGGACTTCATTTTCACACATTAGGATCTTCACCTGCAATACAGAATGAAAGTGGATCCAGCTGGAGGTGATAAGGCCCGACAACTCAAAACTTAGCCAACTAACCAACCCCTTGGTGACCCTACTGGGAAGTTGTCCCAACCAAAACCTCCTGCTCCAGGAAAGGACCCCAATATCTACTTTCAGGCCAGCTAACATGTAAAAAAAGGGGAAGACTTTCTCTCAACTGCTAACTTGTCTACAAACAATAGACAGGAATGAGGGACGCACTAGGAAAGATGTATGTTCACCAAGGAGTCATTTCTGATTATTTGATCCACAGTTTTCTTTAATAGTAACATTTATCAAGAACTTTTATTTGCAAATCACTGTTCTGAGCACTTTCTTTGCATTAACTCATTTAATCAGATGGCATAAGACAGTATTACCATCTTCATTTTATCAGTGGAGAAGCTAAGGTACAAAGTGTGGAGCAACTATGAGTCAAGGTCACTCATAAAAAGTGGTGGAGCCAGATTATGCAGCTGGAAAGCCAAGTTCTAGAATGGGACCTCTTAGCAATGGTACTATTGACATTTGGGGCTGGATAGTTCTTTGTTGTCGGAAGCTGTCCTGTAAATTGTAGGATGTGCAGTGGCATCTCTGTCCTCAACCCAGTAGATGCCAGGAACAGCCTCCTCCCCAGCCGTGACAGCCAAAAATGTCTCCAGACATTGCCAAGTGTGCCCTGGGAGAGAAAATTGCTCCCAGTTGAGAACTACAAAGGGGCAAAGGGGGTCAAGTAACTTAAAATGAAATGAATATACACTACTGTCTGTTACTGGAGCAAGCACTGAGACTCTCTCTTATAGATGGATCAACTATTATACAGAGAAACTAGAAGCATGAGAAGGTAACTATTCTTTGGCCATGTCTCTGTTTCTTGCCTTTTTCTTTCTTTAATATATAACTGACATGTAACATTATATTAGTTGCAAGTGTACAACATAATGATTCGATATCTGTATTTTTGTAAAATGATCAGTAAGTCTAGGTAACATCTGTCACCACACATAGTTACAATTATTTTTCTTTTGATAAAGCCTCTTTTCTTGGTAGTTCCACCTTTCAAAGACAAATCTCCAAGAAAGCATCTTTACAACAGTTGAAATTCATCAACATCATCATGATCATCACCACCATACTGTTCTTACAGGATAGTGGAAACTAAGACCATTTATTGGAAACAAAGTTCCTTAGAACAATTTTCTGGTAGTACAGATGCAACAAAGTAAAAATATCATGAACTTTAGATTCAGCATGAGCTAAGGTGTTAATCATATTTATGCTATTGATGAACTATTTGACCTTTGTTGAGCCTATTTTCTTTCTCATCCACCTCATAAAATGTGGGATGATTATACATTCTACCAACCACCCTTTATCAAGTGCCTCCTATTTGCCAGGAACTGTGCCAGATGCTGGGGGTAGGGAAATAAAGGGTGCTGTCATTTCCATAAAGGATGTCCAGTGAGGAATGCAGACAAGTCAAACCAATAGTGAGAAGAGAGATCATCTACATACTGCAGCTAGTGAATAAGGCCAAGCAGAAACTGAGCCTCAGCAAACATAAATTCGTTTATGCTCTAATGGAGACAAACTAACTCTGATCCATCTAGGCTCACCAGGCAATCTGTGGCCAGGGAGCAGAGAAAACTCACTGCTCAGGGATCAGACCTTTCCTGGGTGGAGTCAAGACTAAGATGGACTTTCATGACTCCAGGGAGCCTTCACATGAGAGGATGAATCACAGGCACCTACAGGAAGGCTTCCAAATTGTCTTTGAGCTTAAAATTCTTTGAGTTCCTAACCAATGAACAGGGGGGAAGTATTTTGACTTATACTATCTTCTTGTAGAGCAAGTCTGAGCAAGGGAAAGGAAACATGGCAGAGTGACAGGCAAAGTGTGGTAATGGATTTGCATAGTTGCTGGGTTATGTGTGTGGAATTCAAGATCTTACATGAGTGGGTGGAAAGAAGTTCTCATGTATGCAGCAAATTGGTGGATGGGCACGCTAAGCAATTTGCAATATTAATATTATTTAGGATAGATTTTTAACTGTCCTCACTAAAGGAAATACCAGAAGAACCAGTATAAGTTGTCTTAGACGTGTCTGTATGTTTCACATATACACCTGTGGCTTTCAAAAATTTTTTATCCTGACACAGTAATAAAACAGATCTTACATCATGACTCATTGTGTACAGACACATATATGTATGTATACAGATATCCATATACAAAACTGGAAAGTACATGATTTTTATATTTCAAAAGCTTTTACGTATTACTTATCCTTCCCACCTATGAGCAAGACACTCTGCTGTGTTTGTGATTTTTATCTTGCATTCCGCTCTATCTGACATTCTTTTGGAAACTGGTTGCCACCCACTAAATTGAATCCACAACCCTCTAATGGATTGTAACCTGCAATTGGAGAAATAGAAATACAGACTGGAAGATTCATTTTCATTATCAAGTTGAAAATCATTCACTTCTCCCACTGAAGTGGTCCTTTTGGTCCTTTCTCTGTACTATTTTTCACAATTCTATCAAAATCTTCTTCCCAAGGTACATGCATCAGTGAAAAAAGATATTTACATTCAGAGCCAAATAATAGGACTAATGCTAAGGGTAAATGCAATTCTCTTCCACCTAGAGAGCAATAGTTTGAAATGTACAATGAAAATGGGTGAAGACGAGCCAACAGGAGGCCACTTATAAGTAATAATGCCTGCTATCTAAGGCTTCAGAAGGAAGCCTTTTACTGTCCACAGTTTTCAATATAAGAACTTCACTTAATCTTGCTAGAAGAAAGTCAGGCATTTGGTACAATGATGTGATATGATGTGATGTGATGTGATGTGATGTGATTTAGGAAGCCCAAAACTGTTTTCCTGAGCAGTGCTAGGGCCTCTGTAAGTCCACAGCTCCCGAAAGTGTTCGGGGACTAAAGGATCCAATAGTCATGGCATTTTCTGTAGATCATTATGCTCTTTATGGAACATGATGAAATAATGACACATTCATTTTTTTCCTAAGAAAAAATTTACTAGCCGATCATTTATATGTAGTATGAACTCATAAGCATGACCTCAAGAAACAAAAACTTTGAACTGAGTACAATTAACTGTTTGGAGAGTTTTGGTTAATTAATTTGCTATTTCATCATTCCTGTTCTTACAGTCTGGTGCAAGGGAAAGGAAGCATTTTGTATGATAATTATATGGTAAAGTTCCTTCAATTATTACAATTGGGAAGGAGGGGATGTTTAATAATGCTACCCAAGAGGAGGCATGGCATTCTTATTTTTGCTCAGAGGAGGATTGGCAGTGACGGGTCAGATGGAGAAATGTTTTCAAGGTAGCTCCAAATGGGTTGTTTCTCTTCTCACCAGAAAGAGTAGAATGGAATCTGTCCCATCACAATATAGATGGCTGAAGCCACAAGCCAGAGTGTTCTGCAGAGCACACAATGAGCCAGAGCTTCAGAGCTCTGAAATGGGGAATTAAAAAATAAAAAGAAGTATATCCGGCATAATTCATAATCAGAGGCTGATATTTTATAGAACAGAATGGAAGAGACATACTTAGATTCACCGTTGATAAAGCCTTAATAATTAAAGTGAACTTTGAGTTTTGCATAACGCTGAATGAAAATTTTCTGCAAATATAAAGTATTTCTGGGCACCTGGGTAGCTCAATTGGTTAAGCATCTGACTCTTGATTTCAGCTAAGGTCATGATCTCAGGGTTGTGAGACTGAGCCCCGCATTGGGCTCTACACTGGGCATGGAGCCAGCTTAAGATTCTCTCTCTCCCTCTCCCTTGGCACTCCATCTCTAAAAAAAAAAACAAATACTATATATATATATAAATATAAATATTTAAAAAATATAGAGAGATAGTATTTCTCCAATATCCAGCACAGTGTCTGCATGTACTAAGCGACCTCTTGAAAGAATGAAGAAAAGAACAAGGACACAAAATCTAAATACATGCAACAAGACTGGATTGTGCCAAAGAACATCGGCAAAAACACAGACAGAACTGAAAGAGGCAGCTTTCAGATGTGAACCTAATCAAGGACAACTTGCCCGGCCCAGGGATCTACTGGTTCCTAGTGAAGAGTGCTGGAGTCGAGGCCAGGTCCTCTCCCCCATGGAGAATCCGGAGTTACTCTATGTCTAGTATGCTTAAATTACCTTTACCTTAAAATACCATTCACTAACTTCTGGCTTTGCAGTGTGTTCAGTTTAACAACGAAATTGCGTGTTTTCATAAAATCGCTACTTCTCAAAACCCCTGGGGTACAGTGGCAGAAAAACGCTTTGTTGGGAAGAACTGTCCCTGGCTATTTAAATCAAGATCCTAGTACCTGGTGGGGGGAACATAAAAACAGTAAGCAGTAATCCTGACAGAATAGTGCTGCAACAATGGGTACGTATTCCTAGGGTTGACACATATTACCCGCCACTTATTTGCCAAGTTTGTAGCAGGCACCAAAGTTGAATTTTAAATGAATGGAAGAGAAACTCGACCCTGAGGACATGTGTATACACTGACTTAAATGTTCTGTGATTTCAGGAAATCTGCCTGTTTTATTTAGTAAGGCAAACAATACAGAGTTTGGTGTCAATTGCAGTTGGCCAAGATATTGTGTCCTGAAGTGGGTTTCTGTGGAACACCGGTCTCATGAAAGACTAAGGGGTTCCACGGTCAGATCAGTTGGAGAAACCGTGTGTCCCAGCACCACCTCCCCCAGCCCCTCACATATATGCAGACAGATAGCAGAGTTCCTGGGAATCCTTGTGGTAAAAAGACTTGTTTCACTCTGGTTATACCGATTTACCTTATCATCCAAAGTGCTCTGGGGGATTTAAGGCTACTGCTCAAGGACCGCCCATCGTCTTGGAACACGTGAATGTATCCAGACTCAGGCTCCAGGTGCATTGGTTGGGCAGCTACCACGTGCCAGCCCTATGCTAATACCACACAGGAGGTCACTCACCGGGACCCAAAGTAGCGCCTCAGAGAGTAACAGACCTGGCCTTAGGGAATCCTGAAAGAAGGAGGCAATGGCTAGCTCATCTTTGACAGCGAGGAGAGTCAGAATTATCCTGATACACGATGCTCTGGGTGGAGAGGTGAGGAAAGGCAAGCAGAGATGAGATGACCTTGAGATGTCTAGGATGATCCCAGGAAGGGGAAAGCAGACTCAGAAATGGTTAATTAAAAAGAGGAAGAGAAAACAAGATGCAGAAGAACTCATGCCTGAGGCTTCTGTGGTGATTAGGTAAATAGTTCCCTGATATTTACAAAGAAACACGCCCTACATCTTGTTCCCAAAGTGCCTGAAAGCTGGCCTATTTCAGAGATAAAAGCAACGAGCAACCTAGAATTGGCAGCTTCTCAGGTACTAGAAAAGTAGCATCCCAAATTCTTCCTCCCTGCTTCCCCAACCTGCCTCTCTCTCCCTCCCTGCGTCCTCATAAAAGTGTGAATTGCCCACTACCATCCACTTTTGTCTTTCACTTGATAATGAACAGCAATTCTAGGCCACCGAATGGAAGCCAGACTCTGCTCTAACAGAGTGATTACTTCAGAGAGAGAGAGAGAATAACCTTCGCTGGCCCCTGAGGCTGGGAGGACAATGTAGCTAGACTTCAGGGTCCCAGAGGTCATGTGGCTCAGGATGTCCCTCCCCAGGGAATTCTCAGCAAGGGATGCCTCCCACACCACTGCCTGTGCTCTAAGCCCTGATGATAAGGGGTCAACAGAGCACAAGACTTAGTGCTTCCAGCCCCAGAGCCTGAGAGAAATTGGCCCGCACCTAGCAGAATAGACCAAAAAAAAAAAAAAAAATCAGGTTGTCATTAGGAGGTGAACAGGAAGGGCTAGTTTTTTGTCCCCAGCACCCAGCAGAGTGTAAGAAACATAATAGCTACCCAGTCAGCGTGTGTTGAATAAATGAATGGCCCCCACAGAGAATGATACCAACTTCTGAAGTTTTTGTTTTAAAATCACAAGGCAACTTCTCTATCTTAGAGGGAAAGGTGAGCATATGTGGTACTCTAGATCCTTTTGGAACCCGGTGATTTAAGTAGACATGCTCCCAGCCTACCTCTTTGTTATACTACCTGGAGCCTCTGTGCCAAAAGATTGTGAGGTCCTATCTAGGTTCGGCAAGAGACAACGCCACGTCAGATGAATGAGTCTGCCCCGGGCATGGCAGCATGAGCATCCTTTCTGCCCTGTCTCCACAGTCAAAACTCACAAGATACTTTCTTGGACAGACCTAGAAGACCCCAGCTGTTCGGACAACCATTTCCTATTCGTCCCACCTCCCTTGTACTAAGAGCTGGGTTTCTGAATGAGTTGGAATTAGTCTGTCTGGGTCCCAGAGCTTGTTTCTGATCTGCGCTAGAATGGGGTTGTAGGATATGAGTCATGGAACCGAAGCACTCCCCACCTGCCCAGACACGGTGTGCGAGGGCTAGCATCAGAACTCTCAAAGCAAATTAAAAAGGGTACAGCCTGGGAACGGTAACCATAGTCAGGAAGGAAGGAATACATGGGAAGCCATGATCTCTCAAACCCCTCCACACAGAACACCCCAAGGCAAGCTGGACTAGGATGTTTGCCCACGAAGTGGACACTGCCCCAAAGTATTCCCCTCCATGAACTTCACCCCAACGTGAGAGGGAGGGTCCCTTCCACTTGTTGGCTCACCTTCTAAGCAGCAACTCACCTCACATTCGTTGGCCAATCCCTTTGATGGGAAGGCCCAGTTCAGAAAGGTTAACTGAGGGTGAGGAACTTAGAGTCTGCTGACCCACACGTTGGGGTGTGTGTGTTTTGTTCCCCTCAGCTGAATTTCATAACCGTCCGTTCTGTCTACTCCGCTGGGGTAATTAGAGCTCTGATTATAGAGTCAGATGGCTAACCAAGTTGTTTGTTGCTTGGCCTCAGTAACAGAATGGATTCAGTCACTCTTACCAGTTGTCCCTTGCCATGGAAGAGCTGTTTCATAAAGAGCCTTGCGGGAAAGAAAGATAGAAAAGATCTATTAGAATCAGAAGCATCTGGCGCCTGGGTGGCTCAGTTGGTTAAGCGACTGCCTTCGGCTCAGGTCATGATCCTGGAGTCCCTGGATCGAGTCCCGCATCGGGCTCCCTGCTCGGCAGGGAGTCTGCTTCTCCCTCTGGCCCTCCCCCCTCTCTCTCATTCTCTCTCTCTCAAATAAATAAATAAAATCTTAAAAAAAAAAAAGAATCAGAAGCATCTTATCCTGGGCTATTTTAGATGGCTTCCATCCAATCTCTTTGTAGCTCAGTATCTTTTCTGAGAATGGCAGTCTGGTTCGAATACTGTTATGTTTGAAGAATCGCATGATTTCAGAGCTGGAAGCTATCTAGCCTCTCACCAGCTATCTTGAGACTTACACGATTTTAAAGGAATTGGTAAACTGGGCAATTGCTCGGCTCCAGGAAGAAAGCTCATTGGAATGCTGACACACACACAAAAGAGCGCTTTACGATACACATCTAAAAGGCCGCAATTGTCCTCAGAGGACAAGGAATATGGGTGATTAAATGGTACGGTAGACCACTCAAAACAAGGGTAGATGCCTTCACAAAAAGGTTTTAGCCGTCACTGGAAGAAATGTTTCCTTTTAAGTTGATATAAAGACAGCTTTGTCAGCCCCACTATACGAAGAAACGACTAACGAATGCTTTATCAAAATACATATACAACTTTACGTTCAGCCTAAAGGAAGGGAATTGAAAGCTGGTTTATTTATCCATTTTATCAAGCAAAGGCACAATCAGAAAATGGAGTCCAATTGCCTGACAAAGTGCTTTGCATTTTCACTCCTAGGAGGGAGCAATTAGATCCTGACAAATGATCTTTTAAAGAAAAACAAATGTAAAAGAGATCTAGGACATACTTTAACCTTGAGCTAGCCAATTTCTAAATAATGTCAGGAAAGTTTCCTGCAAAATCAAGCATTCCAGAGGATACCACCATAAATCACACATTTTCCCCATTCCGGAACACATGCAATACCAACCTGGTCTTCAGTCGGAGGAAGGTTTGGTCCTGGCATGTGTACTCACCGCATGCAGGAAAGCTAGCAGCCCAGAGGGAGAGTCGGCACCGAGCGTCCGGCCGCTGGGCCCCACCATCACGAGTGCCTGCCTTTGCATTTCCCATGGTCCCCCTTCAGCCCCTGTGATCCCTCTTCTCCATTTTTGAAAGGGAAATCCAAGAGGTCCCGGTGCAAACCAGCCACCGATTGTGAGAAGCCTATCTGAAACCGCCCGGGGTTTCAAGGCCTGTGTAAGTCTGTGATTCACTCCACGATGGGTCCATCAAGCACGCCTAAGAGAAATTACAGGTTTCTCCTGTCTGGAGTAAAGCCATTATAATGAGTCACTGTTTGTGCTTTAATTCCCCATCTTTATCTCAGACGATCACATGAGACCGGGTTGCATCTACCGCCCCGGTGTAATTAGAACACAGGGGATAAAATGCAAAGGTGGGCAGGCCACTGTGGATGCTGAGTTTTAAGGGCTACCAGAGTTTTGCCTGTGTCGGTGCTGAACTTGGGGAAAAACTGGCTAGCAAATGGATCCGTAAATCGTGATCTAATCCCTACCTTACGCCAAAGAGATTTTCGTTTTATTTTTTAATAACTGGGCCAAGAGTTCTTACTGAGCCTCGGGCCATGACCGGGGGCAATTCAGATGCGGAAGGTGCAGTCTCAACTTGCAGGAAACTTCACATGGTCTGATTTCTGACAGGGTAGCCCGGCTGGATTTCCTCTCTCACCACCAAAGCCCACACATCCGGATCCTAGTGTCTCCTATTTACATACCCTCCTCCGAGCCCCAGAACCTAAGGCAATCCTCCATTTCAGTATCACCAGGGGAAGTGTTGACATGAAGGAGAAATAAGGGAAAGGCAATTTTGTTACATCTTTACGATGATGACAACTAAGGAGGCCACATTTGTGGAAATAGGTCATTTCTCCTGAGGTTGCTAGCTGAGTACCGGGTCATTTGGGAACTGGAAAAGCCAGTATCATCAATCCTGCGGTTGTGTAATCAGAAGCCTTTATTGAACATGTTCTTTGTGAAACACACCTGCTCTGCACTTCGGGCATACAAAAGGGAGTAACATAGTCAGCAAATCAAGCGAGTAACCCTACCCCCAAAGGTTTACAGTCTTATCTGAGAAAGAAAATATTTGCACACCAAAAGATTAAAGGTAAATAAACAATAAAACACAATAAATATAAAGTGAGTGGCACAGATTATAACTATTATAGGAATCAGGTGGGGACCATCAGCACTTCTGGATGGACTCATCAGGGAAGACTTCACAGAGAAGGCGAAAAGCGAAGCAGAGCTCAGACACAGTGTGCCCTGAATAGAACCCCGGAGTCTTTCCCAGGCAGGGGACTCTGTATTACAACCACAGTAACACTGAATGAGAGAACTGTCCAATGATAAGCTCAGCAGATTTTGCTGGCTGATCCCCCTGATGTTGAACAGACTGAATCAAATGCTTAATTCTTTTATTTAGAAGTCAATGAACTAACTTCCATGAGGGTGTCAATGTCCAAACTCCTGCACAAGGCCACGCCTGTGTGTTTGCTTGGGTCTGTGTATGTACGTGAATTCACAGGTACTTTAACAAAGACAGCTAACATTTCAATGGCCAAATACTATTCTAAGTATTTTACCTACACGTATTCATTTAATCTTTGCAACAACCTTATGAGGTAGACTCTATTTTTTTCAATGTACGGTAGAGAAAATCAAAGTCTAAGGAATTTAAATAACTTTCCCAAGAATCATCATGTCTTAAGTGTCTAACCACGCATCAGCCTTAGACTCTGGTAGCACCAGTTTCTCCTTGAGCCACCTGACCAAGTCACTTCCTTGGTGAGGTGTGAGCAGGGCACTGAATATGTCTCCACTTGGGGTCTTCCCTAGTGGAATGGACCTCCTTTCCATTTTTCCCAGGGCTCTGCCATTCCTGGAACCCTAAACGTGCGGTTCAGACATCTTTCAGGAGGGGACAGACTGAATTGTGGGCTGCAGGAGAGAGGGCACAACTTCTTCAAGGGATTTCCAAAAACTTCTGGAGTTTCTCTGTTAGCATCCATGGGCCCTTTCTTGGTTAATAATAATCCCAAGGCCAAATGCCTTTACTGCCATCCCATCCTAGGAAGTGCTCTGCATCTGAGTAAAGCATGCCTTCATCCTAGATGGGACTGTTCCCTGCTTAATGCACATACAGATGAAAGACCAATCTCTCTCTCTTGTTCATGCCCAGAGTTCCCATCTATAAAATGAGGCCATTGGACCCAGTCCTTTCTAAAGTTTTTCCAGATTTCTAATCCTATAACTATTTGGCTTCATGAGATTCCATCCTCACTTCAATATATTGACTCTGGGTATGTCCCATTTCTTTGTACTGAGATCTCTGCATTATGAAAACCGGGACTGTGCCTGCCCCACTCTCTTCCCTAGAAGAGACTCGACAGAAATAACTAGGGAAATGTCAAGTTAAAATCCCTTTCTGACTTCATTTGAGAAAAATGTGACTGCTGTCGCAAGATAAGCAATGCCACTTGAAAGATGACTTACCTGCAAGTTGGTGTATTTTTCTACCTTCTGATTGACTTCTTATATTTTTTGCTTTTTCAAGCTTCCTTACTTAGAGAAAGTTTTTTACAGTAAAAAAGGAAGAGAGAGACCCCCTCATTCACAAAGTGTGTCTCACTTTCCCTTTTGTAATGTAACATCATTAACACTGGCTTCTTGGTAGGATAATTAGGGGCTGTTCACTGCCCCCTTTTCCTTTATCCACTCATTTCCTTCTGATGCATCAGCCTGGGTGCCTGCTTTATAAAAGAGCTTCCCCCCCACCCCCAAAGGAGCTTCTACCTATTGTACTGCTCTCCTATCGGGGGGCTCCTTGTTTGAACATCGAATTTGTTTACCTACAAGGTTAAGAAAATGAGCAGCTCTGTACTTGAAATATGATAGTCTCCCTTCCTCATCACTGGTTTCAAAAAAACATATTGTTGGTGAGGGTTAATCTTACATCACCAGAGTAGACAGAGTCCCTCAGTGGTTCCATGTCTTGAGGAGCAAGTCCAGAGCTGGAAGCCTGCAGACTTGGGTTTCTAGCTCTGGCTCAAGCCTGGATTAGCTATGACCCATCCCTCCAGGCTCCAGGCTCCATAACTTACAACGAGCATCTTTCTGGTTCAAAAGCTCTGTTTTCACTTGGCTCACGGCCAACTTTCCTCCAAGCCCAAGCCAGGCTAACTGTGCAATCCATTTAAATTTGGACAGGTGGACTATGCTGGCAGTTGGATTCCTTTTGTACACAGAACCAGCAATGACCTACTTAGAGTCAGCCCAACTCTTGGTGACTATTCATGAGGGCCCCTCCTTAGCAACCCACAGAAACCAGCCAGGTGACATCCCAGGCCACCTTGGCCAAGATGAACCAGACTCTCGTCCTGAGGATAAACATAACCCGACAGCATGGAGCTGGAGGCTCCAACAGGACCAAGGTCCTGCTGCAGCTCATTTTGTCTTTCTGTTCCCTTGTGGATGCCTGGCATGGCATATATGCATGTATGTTGACAGTTGTTGGGGAGAAATGTTTAGCAGCGAAGAACAGCTTAGCCAGGGGGGACTTCCATCCTTCCCATACTTCATGCACTCTTCCATCAGCACCACAGCATGGGAGGCTTCCTTCATACTCCCCGGAGGCAAGAAGACGGGAAGAAGCACATTTTTCCCAGGGCTCTGCCATTCCTGGAACGTATGACCTTCTCAAGAACAGAAAATCACAACTTTAATGTACAAGCAGCAAGAACCCAAAGCCTCACAACAGCTGCATTATGGGCTCACTCTTTCTGGAACAATAAGCCCCTTTGGGTCGAGTCCCCTGGGCAAATGGGAGTCTTTTAAGTCACTCTGGAATCCAGGGAATAGGCTGGTTTTCTGTTGCCTACAAACACTGAATTACAAACCTTGTCTTTCTGTAAGCTGGACCACTTCCTTTCCTCTTGGAAAAGACCCCTCTCTTTGTACAAGGCCCTGGGCTGCCACAGAAAGTCTCGGCCACACCGGCATACTGGAGCCCCGATGTACTGGGGTGGGGGGAGGGAGGGTCTGTCTGGATTTCTGAGCGCCTCTCTCTGCATCTCCCTCTGCTCTGTCTCTGTCACTCTCTGTGTGTTTCTGAGTGAGCCTCAGTCTCTCTATACATCTCTGTTTCTTTCTGTATTTTTCTGGGTCTCTCTCTGTAACACTTGGCCTCTCTCTGTGTCTCTCTGACTCACTGTGAATGTGGGTATCCTGTGGTGGGTGTCTCCATCTCCCTGTCTGATCTTCTCTCTCTAGATCTATAGAGACACGGACACAGAGGATTGGAAGACTTGTCTGCACATGTCCACATATCTGGGTGGCTCTCTTACAACCCAGAGTCACCACACCCCTCAGTGTCTCTGTACTTCTGTTTCCCCCTTCCCTCTGTTTCTATGTCTCTCTCTCTCAGACATTACCTCAAAAGTGAATGAACTTCTACATTATCCCTGAGGTCTCTCACAGATAATGTTTATGATAATTCCTTGATCTTTTCACACTAGGGAAAGAGAGGGGTCACAGTGGGATATGTGCAGATATTGTTGATCTCACGCCCTGGGGATGGGGGACTAGAGAGGGGAGGGGGCGGCAGCCACAGAGAACTGGCACCTCTGCTCACTGCCAGTGAGGAAATCATTCCTAATCACGACTCACATTGTGATGTTTTTAAAAGAAAGGTCATACAGATGGCATGTCTTTGAGAACCCCCTTCCTTCGCACTCACCTCCCAAGTTAGGAGTATGACCAGGTTTGTTAGCTTGGCCCTTTGGTGGGGTGACAAGAGAAATCAGTACAAAGGTTCTGTTGATGACAAAAGTACAATTGCACTTAATCATCATTAGTCCGTTTTCGATTATCACAATTATTCAAAGCACATAGAGAATGGTGACCTACAGCAATTGATCTTATCCTTTCACTCCAACCCCTCCTGCTTTATATTAGCACTGCTGACAACATGGGAACAGGCTGGTGTGAGGACTCCTCCACCCGAGCCTGGCCTGGCTCTCTTGCCTGAGGGGTCTCTAGTGTGGGAGGGAGGTGGGAGGAGGCAGGTGAGTGGCGTGGAGAGACCAAGCAACACTAGAATGCCTCCTAGCCCTCAAACAGCTCTCCTCAGCTGGCCTGCTGGAACCTTCCATGTTACAGTCATCCTTTTATAATGCACCCGAGTCTAAAACAGCCTCGTGTTTTTGGGAAATGTTGCTTAAGACAGGTAATGCGTTAACTTGCCGGTGGGATGATCCCCACATGAGCATAGATTAACGCACCACACTGGATGTAAAAAGAACTCAGACAAGCACATTTCGTATCCTGGGTATGGGGAGCCAGGACTGACACCCCACAGGCAGGTACTGTGAGGGGACAGAGTTCAGTCTGGCCTGTGGGAGGTTGCTACACAGGGAGCCCAGGTCTACAAGGCAGGAGAGAAGACAGATGATAAGCCTACTTCCTCTGAGGGGGAACTGACTTGCAAGAGCCTAAAGCTAGTGGGCAGAGGAAGGACTGCAAGAAGTTAGCATAAATTTACCCAGTTCCTAGACCCGTGGTTCATAGCCCTGGCAGCTCATCAGACTCACTGGGGAGTTTTAAAAATAAATAAATGAAAATTTTTTAAAAAAGTGACAGGCCCTAACCCCAAGAGTTTCTGGTTTAAATTTTCTTGGGTGTATGTGGTATTTTTTAAAAGTTCTCTAGGTGTTTCTAAGGTGCAGCCCGCATTGAAAACCACGGACTCCAACAACAAACAAACTGATAATAAAGTTCTGGGTATAATCTTGACTTATCTTTTATGTAAAAGCACCAAGAGAAATGGGCCAAATGACTATTTCTGGATAGCACTGAAGGGCGGAGTAGCCCCGTATGGCTGGATGGATCGTACTGAAATCCCATCAGAAAGGAGCCATGCCAAATTGGAAGGGATTGCAAGCGCCCGGCCTCTGGGAGAGCACCAGGCAGACCAGTGAGGCACAGGTTGGAGAGGGGGCGGTGTACTTTTGCCAGGCAGTCTGGTTAGAGCAAACATGTACAATGCTAGGCACTTCAGGAAGGCGTGGATGAGAGGGTCCCAGCCTCGACTAGGAGCTTGTAAAATTCCCAGACGCACCGCACACCAATCCAGTAAGACTCTCCAGGGGTGGGACTCAGGCAACACGATTGAAAGCTGCCTACCTGACTGCAATCTTTGGCTAAGGTTGAGATCCACTGCTTTAAATCACTATTGATGTTTATTCTCAGTAAAACGTAGCTTTTTAAAATTTCAGCTGGAAAGGATATGGAGGGGTCAACCATCCCCCAGGTTTGGACACCAAGGACCAAGTTTGGGTAGGAGTAACACCAAAGGACCTAGGAAAATAAAGGGAAGAGCAAGGAGGGAAGGTAAAAGGGGGATGAAGGAAATCAAAAGAGAGACTAGAAGGGCAAGGGATACCGGGTGGGGCAGTGCTGCTACTCAGGGCCACAAGGTGTGGCCCTACTGTGGGTATGGATCCCATCCAATGTTGGCGTGCAAAACTCCACATTGCCTCTTCTCTTGTGATTGGGAATGTCCCCTGGGCCAACCCTGATGCCCCTTCTGCTGCCATCCAAACATTTTCCCGTGTTTCCCTCACTCAGAACAGCTGAGGGGTCGGAGCTTGGCATAACAATACCTGGTTTCTGCACGGTGCGAGTGAAGGTCAAGGAAAGGGCGTGTATGCAACTAGACTGGAGAGCCTTCTCTACCGCACCGCTGAGCCGGCCCCAGCCTTCCTTTACATCTCCAGTAACCGTGGCAACCAGCCCCTCTTGAAAATCAAGCTACTGGGAAGTTCTTTGTGTAGCTGCAGAATTTGTTTCCCTGGACTTCCTCACTTTGTATGTGGCTCAGCCAACTGGAGTCAGAGAGAAGGAGCAGGCTGTCACAGGAAGATCAGATTTTCTCTGCTCTCATTTCTGTGCTTGGGCAGGGGCTTGCTCCCCTGCTGCCTAGGTTGAGGTCTGCCCCCCGCAGCAAGCCCCCACCCCCATCCCCTGCCTGGCCACTCTCTTCTAAATGCATCTAAGTCTGCTTTCTTCTCTTTGGCTGTGGTGCCACTACTCCAGAAAGAATCGGAGCAGCTCAAAGAGGTGCTCACGGGGCACTTTGGAAACACCCATACCACAGAGTGTTGGGGTGACAGTTTTAGGAACCCTCCACATGCAATAACGAGTATGAAGGCTTTACCTCAGGTATTCTGGAGACCCATTTTGCAGAAGTTACTCGACTCTTCAAAGCTTCTCTTATCTGGAGAGAGAACAAAAGGAGTTAAAAGATTATGAGAAGTCAACACAGGTGCTCAGGCCGGGCGAACACTCTGCTGAGAGAGTGTGTGACCAGCCAGGCCCTGGCAGTGGGATGTGTGGGGTGAGCAACTGGGAGGAGTGCTTCAGGAGAAGGTGGGGAGAGGGAGAGACATAAGGACATGAGTCTGGCACAGGAGACTCCGACTCAGAGGGTAGAACCCGTGGCTACGAAATACAGTTTGCCCCAAGTTGGAGGAATCTTTGATTTCACTTTGGGAGTGGGTTTTTGGAGCACTTGAATAGTTAGACATTTCCCATAGCTTGCCTGTTATTTGAGCCCCCCTTTCTAGGGGCGCCTGGGTGGCTCAGTCGGTTAAGCGTCTGCCTTTGGCTCAGGTCATGATCCCGGGGTCCTGGGATGGAGCCCCGCGTCAGGCTCCCTGCTCAGTGGGGAGCCTGCTTCTCTCTCTCTCCCTCTGCCTCTCTGCCCTTCTGCCCGTCTGCCCCTGCTCATGCTCTCTCTCTCTCATATAAATAAATAAAATCTTTAAAAAAAAAAAAATCTTTAAAAAAAAAAACCAACCCTTTCTAGAGGCCAATCCATAGTTTAAAAAAAAAAAAAAATCCTATGCAACACAGCAAAAGTCCATGGAATGAAGAAAATAAGAGTAATAAATAACAATTATATTTTGTTTTTTTAAATATATATTAAATAGATTTCACATAAATATAAATATGAAATGTAAATATATTTAATACATATTAAATAATATATCACATATATAATTATATATTGTATGTTAATGTAATCAATAATAATATAAATTGATCTAATATACTAATAAAGCATGCTTATGTACTAAATAATATAAATAATATATGATATATTGTATGTTAATACTAACATGATATGTAATAATATAAATTAATATAATGTTAATAAGGCATGCTTATATATTAAGTAATTTATTAATATATCAAATACATTTTGTTTCTTAAATTATATTTTGTTTTATATTCATACATTTTTTTAAAAACTCTTTAAAGCACTTTTCATGCCTATCATCTCATTTTATTCAAGAAATAATCCTGTAAAATAGATACTATTATTTCCATTTTACAACTGAGGACAGTAAGAGCAGGAGATGAAGTGACATCCAAAGTCAGCTGACTCCTGAGAAGAACTGAGACTTGACTTCATGTGCCCAGACTCCAGACCAACCTGTCATTTTCCCTACATCTCTCGTGCTGAATGCAGGCGCTGTCTTATTTCTATTCCATCTTCCCTTCTACTTCATAAAATGTCATTCACCTTCCAAGGCCTTCACAGTTAAGAGGTACCAAACTCCTCCAGCTCAGAGTGACTTCACGCTTCCCAGAAAATGCAGTATTCTTTGTCACACACGGGATCCAAAGGGGGAGAAGCACTCCCTGGGACTTGGGGGCTGTGCACTCAAGGGTCCATGGGGATATGGGGAGACAACCTGGGCCTTCTATTTACATCTCTTTCTTTCTCATCCTTTTTAAATTTTATGTTTCATAACGTGCAAAATACATACTTTGTAAATTGATAATAAACCCATCTGGGGACATATGTTCACTGCCTTTTACTGATCCTAAAAAAAAATGTGAGGATTACTGGCATAAACAACTTTATGTCAATTAATCATGTATGGTCCTGTGACATCTTTGAATCTTGACCTTTTACACTATAATGTTAAATGTAAGAGGTTTTGATCTTGATAGAAAGTTCTATGTCTTAGAGTTCTTTGCACATCTCATGACACCTGGTAAATTAATAAGTAATAATGCTGCTGCTGATGCTTTGACAATAAATACTAGTTGTGGTATTATGATTAATAAAAAAATAATCATATGGTATACAACTGTGAACTACCTTAAATGCTCTCTGTGTTTGTCACTTGCAAAATCACATTTGTTCTTTACCAGGATCTAGCAGAAGAGGCAGGAAAATCATCATTATCTCTGCTTTCCATTTGGAGGATCTGAGTTCCTGAGAATTAAGGAACTCCCCCAGTGGCGCAGAATTAGTACACAGAAATAGAAAGACTGAAACACTAATACTCTACCACCTCTAAATAATTTTTATTAGGTCGATATGTTATTCTAATAACAAGATAAAGGACCAGTGTGAAATACCTCTTTCATAAACCTCAGCTATTAACTTAATAATAGAGTTAATTAATTAATTAATTAAAAATCAACCCTGCAGTGAAGGTGTTTGCATCTACATTCGAGAGAGTTGTTTACTTTGCTCACTCTAGGAGGCAGCACAGTACAAAGGAAAGAGGGTGATCTCAGAAGCCTGAGGAAACATTTGATACTTCATGCATGTTTCGTTTTTTGATATTTCACGCATGTTTCGTTTTTTGATATTTCACGCATGTTTCATTTTTTGGTATTTCACGCATGTTTCGTTTTTTGGTATTTCACGCATGTTTCGTTTTTTGGTATTTCACGCATGTTTCGTTTTTTGATATTTCACGCATGTTTCGTTTTTTGATATTTCATGCATGTTTCGTTTCACCACCTATACACACTCAATCTGCAATTGGAAAATTCCCTTCCCTGAGTCGCCTGCTCTTTAAGGTGGAACTCACTGTCCCAACCTCCCCTGCTGCGGAGGTGCAGCCATCTGACCTGGACTCAGCCAATCAGACATGACAGTGCAAACAAGCAGGTGCCAGTGGACCCCAACAGGCTAGGGGGCGGCGACCTCCAAGACAATAGGAACAGCAATTCTAGCTCAGCATCTGCTGCCTGACATGGGCCTGGTGAGCTGTGCTATCTGTGCCCAGGGAAGTGGGAGGAGCACCGGGGTCTAGTTCTGTGCTCTAGATTGGGAATTGTCCCTGGCATGTAGCCTCCGAGCCTCCAAGCCAGAGAGACCTTCCCAAAGATGATATGAGACTTAATAAATTCTCTTTCGGCTTCAACTTGTTAGAGTGGGTTTCTGTAGAGCTCATGGGCAAGTTTAATCACTCTGAGTCTCGGTGTCCACATCCATAAAACTGAAAATAAGAATACCCAAGATCGTTTTAAGGGTTAGAGCTGACGTACATAAAATGCTTAGCTCCATAGGAGTTCGCCAGAGGGTCGATTTTACTTGCATCATAAAGAAGAGTGATGCCGTGTGCAAATGATTGAGGTCAAAGATGCTCAATAAGTGGTCTTTACAAGTGAGGATTTAAGGGCCAAGTACTGATAATGAAAAGAAGAAGAAGAAGAAGAATTTACAATACCTTGGGATCCAGGATTGTTCCAAACACCAAGATGAAGAAGCCCTGAGAAAGACAGAAGAGGGAAGAAGAGCCATTTTAAATACCAGTACTCATCAGTTCCTATTCTGGTAAAAAAACAAAACAAAACAAAACCACCTAAACTAAAAACAATTTATTAAATCTTTGACTCTCTTAAGGTCACAACACCTAGATTCATCCATTTGACGAATTTTGACTGAGCATCTTCCATGTGCCAGACACTTGGGATACCTCAGTAAATCAAACAGACCAAGGTCCATGATCCATACCAGATGATGGGATTTTCTTCTTAAATTGGGCAAAATAAAAGTGTTTTGCATTTATCAGGAGCTCACCACAATGTATATCTCACCAGAATATAATAGTCTGAGCAAGAGCTAGAGGAGATGTTCAGCCATGGACAGCAACCTTGGAATCCTTGGACAAACTATAAGGAAAGAAACTTCCACAGGAAAAAAAAGCAGAAGTGGCTATGCTCAGCTTCTGTTAACACTCTCAACCTCCTTCCCCATCCATAGCCAAAGATTGTTATAAAACTTGCAAAGAAAAATCAAGTGCATGGACCCTCAGAAGACTAAGACCCAAAACAGACTGAGCTGCTAAGCACATAACGTGTGCTCAGAAACAGATGCTGCAAATATGAGGACGTGGAGGGACTTACTTAGCTCTCAGATCCCTTACCATCCATCCAAACACAGACCCCATTCAAGTCCAAAGGAAGCTGTTCCTCTCTAGGTACAGTCCCTTTGAATTGGCCCCAAACCACCCTGGAAGAAGGAAGGAAACGTATTTGTCCCATTTTCAGACAAGGAGAAAGAGACTCAGAGATTCAACTTTCAAAATGTGATAGATTGCAACATGCATTAGACAGTTTCTCCTGAAGGTGTGGTTACTCAGGTCCTGGCTCACCTGAGAGGAGAAATGAGATAAAGACCTTTGGCTAACAAGACATCACCTTGTTAAGCTGCTTCGATTTCATAATCGAATGTTAACCCTTACCCAGGCAGAGGTCTATTAAGACACCTGGGTTTAATGTAAATGGCACCATAAAGACGTTGCACCCCGGTGGTCCTCAGCAGGAACAATACCAAACCCACGGCTACCTCTATTTGTAAAAAAGCTTACCTGAGAGGTGGAGGATTTTGCAGAGACTGGTGCCGGCCATAAAACTCATCCATTCCCCCCAAAACATACTAAATATACCTATCCATTCAGCCAGTCCAGCAAGCACTCCAAAGCTTGGAGAGCTTCTATGGGATTGCTTTTCCGTGTGACACTCTTAGCCTACGAGATAACTATTGAAATCTGTCACTCTGTCTACCAAGAAAATGTCATAGATGGCATGGTCCATTAGGTTACAAAGTGTCATTCGTATAAAGATGTTTGGGACAAATACATCCAGGCCTGGTTTCAGTACTAGGAATACATTTTTAAATCAGAATCTCCATGAATTTTGCCTAAGAATTAAAATTTTTAAATATCTAGGAACCATAATTTTAGCCTGTTTCCTCCTCCAAAAAATACATTCCTCTGGCTAAAGGACGAAGAGGAATTTCTGTCCTTATAAGATTTTCAATTTCTCGAGGCTAAACTAAGTATATTCATGTCTGCAAAATTTAGTATAATGCTTGACACAAAACTGTCAGCAAATGTGGTGTCTCTGTGTATTTATTTGTGTGTGTGTCTGTGTCCACATCTGTGTGTGTGTTTAATGGCTTTATTATGCAACCTGCATTCGTACAGTCATAAATACGTAACAGGGAAATATTCCACTTTTCATTGGTCCCACCCTGGGAAAAGTTACACAAAACATCATTCAGAAAATGTGGATAAATTATTAATCAAGGGTTTAGTATCTGATTGATAAAAATTCACTGGTAGCAGCTTCTTTATATTTCTTTTAGTAAATAAAGCACAATTTGAGCAGATAAATCTCAAGGTATTCTCCAAAATTTTAAAATATATGCTTTACTGTTATGGAAGGAATGTTCGTATCCCCCCGCCAAAATTCATCTGTTAAATCCTAGCACCCAATGTGAAGGTATTTGGAGGCATGCCTTTGGGAGGTAATTAGATCATGAGAGTGGCGCTCTCATGAAAGGGATTAGTGCTTTTCTAAAAGAGACTCCAGAAACTTCTCTTGCCCGTGCTGCTATGTGATGTTATAGCAAGAGGATGGTTATACGTCTATGAGGCAGGAAGCGGGCTCTCTCCAAACACCGCATTTGTGTGTGCCTTGACCTTGGACTTGCCAGCCTCCAGAACTGTGAGAAATAAATTTCTGTTTATTTGAAAGCCACCCAATCCTTGGTGTTTTTGTTATAGCAGCCCAAATGGACTGAGACATTTACTTTTCTCCCACCAAAACAGCTATGAGGGGGTCCCCAAAACCTTACCCGGCCCACAGTTACTCTCAGTAAATACAAGAGAGGATACCAACCAGGAGTTGTGGATTACAAAGTAAGCAGTCAAGTCAGCAACTGACTACATACTAATAGTTCCCTAGCAAAGGGGGTGGGGAGGGGGCTGTTTGAGCTTTAAAACCAGCGTAACAGAGCTAGGACCGGGAAACCTCCAGAAGAGTCTCCTACATCTTCTGGACCTCGCCACGTGTTCAGGGGTCTCTTTTCTCTGTCTGCTCCATCAGCGCCCCTCATCTCGGTTCATCCTAGGATTCGGCTTGTCCTGCTTCCTTCCTCTTGCTTGATTGTGTCCCCCACCTCAGCAGATTGATGGCTCTCCTTTCTCTCCTCCCACACTGGGCATCCCGAGGATGCCCTGGCCCACTGACATGCTGGTAAATAGCAATAACCAGCTCTCCTAATTTGTAGCACTTGCCAGTCTCCATGGTTCAATACTCCCACACTGGCTGGTTTAAATCTAGCAATGCGGGCGCCTGGGTGGCTCAGTCGTTAAGCGTCTGCCTTCGGCTCAGGTCATGATCCTGAAGTCCCGGGATCGAGTCCCACATCGGGCTCCCTGCTCGGCGGGAAGCCTGCTTCTCCCTCTCCCACTCCCCCTGCTTGTGTTCCTTCTCTCGCTGTGTCTCTCTCTGTCAAATAAATAAATAAAATCTTTAAAATCAATCAATCAATCAATCAATCAATCAATCTAGCAATGCGACATCACCAAACGTGGAGTTAGGAAGCGACGGACACATCATCATACAGTGTTTCCACCGTACAGATACAAGAGATGCAAATGACCTCAGGAGCATAGGAAAGTGTTGACAAATAATTAGAAAGTAATGCCTTTTGAGGATGTAGGACCTTACACAAAACCTTTGTTTTATTTAATTACAAGTTTACATATTTAATTTTTAATGAGGTCAGTTGGCAAAACTCCTGAAAATAGAAGTCATTTCTCTTGAGCCAGTAAACACCAGCCCCAGCACACCAGTGCCTATGGCCTGCCCCAGTGTCTACCCTTCACCCACACCCCGCTCTCAGCTTCTCACCTCCATCAGTACCAGCATTTAGATGAGCTCCACCCTCCTTGGCAGGAGTCAAGGCAGAAACTGAATTGAAATTACAGATCGATCCTGTCACCACAGGTGAAGGAGCTCATGGTACCAAAATGCAAATGCACACGGCCTAGTCCAGAACAAAACTCACAGGCAAGGTGGCCCCTGGGGAGACGAGGAAAGGGAAATGCAGAGGAGTAGATACATGAACTCCTTAAGGGCTCCTGACAGCCATGGCATACGCTGAACAGAAATCTGAGAACACTAGGTGGTTATCCCAGCCCTATCCGTGACTAGCTGCATAAACATGGGTAAAAGCTATACAAAAAATGTTGGATACACTTCATCTTTTTCCTATAGAAATGCATAAAAACAGAGATTCAAAAGATGAGGCACCCCTATTATTATTAACCTTGTTCGCCAAGGCGCCAAAATGCTTATTGTAAAACGAAATCATTTTTGAAAGCGAAAAAGGAGAAAATATTTGACTTCAAATCTCTATTATCCATCAGGTAAAACATTTATTTTCAAATAAGCCTACATTCAGAAAAAAGGATTATTTTAAAGGTCATTAGAAAAATCAAAGCTTTCTTATCAATTAGTTCCTATCTACATATTTAATATTCAGTAGAATAAACTTTGGCTCATTGGTACACAATGACAGAAAACAATGAAAAAAAAGAAATTTCAGTAAGGAATTATTGAATATGAAATACTATACAGTCATTAAAGAGACATATTTATACATAGTAACCTCATAAGAGGCTACTATGTATTTTTAAGTGAAAAAGTAAGGTGCATAATAATGTATATTTTTAACCCCTATATTATGTCAAAATATATTTTTATATAAGCATAAAAATTTGGCAAGGAGACACATGAAACTGTGAACATTGCTTAATTCATAGAGGTGAGAGAAAAGAAACTCTCTTTAATATCACTCTGTATGACTTGCCTCATTAAAATAAGATGGCTTCCAATGGGAATTAAAAATTCTAAATGGAAAGAAATATAATAAAGATGCACATTTTAATACCTCCAGTCAGGTACCTGGATTTGGGGGAAGTGGTGATGTTTAATTTCTAAACAGTAGGAGCTCAGCCTTGCCGTTGTGCTATTTATGATCTTTAGGTCATCTTGGTACTTGGTGCTTTCCTATTCGGTGTTTTATTTCATTTTCCTAACACCGTTATAAGGTGGGCAGTATTATAGCCATTTTATAAGTGAGAAAAACGTGGCTCAGAAAAGTTAAGCAGGTATCTTAAGAGATCATTACGCATTAGTAGGTGAGAGAGTCAAGATCTGAACCCAGGCCTTTCTGGGGAAAAGTAGCTTATTTCCTAACTCAATACGTTACCCCGAACCTGTTGTCTTTTATAAAGAAATACACTGCAGAAGCTCCGGATGACAAAGCTTCTTCCTGAATTCTCCCACTTAGTACTGGGTCGGCAGCACCTAGACTTACCTGGAACGCATTGAGCAAGGAGAAGATAATGTGGAAGGCCAGGATGCTGTCATCGATGACGGTGGCTATCCCGAATCCCCAGGTCAGCCCCAGCAGCGGTGTCAGGATGGCGATGTTCTTACTGATTCTCACAATGGCTCTCACCTCTTGGAACATGGAACTTCCAATGGCAGCGTGCTGGGTCTTGACAATCACCAGTGTGACTGTGATCAGGTTTACGACCACGATGGCCAGGGCTGGGACCACGAAGGCCAGGAGGGCCTTGGTCATGTCCCAGTTGAGCCAGCAGGCCTCAGGTCGTAGGTAGCCTTTGCTGGGCTCAGTGGCAGCAACCGTAACAGCAGCAATGAGCAAAGGGCACCCGTAGCCGACTGAAAAGAGAGCAGCCACCAGGACTGATTTGGGCAGTGTATGGAAAACAATCAGGATTCCATAGAGGATGAGGAGTGCCTTGGCAAGCATCCAGAAAAACACAGAAAGGTAAAAGAAATGAACAAAAAATGTTGCCGCCACACACCCGTTGTGGCGTGTCACGGGACCACTAAGAGAGGAAGCCACAATGAACCACACGTCAGCCATCAGCAAGGTGGCCGCGATGTTAACAATGCACACGTGGCGTAAGTACGAGCTCTCTGTCTTCGTCACTTGGCCCCAGACCAAGGCCTCGATGATCAAGCAAAGGATCAAGCTGCAAATCGAGATGCCCAGGCCTATGTACATGATATGAATCAGGATCGGGCTCTCCAACATGTGGGGTGACATAAGAATGGAGAAGGAGGTAAACAACTTGCTTGGCCTACATTTGCAAACAGCTTGCTGGGAGTTTTCTTGAATTATTTGACAGGCCTGCTGGTCCCATCTGCTCTCCAGGGAGTGCCAGCCAACACACTGTGTCCTCCTCTCCTCCGACTTGCTGATCTTTTCAAAAATCAGCGAGATTCTTTTAAGTTCCTTGGGCAAAATGACAGACAAGACGAGCCCATTGACGGTGACATTCTCCAAAAGACTGGCTTCTAGGATGGCCCCAAGAGTCGGAAATGCAATGCTGATGGCCTGGGAAGGAGCGGGCACGTTCTGAAGTTCATCTCTACCGATCAGCACCTGCCCAGTGACCTCACTGCCTGTGTCATTAATTCTCATTGAAAAAGTGAAATTCTTGCCAGCGTTGTCTCGGGATATGGTGGTGCCCGTAGTATGAATGAAGACGTCTGATATGTCAATGGGATACTTACTTATAAATAGCTTTCTTGCAAAGGAATTGACCGAGTGTAGCAAGACACAGCTGCTGTTTCTTTCGGGGATGAAGGTCCAGTTTGAGATGCTTTTGCTGTTAAGAATGTGGTTGGCCATGACGCTGTAACTCTGCCAACGAAGGAGCAGCGTTAGTACTGAGCCACCACCTGAATCTGCCAGGACAGTCAGGGTTCACTTCTATAAAGTGTGGTCCGCCAGCCAGCCGCATAGGCATCCCCTGGGAACTTCTTAGAAGTATGAAATCTTGGGACACCTAGTGGCACAGTCGGTTGGGCTTCCGACTCTTGGTTTCGGCTTGAGTCATGATCTCAGGGTCCTGGGATCGGGCCCCGTGTGGGGCTCCTTGCTGGGCATGGAGTCTGCTTAAGACTCTCTCACCCTCTGCCCCTCCCACTCGTGCTCTCTCTCTCTCTCAAATAAATAAATCTATAAAAAAAAAATAAAAGAAGAAGAAGAAGTATGGAATCTCGGGGCCCACCCCAGAGCTAGTGAATCAGAATCAGCATCGTAATGAGATCCCCAGGGTACTCGCAGGCCACGGAAGTTTGAGCCGGAGAATAGAGCGAGGAAGGAATTGCCCTCATGTCATGTATGAAGCGTCTCCCTGTGAGGCAGGCAAGTGGGCAGCCTTCCCCAAGCTCACTGACATCATCAGTTTCCCTTCACACCGTGGTGAAGCCAGCCACTTGCCTACCCTGCTCAGAGGACCCATCATGCAACGAACATCTATTAAGTCCCAACTGTATGCAGGACCCTGGACAGGAACATAGCAAATCGAAATTTGACACCAGAGGCTGAACCTCCTTTTTCTCCTCTGCCTCAAAGATCAAAAATAAAAGAAGTGAATCCAGGTCCACCTCACACTTCTGCAGCAGACATGTGTGGCTGTTTTCTTTGCATGCGGCTATTTTCCGTTTTAGCAGCCTGTTCTGACTCACAGGTGAGAGTAGGAAAAGACTCTCTGCAGAACCAGAATGGTTCTTAGAGGTGTTCAGTAGCCGAAATGTACGTTGGAAAAGATTCCCATGTAGGACCCAGCACCCAGTAAGTTCTGTCTCTAAATGCGTATTGGTTGTGTTCACCTTTTCCATTTTCCCTTGTTTATTCTGTGGTGAACATTTATTGAGCATTTGCTACCCAAGCATCACAGACACCGATGTGAAAGACCCTAAAAAGCCCACAGAATACTCCAGCGAACCTGCATTCCTTTGCACCAAAATGTCATTCTACCAAATCAAGGTCACTCACCTGCATCTTCGCCTCATCAACACCCGTCAATAGCACCGTGGATATGTTGTGTAGGAGCTGCACGATGACAGCGATGTTTCCCGGGATCCGGGGAGACTGCCGAATGTTCCTGAGTACACAGGACAAATCCTCCGGACACTTTTGCATCAGCATGTCTGTGATGGTCTCAGACTTTCTGGCATACTCTTTTTCTATTGTATCTCCTCCGAATGGCTGAACCGAATATGAATTTGTCTAAGAAAGGGCAAAAAGAAAGTTTGTATTAGGTTACTTTTGCTTTGAATATGAAAGTACCTTTAAAAAAATTTAGGATAGCCTTATCACGCAATTGTACACGCAAAATGTTTTTCAATTTTACATTTTCATAGTCGCATTTGCTATGGGATAACTTGCCCCATACCAAGGTAGGTGAACAGAAAACCAGAGGTCCAGGTTGCCAGCTGACTGCACCTAAACCCTCCCCCTGCCGAGAACAAACGCTATCTCTAGCATAGCACTTCAGAGCGCTTCTGTGTATATACACTGTATCTATGTCCTGTGCATCTGATAAATGTCTAGTGTCATTTAAGCTTATTTTTACTGAGCATATTTTAAACATAGACATTCTGAACCAGATTTGGATGAATCAATAGACACCAGCACAAAAGAGTGACTGAAAATAGTGATAAACAGGCTATCCCACAGATTCAGGCTCTGGGTCCCACACTTCAGAGCAGGGGGGGCAAACATGGTCCCCGACTGGCTGCCTATACTGGTAAATAAAGTTTTATTGGGACCCAGGCTGCTCATTATTGAAGTATTGTCTATGGCGGCTTTCTTGCCACAGTGGCAGAGTTGAATACTCACAAGAGAGACCCTATGACCCACAGGGACTAAAATATTAACCATTTGGCCCTTTACAGGAAAAAAAAATTGCCAGCCCTTACTTTAGAGGACCCTTTTCTGGCCTCCTTTTGCCTGCCCCCTCACAAGACAAAGAGACTGTGGGCCTAGAGGGTATGCCCACTCAGAACTCATGTCCCGGCATCTAGACACTCGAATCCCCTGCTCAGCAACCCCAAGCCCACTTCCGGGGCCTGCATGGGCCTCTTCCCGAAGTCTCTGCTACCAAGGATGGAGCATGGCACCATTATGCTTACCACTAGGCCTGAGAGGTGACCAAGGGACACTGGTTGCAGGGTTATGAGCATGTGACCTTGGCTTTCCACCACCCTGGAGGTGCAGGATAGAATCCGATGGGAGACCAGCAGAACATATTTTACTTAGCAGTCTGGAAGCTTGATTTAAAGCATTTAGATATTAAAACATATGGTACATGGGTCTCTGTGTGTATCTTTGCCCAGATTCCTCAAATTAGGGGTGGGCCCGGTGATGGACACCCTGGGGTGGGCAGTCTTTTGAAGTCTCGTCAGGGACTTCAGGTACAGCATCCACTGGCACTCCCCCTGGTCACCCCCCAAAACCACCAAATGGGGAATGTTCCCTAGGACCAAAGAGATGCAAAAGCGTTGACTCCTCTGAAGGAATCAGGAGCTGAACTTCAGAAAGGTGAAGCCCCTAGGAGAAGAGGAGTGAAAGAAATAAAAAGAGAAGAAATAATATTTCACCTGATTTTATTTATCAAAATTTTGATTTTTTTAAAATGTGTCATTACTTAAGTATGTATGGAAATAGGTTCATTTGTTTGATAATGAAGTCCTTCCCTTTAGGTCACCTTGCTCCTCATGCTTTACTGAGCACAGAAATCACCTGGGGATCTTGATAACCTGCAGCTTCAGATTCAGCAGGTCTGGGGTGGGGCCTGCATATCTAAAAGTTCTCAGGGTAGGGGCGCCTGGGTGGCTCAGTCGTTAAGCACCTGCCTTCGGCTCGGGTCATGATCCCAGGGTCCTGGGATCCAGCCCCACATTGGGCTCCCTGCTCAGTGGGGAGCCTGCTTCTCCCTCTCCCTCTGCCTGCCGCTCCCCCTGCTTGTGTTCTCTCACTCTCTCTCTCTGTCAAACAAATAAATATAATCTTTTTTAAAAAATAAACAAATAAAAGTTCTCAGGGTGGCCCATGCTGCTGGTCAGAGAAGGGTACATTGAGGACCGAGGCTTTGTAGTAAAGAGCTAAGAGCAAAGATGGAGAAGTAGGCCACAATCATTCTCGACAGCTCTTCTGAGCTGAGGATCAGGTTCCTTTGTGTCATGAAGTGTGTGGGAGCCCAGAGCACAGACTTTCAGATGCCCAGATTTAGGACTTCCATTCTTGTGCAGAGAGAGAAAATGAGTAGGTGTTTATTCACGTTAAAAAGCACTCACCTACCAGCCCTGCTTCGTGCTCCCCCTCTCTCTTATTGACCACAGTATGCATTGCTAATTTGGGGCTCCCCTCTGTGTATGAGAAAAAAGATATTACCTCAAAGATGTTGAAGGCATTAAGAGTCCGGCAGGTTTCAGTGATCTTGTACCATTTCTTTTGCCTGCATAAAAACCCCGTATTCCCCTGAGTGTCAGGAGGGCAAGGTTGGCTACAGTGGGAATTGTCTACACAGACACCATCACATACACCTGGGGAAATAAAAGGTATCAGCATCAGATGGAGAGCTCAGGGCTCTGCACTGCATGGGCCAATCACCAGGGTGTCAGCATAATGAGGACACATAAACCCCGTGGACATCAGATGTATTTTCTTCACAAAGTGGAGGAAGGTTGAAATAGATCAGTGATCATCATCCATTTCAGTGACAAACACCTGTTGTCTCCAACAAACTCTTATCCAGAACTCAAACGTATAAAACAGATAGAAGTGGAACTTCCCCAGGTGAAGTGACAAGGGAGAGCCCACGTTCAGTCCACGAGGTCTCTCATACCCCCACAGCTCCCTCACAGTCCTCCAGCTCCCCAGAACACAGTATGGAAGCCACTGCACCCCATGTTCTTTGAGAAAGCTCTCAGCTCCAGAACTTCGTTGAGTTATGTCATCCATGAGTTCTCACAGCCCTGCTCTGGCCACTGCTCCAGGCTGGCCTGGCTCAATTGAAAGAGTTCATGGCAAAGAACTCTCTGGCCAGGATGGCGCAGAGGGTCCTGGGAGGAGAGGGGAGCAGGGGCCAAAGGTACAATTTAATATGAGAAAACTAAAGAGTCCAAATGCGAGCCATCAGGGAGTCCCATCTGTCATGCCATCAACAGAGGGCTGAGCATGGCTCTCTGTCCTAATAAATAAACAAAAACTTCCATTTGATTACTAACCACTGCCAACATACCATGTGGCCTGGCAGAGATCTTCTCCTTGCTTTTGTTGGCAACCTAGAAAGGGAAAATCAAAATCCACATGAAAACTAATTGTTGCAATGCCAGCCCAAGGATCCACTTTAGGCACAGACTAATGATGCCAGGCCGCCCCCAACAGCCAAGACCATGAAGTATGTCATCATTTTGTCATCAGTCTGGACAGTTTTCTCTCCTGCTGCAACTCAGCAGAATCCCTCCTTCCTCTCCAGCAAGAAGGACCAGCATTCTATCCAAGAAACACACCAAGAGCAGAGGTGGAATTACGTGGAAGCTAAAGGAGGCTAAGCTTTGGAATCCCTTGCTTGTATGGGCCCCTTCAAAACACTGACAGAGGGTCCAGCAATGTGTTCACACGATCGTATATTTTATTAAATTTTCAAAGCAAAACAGTTTAACCATCTTCTGTTCGGACCACTACTTTTTGCCACTCCACTTTGCCTTCCTTCACACTCTCCCTCATTTTGGATGGATAGCACCAGAGAGGTTGTAGGTATTTATGGAATCTGGACAAGTAAAGGTTGAATTGGGAATCCATCTAGTTCGAACTTAATAGGATAGAGTTATGAAATTTGCAGTCATTTCCACACTACAATGGGGACATCGACATGTAAGTGGCACTCATTTTTAGAGTATTTACAATTCTTAAAAATATAGTATTTACAATGAGTCACAGAACGAGAAAATTCTAAGTGTTCTGGACACCTTGCAGCTCATATTTCAAAGAAACTTGTTAGATGCTTTCCCAAAGTTGACAACAGACTTACATATTTACATGGCATTACTAATAATGAAAGGAGAAGCTGAAAGATATTTTTCTAAACTAGCAATAATAAAAAACAAATTTGATCAGCAATGCTGGAGGAAAAACTGAATAATCTTTCTATCTTCTCTACAGAAAAAAAAAATATTATAAAATTATTGACATGCAAGTATGCAGCCAAAAATGTAGAGAAAAAGATGTGGGCAGTTTATTAATAAAAATACTGTGATCTTACTGGGTTTATTACTGAATAATGCTGAGTAATTGCTGAATGTAAAACTCTTTAGCATTTCTAAATTTGTTGTAAAATTTGAAATTTATTGTAATTACTTTCCTCAATTTAAGTAGACATTCACTTTTCCCTTAATTTTGTATTTGTAATTTTGTATTCCTGTTCTTTAAGGAAACCTCCTCCAAATCTAGGCTTCCCCCTATCATGAGCACTTCCCACTCTCCTGAGTAAAATCCCCTCTTCATCCCACTCATTCATATCAGACTGGAACCTTCACTGAGTGGCAGTCACACATTGTTGTCAAGGGGTATACTCTGGGAACAGACCACCTGGGTTCAAATCCCAGTACCACTACTTGAGACCTTGGAAAAGTTCATCTCTCTGGGCCTCAGTTCCATTATCCGTAAAGTAGGGTAAGAATGATAGTATTATAATTGTGTGATACCTCAGAGCACTTTAATGAAGAATAAATGAGATCATCCTATGGAAAACACTTAGAATGGGGCCTGGAATATTGTAAGCAGTATTTTTTTTTTTTTTTAAGATTTTATTTATTTATTTTGACAGAGAGAGACACGGCGAGAGAGGGAACACAAGCAGGGGGAGTGGGAGAGGGAGAAGCAGGCTCCCTGCAGAGCAGGGAGCCCGATGCGGGACTCGATCCCAGGACCCTGGGATCATGACCTGAGCTGAAGGCAGTCGCTTAACCAACTGAGCCACCCAGGCGCCCTGTAAGCAGTATTTAAGACTTAGCTCCCATTATTACTCTCTGAATAGGGACTTACTGAATATCTATGACATACAAAGCTCAAGTTTGTCCCTTCCAAGAAGTCTTTCCTGATCCAGTTCTAAATGATACATCCTTCTCTCTCTCTGGCTCCTGTAAGATTTATTATATATACCACTATAACCCTCATTCAATGCTTTGTATATATGCACATAGTCACTTACCTGCTATTTAATCTAACCATTTTTATATGCACGTATTATCTTTTCAGTTAAATTGCATGTTCCTTAAGAACATGGGTTGTGTGTTGTATCTTTTATATCTCCCTAAGTAGCTAGTTCTGTGTCTCACATGTATGTGTGTATGTGTACGTATTAACATGTATGTATATACTGACATGTGCATACATGTCTGTGTTTGTGTGTGTGCGAAGAGAGAATGAAAAGGAGACTGAAATTTCCTGTTTTTGTGCCAGAAGTTTGCTCTCTAGTGGCTAGGAAGAGCCGTGGTCCAATTCTCCAACTTGCATTCCAAGATCTACACCACTAGGGAAGGACCTAGAAACGCAGTGACTTAGCTATGTGAGTAACATGTGGAGTTCATGTCCCTTTCCCCTTCAAAATATTGTTTCTCTCTATGTTATCAAGAAACAAGCCCGAATCTTCCATTTTCTCTACCAATAAGAATTTATGGAAAATCTGAATTGAGCATTTAGGGTCTACTCAAGGGGAAGAAGGTATCACCGAGGATTCGTGAAATACAATGTCCTTCGAAGCACTGATGTAAAATGACTTCTCATTTCACAGTCTAGAGATCCAAGCCTTATTATATACCTAGAAGACTTAAAGGCTTTTGACCCAACAAGAATAATAAAATGGCATTTTTTGCATTTTGAAAGACCTTTTTATTTTATAGGTAAGGAAGATGAGTCTTTGATAGAAGAGGTGACTTACCTGAGGCCACACAGGGGGTTCCTCTTAGAGCTGGGTCTAGAACACAGCTCTTCTCAATCCTATGACACTGTCCTTTCCACCAAGTCAGCCTATGTGCAAGGACGTAGGGTGTGGGGAAGTGATGCCCTAAACCCATCTTGAGAGGGCCATGGTCCCTAATACACCACAATAAAGGACTTCAAAGTGAACAACTCTGGATAACCCTTGGCCCATTAAACAGAACCTCATGAAGTCACATTATATTAATCAGATATGTGGGCAGAAGACCATGGTGTGCTATTTACAAGGAATTCTGGAAACCCTGTCTTCTTAAGTGAAGGACCTGATTTGCCTCTTCCCAATTAACTTGCCAAAGCACATCCACATCCAACTCCTCCTGGTCATTTCATTTCTAGGCTGGCCTCCAATATGAGCCCCTTCAGCTTCAGACATCTGCAATCTTCAGCAGAATACTATGAAAAAGACCCTTTGGAAACCTGTAATCTGCTAAACCTGAGAAGTGGCCTGAGTGAGAAGGGAGGTCAGGAGAGAGGTAGCACCCAGAAGCTCAGCATCCAGCAACTTGCACATTGAGAAGAAAAGTATGGAATGTTTGTAAGGTGGTCCCCAATAACCAAGAAAACAAAACCAACATCCCAGACTCTGTCTACTCTCCACGTTCTGTCTTGTGGGAAAATATGAATGAGAAATGAAGAGGGGAAGGAGAAGCAAGTTGTGGGGTTGGGATGCTTTCTGGAAGAAGTCTTTCTGAAGGAGTCTTTAGCCTGTCCCAAAAGCAAGGCACCAGCTCAGCGCTGGGGAGAAGGGGAGTCATAGAGAAAACTCCCAGCCAGTGGCATACTACTTAAAATGTAAAGTAAGTATCATTTGGAAACTCCTACAAAGAATTTCCAAAGTCATTCTTTCCTAAGGAGGCTTCTGCTAAGAAGGCACATAATACAATGGAAAGAACAAGAAGCAGAATCTAAAGAAACAGGGGTCCTGCCTTGGTGGTCCTGTGGCTGGATCAGTATGTAACCTCAAGAAAATCACATTCCACGACATGGGCCTGTTTCCTTCTCATGTAAGAGATGGAGCTTCGCCAGTTGATCTCAAAGCTTCCTTCCAGATCTTGTAGTCCAATAATAATAATAATTTGATATTCCCAAGAATATCAAAGTAGTTTTATGTCTCTCTCTCCATCTCTCTATCTCAATGATCCTCCACACCTTATTTTAAGTAAGTAACTGTTAAGGACATTAAAATGACTTACGGTATGAGGGAAAATATTCTAGAGAGCGTCATAGGGCTCACTGCCCCAACAAAATTTACAACCAGTACATTGCTACAAACTTCATCCCAGTTAAACCTTGATTAACCATTGACTATCTGAGGGGCTCATTCCTCCTTCCGGCCCATCCACTGCGTTCACTCTCAGGATTCTCAAAGAGATCTCATTTGGGGTGGGACAATGCTTCATTGAGCCAGACCATTCCTAGGTCCTGCCCACTAACTGCCATTAAGTATCTCCCAGTCACCGTGACACCCCCTCACCACCCCCACATTTTCATGTGCCTCCACGGAAATAGCACTCCCCTGGTTATGAGCAATGACAATCTTCACCATCAAAGGATATGAGAAAAAAAGGAGTTTATCAACCTCAAATCATTTGAGCCTCATTGCATCTCAGGAACTCATAGGAAAAAATCAAAGTGAAAATAGTTTGAGGCTATTAGCCAAAGTGGGTTTTGGATACCTGTCGTTGCAGGTAACTTCCTCTGGCGGGACCACTGCCTTCTCCCTCCACTTGAGCACAGATAAGTAGGAGCTGCCTCACAGATAGGCTTTCGCTTCCATTGCTTTCCCACCAGCCTTCTCCCACCTCCCTTTTCTTACCTGGCATAACATCCTGCAAGACTCTGTGGGCAAAAGAAACACGAAGCAGTAGAGCCAAAGCATGTGAGTCATCATCTTCCACGTAGCTGCCTTTCTTGCTTCTAGAAAAATTAATGAAAAAGCAAAGTGTCTCCACTCTGAAGCTTTTGAAGCTTCTCCCTGCAGACCCAGTCAACCTGTAAGTCTAGGTTCTGTCCTTCGTGCGGTCAATTCAGACTTCTCTGCCCCACAGGTGGCTTCCCTGTGGCCTCCCATGGATCACGGGGAGGCTGCAGGTGTGAGTAACAGTTGGACCCAGGAAGCGCAGGCAATGGGATACCTCCTGTGGGAATCCCTCCAAAGGACGCTGCCTGCTGGGCTGCAGTGAATAATAGCCCGTGTTCAGGCAACCAGAATGATGGTTCACTCCCTGGGTTAGGCAGGCCTGAGAAACGTGTGGGTGGCTACGGTAGAAGGTGAGCTGGGGTTCCCATGTGCAAACTCAGCCCAGAAATATCTTGGGAAGGAGAGTAAGCTCCAGGCTTGGCCCATGATCCTCACTCCCACCTGACACCAGAGCTGTATTTTCATAGGTAGGTGTCAAACTTCAAAACTGATCTTAGCCAAGTCCTGACATTGTGATTTCTGTCCAAATTGATGTCAAAACTGAAATGGTTCCTTGGCACCTAGAACATTGCTGGACACATGGTGGGCCCACGATATGCTCATTATAGAAAGAGGAAAGGAGGGAGGGAGGGGAGGCGGTTAGGAAGAGCTGACGATTTGTATCAGGTCCATGCTCTGTAGAAGACTCACGTAAGTTGAATTTTTTTAGTATTAAATTTTAATAATTTTAATATTTTTCATTTTGAGTGAAATCCTCTTTGAACGGTATTTGATGTTTCTCTGCTTTTAGATGGAAGTGTTCAGAGGACTTGGTGTCATCAACAGAGGCCAGGAGCTCTTGCAATGGTCGATGTTTGCTATTTGACCATTTTTAGCCAAAAAGGAGTAGCCTTTCACCCAATCATGCATAATTCTACAGCAAACAATACCATTATTTTAAAGACTAGGCAAAATGTCTTTTTAACCATATTTCCTGCAGTGAAATATTTACCGCACTGAAATCCAATGACTATTTAAAATATTTTACATTGCCTGTTTCAGCCTGTTGTTAATAGGGTTTTCTGGAGGTCCGTAGTTCTTTAAGCACAAGGATTACTTTGTTGCTCATCACTTTCTAATGTATTTAGTAGAAACCCAGATAGACACACAGTTTCAAGTAGATTTCAGTCAGGTTGGCTTCCTTTTTTCCAACTTACATCTTTCAAAGGGATAAAAATCCAGTATGAAAATCATCAAAGTGACTTACCACAATCATCACCAATGCAGTTACTGCTTTGGGTAAAATCATCAAAATTAGAAAGAAATTAAAGCCACTGATGAATTTGTTGACATATTTTCATAAAATCTGAGCATGAGTCCATGTTTTTCTGAATTACATTAATTTTACATTAAAATTCTCATCATACAGAATGTTTTCTCTTTAAAACTCCTTTAAAAAAAAAAGGTTTAAGGAATGATAGAAGACAACAAACTTTTGAAGGGTTAGCACTGCTCTGCCCAGACCCTCAAACAGATTTTTTAAAAGGGGCTGGGAAGAAGTTGAATGATTAGATCAGGTGGATGGATCAATATGAAATCTTTGTTTGCTTAAAAAGTTTAAGGTGTCATATTGAAAAAAAATATTTTATTGTCCTGTTGCTTTAAATTTTAAACGTAGTTGTTTTAATTTTATCAAAATGCATTTTGATTAGGGGCGCCTGGGTGGCTCAGTCGTTAAGTATCTGCCTTCGGCTCAGGTCGTGATCTCAGGGTCCTGGGACTGAGCCCCGCATCGGGCTCCTTGCTCTGCAGGAAGCCTGCTTTCTCCCTCTCCCGCTCCCTCTGCTTGTGTTCCCTCTCTCGCTGTCTCTCTCTCTGTCAAATAAATAAATAAAATCTTAAAAAAATATATAAAATGCATTTTGATTAATTGTTTTTTATGCATGGCAAAATGAGCACTTTGTGCTTTATGTGGTAATGACCTTCACCGACTTTACGGTAGGGACTTTTTTGATAGTTACGCTATTAAAATTTTGGAGCCCAGAATTTCCTAGCAACTTCTTTACTATCTGGGACTAGCCTGTCATAGAAGAACTGAGGACCATAACTCTGGAATGTTATCTTTGTGCAAGTTTCAACAACAGTGGGACTCTAGGTGCATTTTGAACTTTTTCTTAATTCTTTTAACTGGCAGAAACATTTTCTAAGGTTGGCTTTGTTGGTATTTTGCTTATAAAACTGCTCTTTAAGTAAAGTGGACTTAAATAAAATCAATTTTCTTCCAGACTTGTTGACATTAAGCCATAATCATTAGTTCTTTTTCCAGTCCCTTGAAAGCAAAAAGTTTGGAAGAAGCCAAAAGTATCGTGGCAAGACAGCAACAGGAATACAATCTTTGACCCCCCGCCCCCAACCCCCACGCCACCCACCTCCTTCCCATTTTCTTTTGAAAAGCCTCAGGTCTCTAATGGTTCAGACCTCCCTCGCCTGCTCACCCCACACCTTTCTGCAGTGCAAGGGTACCCAGAGTGTAACTCTTCTCTCTCAAACAAATGTTCAAAAATGTTGGTTTCATGTATCCCAAGCCAAAAAAAAAAAAAATTCATTACAGACATTCATTTCAGGAAAGGCTTATCTCTCAAGAACATACCACCTGAAAAAACAGTTACCTCATGCGATTCACACCAAAAAATCATGAAGCAATTACATCAGCGCTGACATTTCACAAAGTAAAATGTGCCAAATACAAAATGTTACAATTTTTTTCAGGGAAGAAAACATGTCCCTTCTCCTTTATAAAGAAGAAGAAGGAGGTGGTGGGGGAGAACAGTAGAGTGTCCGGGTACTGTGGCTAGATCTGCAGACATCCTATTTCCAAACATCCAAACTAAAATATGTTTTCCCATTCTCTGCTGTCTGCTTTCCAAATCTGAAAAAGGTGCCTAAGATGTTCATGTATGTGTTTATTCAACAAACACAGAATGAGATCCCAGTTTCCAAGCGATGTCCTAACAGCTCGAAATTAAACAACCACAAGGATAATAACTTCTTTCCCTGTCTGCTCACCACCTCAGGGAAGCCACAGGCTAATGAGGCTTCTAAAGCAGCTCCAAGGGTTTGGGAACTTGGATGGGCTTTGCTCCCTAGAGACCTGAGGACTCTAGAAGTCAAAGCTACTCAAATCAGCATCAGAGCAAGAATTCCAAAGTGCCAGATTTCACCTATCGATTCTCATCTACGTTAACAATTTAATTTTGACATAGCTCTTCCTCTCTCTATGTCAGATTCCTCCACCCCAAAGCCACGTGGTTGACTGGCAACAGGCACAGCTCACTAATGAAAGACAAAGCAGGCAGAAAACAAGCAGGGGAGCTGCATGCTGGGGCGTGTTCTGTGGATGGCCCCATCAGAAACAAACAGGGCTCAATTTAAACACACACTCACACACGTAAGCGAGAGAGACCAGAGCAATTTTATAGGGTGATTTTGGAGAAAAACTCTACAACTTGAACCCTGAAATCTTGATTAGGAAAACACAAAAGTATTGGAACACGATTCATGGCAATCACAAACAAAATAAACAAAACTCCAGACAGAACTTTATCAGCCACTCAGGAGTATTTCAAACCCCAGCTCTGTCAACTGACAGTCTGCGGCTAGCACTTGCAGCAATTTTTTTTTAAATTTTTTATTGTTATGTTAATCACCATACATTACATCATTAGTTTTGTATGTCGTGTTCCATGATTCATTGTTTGTGCATAACACCCAGTGCTCCATGCAGAACATGCCCTCTTTAATACCCATCACCAAGCTAACCCATCCTCCCACCCCATAATTGGGTTTTGTAGCAAATTGCTGAGGCTCCCAGTGAGATCTGCAAAATACCATCAAAGTTCCCAAACAGTGGGAATACACTTTCGATGTATCCAGGGGTGGATGATCCTTTGTGTCTGTCATTTCTCCATCCCGCTGTTTTACCTCTAGTCAATCACCAATTCCATCCCTCCCACCTGAATGCAGACATCATGGAAGGCAAGAAGAGAATAAAACAAATAGTTATTGTCTATTTACTCTGCGTCAGGCTTATGTCTGCATTAACTCTTTTAATGTCATCAGGTAGTTCTGTGAGACTGAAGTGACTTTCACGATGTTCCAAAATTAAGGGGCTAAAAATTGACCCCGCCGAACTTCACGGGTACTAAGTAGCATATTTGGGATTTGAACTCAGGTCTGTGATTTTTTTTTTTTTTTTTGGTATATCATATGGCTTTTCTGATAGGAGAAAGAGCTGATCTTTGTATGGGGTTAATTCTTTCAGAACAGTTTCACATGTAACTTTCATCTTGACATCATAAAATTTTATGAGCTGGGCAGGTTCTTTTAACTACATCATTCTGTCCCATCCTCCTTCTTGTCCTGAAGATGTAAAAAGACTGAAATGCTGATCACCATCTCCAGGGGGAAAAAAAATGATGATAGATAGATAGATAGATGATAGATAGATGAAAGAGATCGAAGTTTAAGTAACCTTAACTAACTAAGTAGAATTGTCTTCAGAATTCCTTCTGTCTTTTTCCTGAGTCATGTCCCCTGCTGTGCCCAGATGTTCAGGTCTCACTTTTGGATCCAGTCTAGAATCTCCCTCCTTGGACAAAGCTTCTCACTCTGAAGCAAACTGTCCCACATCAAGGGCCTCCTTCCCTAGGTCTTGGTCCTTCAGAATTCGTTTGACTAACAAGAAGGAACAGTTAATAAGATAAGCTGACTTGCAGTGATGTGAAAATGAATACAAATGGTTTTGTGATTTAGTCATCCCAGATAAGCACTGCAACACTTCTGGGACTCTGTCGTATAGAAATAACTTATACAGGAAAACAGCATGCTACGCAAAGTTGCTGATGGCAGATTTGTATATACAGCAACAGAAAAAGAGTATGGAGGGGCACCTGGGTGGCTCAGTCGTTAAGCGTCTGCCTTCGGCTCAGGTCATGATCCCAGGGTCCTGGGATCGAGTCCCCACATCGGGCTCCCTGCTCTGCAGGAAGCCTGCTTCTCCCTCTCCCACCCCCCTGCTTGTGTTCCCTCTCTCGCTGTCTCTCTCTGTCAAATAAATAAATAAAAATCTTAAAAAAAAAAAAAAGAAAAAGAGTATGGAAGCAGTGTAAATGTCAAACAATAATGAAAGGAATAGGAAATTATGATAAATCTTATATAAATCTGTGATAAATCTATATAAAAATCTATGATAAATCTATATATATAT
>NC_138376.1:36091759-36117884 GCF_054177405.1 Leptonychotes weddellii | reverse complement strand
TCTTTTCTCTTCCCCTTTTAGTCAAACTAGAGTGGAAAAAAATCTTCAGAAATCTCATTAGTACCCAAAAATATAGAAAGAAGCACAATGCGAGAATCCTTTATTTCTTCTGTTTTAATGGGACAAATTTTCAAATTGGATGTTAGCAATAGATTGTATATGGAGAAGGGAAATTATGACTGATGGGATTTGTCTCTCTCTCTCTCTCACACACACACACACACACACACACAAAATCAGTTCAAGCTATGATTTTTTTTATTACACATCAGCTTCAAAAAGAAATGATAAGGGGCACCTGGGTGGCTCAGTCGTTGAGCGTCTGCCTTCAGCTCAGGTCATAATCCCAGGGTCCTGGGATCAGCCCCACATCGGGCTCCCAGCTCAGCGGGATGCCTGCTTCTCCCTCTCCTACTCCCCCTGCTTGTGTTCCTTCTCTCGCTGTGTCTCTGTTAAATAAATTTGACATAAAATCTTAAAAATAAAACCTTAAAAAAAAAAGAAATGATAAAATAACAGATTAAGATAAAGCCCCCAAAATCAAAATATCAAGAAATTCATGGGGTGCCTGGCTCAGCCGATTGGGTGTCTGGAATACTATTTAATCATTAACAATGGCTTTTTCTGGTGTCAGAATTGGGCATCGTTTCTCATATTTTTATCGTCTAAATTTTCTGCTCTCTTTGAATTGCTTTACCATAAGCATATATTATTCCTACCAAATCAAAGGAATGGTTTAAAAGGAGAGAGTGAGTAGACCAGAACCAAATATAGCAACATATTAACAGCAGGTGTTTCTGGAGATGGGCATGTGGATGATTTTTTACTTTCATCTTTACCAAGGTTTTTCTAATTTCTAAATTTTTTTTTAAGGAAACATAAATAAAAACACTGGAAGGACACCAAAGTATTAGCAACTACAAAAAAAGGATAGAATAATTTTCCACATACTCTTCTTTCTCTATATTTAGAGTATACATACAGATATACATAGAGTATACATACAGACACATATAGAATATATTTTTTACAAATAATTAGATTTATAATTGGAAAAAATAAGCTTTTTAACATTGTGGCAGAAAGAGCATGAAATAAGTTGAAAGTCAAAAGATCTATGTTCTTCCTCCAATTTTATCATGATTCGTTTTATGAAATTTGGCAAGATATTAACTTCTCTGAGTCTCATTTCTTTATTCATTCATTCATTCATTCATTCATTCAGAAAACTTTTATCTTGGACCAGTTTCATGCAAGTACAACTTAGGCTCCAGAGACAGTTATGAAGACAGATAAGACGAGGTCTTCCTGGATCTAAAGTGTAATTAAGGAAGACAGAAAATATAAATGCTATAAATTAAGGTCATAAGTATTCCCCTTGAGGTATACAAAATAAGCTTTATGGCAAAAAGTCATAAACTCTCCCTATGGGAATTTGGGGGAGCACCACAAACAAGGTGACTTTAGGTGTGGATCTTGCGGGAGGCAAGGAAAAACAGTATTCCAGACAGAGAAATGGCAGGTCCGAAGCAGGAAGGTTAAATCAGTGTTGGGGATGACCAGGAGAGTCACAACATCGGAACATCAGGTGTTCGATGGGAAAGCAATATATGTAGTTCATCAGCTAAAACTGCGTTGATGCCAAAGTGAGGTGGGTTATGTTGCCCAGTAAAGCAATGGGATTCTTCCGTGGATGATGAGGAGCCATCAAATCCTTTAATGACAGGATCCGATTTCATTTAAGAAAATTATTCTACCAACAGCACGGAGGATAGGAGTGAAGGCAGAGATGAGGGCCAGTAAGCCAGTGGAGAGTCCAATCCTTAATCCAAGTGAACAATCGTAAAGACCGGAACCATGGCAATGGCATTCAGATGGATTCAAAAGCGGATGGATTCAAAAGACCCGATGACCAAAAGAGCAAGAAGAAGGAGCAAAGAAGTGAATACGGTTAAAAATTCGGTTTAGAAGAATAAGTGAAATTTAGGAAAGAAAGCATATGTGAAAAATATAGCAGAGAAAAACATGATGTTGATGTTTCTAGGCTAAGCATCTGGGTGAGTTTTTATGACATTAATCGAGAGGAAGTGTAGGAGGAGCAAAATAATCGAGATAACTGGGCTAAATATTTAGGTAGTACTTATAGGGAAAAATTTGTCTCAAGATTTGTGTATTTCCATTAATGCAAATTTTCTCCTACTTCTATCATCTTTCAGCTTTCAATAGACTTCAGGACTTTTTTTTTTTTTTTCAGTAAAAGCCCTGCTAGTCTCATGGCTGTGAAACGCATGGAGCCATAACGCTCTGTGCTTCTGCAAAAGCCTCCCCCAGCTCTCGCATCCCCATGAGTGAAGACTCAGAAGTGAGCAATCCCAGCATAAAAGTGCATAATAATTAATCGTACTAAAATAACTGTTAGAAGATAAAATGTGTAACGGTCTCAGCACCTAAGAACGATTTCTGAACTGTGAGTGTCTATAGGAGTATTAAATTTGAATTTTATATCGTATAAATCCTTATGATTATGCTCATGGATGAGTAATAATTCCATTTTCTTGTCACAAAATGAGAATATTAAAGTGAGAAATTTTAAAGAGCACCCTTACTCTGATCAGCATGGCAGCGGAGGGATTAAAAATGTGGATTTCTTGGCTCAATGCCTTAAACATTACATTAAAATATGCATATTTTTAACCAGATCACAAGTTGGAGTTTCAGATTACTATGTCACATTGAAAATAGTTATTTCAGATGAAAACGGTTCCTGATTTGTTGGTGTTCTTTAGGTGCCTCACATTTGACACTTGGTACTCTCTCATTTATATTACATGTATATGAAAGTATTATTCACAACTCATATGTATGGAATAGTCATGAATAATTATTTTCTAATATAAATAGAAAGAGAAAAATGTCCTTAAGTAGTTATAAAAAAAAAAAAAAAAAGTATGAAAACCAGGGGCCATTTAACACCTAAACCTGAAAAGATATTTTCATTCTGGTTCAGTTCTATGTTTAGGGAAAAAGTCCTTTCTCTTTTGGTTCCTTACATTTTACATGCTTTCTTGTATTACGTGCCTTTTCTTTTCACTTTACTTCTTGCTGGAATGTACCTTTTTAAACTTCTTTTCATGAAGATCTCCGAGAGGCAAATTCTCTTAATCTTTGAATGCCTAAAAATATTCTTATTTTATTCTCATTTGGGACGATTCAATGAATAAATAAATAGTCCAGGCATCAGTGTTTCTATTCAAAGTGGGATTTGTTTATAATTCAGTCATTGGGCAGAAGAGACTTTAGCACCAAATAAGTTTTGAAATGGCTTTCACGGATGAGATCCTGCAAAAAGGACGGCGGGCAAAGAGAACCAAGACACAGCGGGCTCAGGTGGATGAGGCAGAGCATCTCAGGCACAGCCAGCATTTTGGAGGGAAGCAAGACCTTCTGGATAAATCCACTGGGGAAGGACAAGTACACAAAGACCGAAATGATTATGTGTAGCAGCGCACATTTAGCAGTCATGAAACTAGGTTGGCACAGATGTAACTGTGTTCTGCACTATTACTGAATTTAATTAGCACTAGAACCCTATTCGAGCCAATGATGGAAAATTTGCCCATACAGGGTAAACTCATTGATTTTCAGTTCAAACTAGGTCTCTTTTGATCAATTCAATATTTGCTCCCTCTTTTCCTCTTCCTTTCTCCCCAGGGATGATATCCTAGCATTGGAATAGAGGCATGCTAGGATAAGCCTCCAACCATGCTAGCTTCTGCTGAGCTGGACAATCACTGCTGGTCTTTGGGCCTCAGTGCTCAGCCCCACATTGCCCACACTGAAACATCTGTGCCCCACTCTCTTCTCTGGCAGCCAGGTCCGCAGGGATCACCCTGATTATTTCCTCAATGGTCAAAAACTACCCGGATCAAGCCCAGTCTCTGCAACTTCCCAGGGACATGGAGAACTGCTCCTCTGTCTTCATGTGTTCTTCCTCCTCTCTCTTCCTGCTCTGATTCCTTCAGAATCAGAGTCTTTCTCTCCCCTAAAGTCCAGTTCTTGCTACAGGAAGCCCAGTCTTCTTTTTGGGAGCAGCTGGAAACTTGGCACCATTCAGCCATTTTGCATTAGCTTTGTTCATCTCCTGCTTTCCTTCACCAATCACTGCCACCCTCCCCATCCCCAGAGAACAGACTCCCTGGTCCTCAGCAACCCAATGCCCCTGGAGATGACCGGACCTTCCATGGGTGACTCAGGGACATGGAGCACTGAAATCCAAGAGCCACAGCATTAGGGACGATCACAAAAGGTCTGCACCCTGAAGTTTGCACAGAAGTGATAGCACCACTCTCTTCCAGCTGCGAGACAATTTGAGACTGCTCAGACTCTCAGAATTCTTGCTGGACCCTTCAAGAGGCAGCCCCTTCAAAGATAAGACTGAGACAGAATGTCCTGCAAGACAGTTGTGGCGGGGGGTGTGACTCAGAGCCTGCTAACCGATTTAGAGAATTTCTTTATGGAAACATGAAAATGTATACTTGCTGCAACTGGAACATTATTTCTAGAAGGGACCTTCATTAATGGTATTTATTCATATACATTATTTAATGCATAACAACTTATAAGGCCTGCTTTGATATGGACAGAGTTTTTGCTTTGTTATTAAATGGATTTAATTTTTATTTTGCTATACAAAACTTTCCAAAGAACAGAATCATTCTCCATCATTCCATTCTTTTTTAAAAAAGACATAATTTGAAAAATAGCTATAATAGGGGGGCACCTGGGTGGCTCAGTTGGTTAAGAATCTGAATTTTGGTTTCTGCTCAGGTCATGATTTCAAGTTTGTGAGATTGAGCCCTGCGTCAGGCTCCACGCTCAGTATAGAGTCTGCTTGAGATTCTCTCTCCTTCTTCCTTTGCCCCTGCTCCCCCAAGTAAATAAATAAATCTTTTTTAAAAAAGAAAAATAGCTATAATAGGAAATAAAGGCTTGTGCTCGCTTCGGCAGCACATATACTAAAATTGGAAATAAAGGCTTTGACTTCTCAACAGCCAGATGTTCTCAAATTTAACCGTTCAGAACTCAATTTGCCTATCTTCTGGAAGAGTACACTGGACAGCTATTACGATTATTAATAATTTTGCCTAGCTGGCCCCCACAGCACCCATGTGGGTCTGGAAACTGCTTACATCTCTCACGTTTGCTGTGTGTGCAGCCGTTCTGAAGATGGGCTTGGCCAGAGCTGACCTCAGCTGGGCTGACCAGTCCTCACCCCAGGGATTGTCAAACTTCCATAGGAGAAAAGAAATGGGACTCACTCCCTTCTAGAGAAGCTGACAAAGATAGCAGCCCATAGCAGGAATTTTTGACTTTGAATTCCCAAAGGAGCTTTAAGAAAACATTGCCAATGTCTGAAACCCAGTCTAGACCCACTGAAGCAGAATTTCTGGCAGTAAGGGTCAGATACTAATATTTCTCCAAGAACTTTTTATTTTATTTTGAATAATTTCATGACTACTGAAAAGTTGAAAGAATTGTACAGTCAACACCTACACACACCCCTTCACCTAGATCGCATTAATTGTTAACATTTAGGGATGAACGAGTTTTTAAAAACTCCCCAGGTGATACTAATACACAGAATTGAGACCAACCCCCAGTGATATGTAACTGAGAAGAACCCAACTATGAAAAGGACAGTATAAAGTGAAGCAGATACACCAAGAAGGAAAAAGATTTTTTTAAAAGAGTCCTGGTGATGCTCAGAACCCTGCTATTTCATGCCCTGGGTTCTATGAGATACCCCAGAATCTTTATAATAAAATCACCTTTGGGACTTAAAGTCATGTGATTTAGGAGCTCGTTCATTGCAATCAAAAGATTCAAGAATAATACGCAAAGGCAGCATGATTCTACAGACTTACGCCTAACTAAAAATAAAACCAGAGTCTATTGGCTTTCGAGATCAAGATTATGTTAAGAGAAATACATTTTTTTAAAAAACACAGAAGCCTTGAGAGATCAAGATTATGTTAAGAGAAACACATTTTTAAAAAAATACACAGAAACCATGAATACCCAAGATTATGGGATTAAAGATAATTAGACCACATGCTAAAGGATGGTTTTGTGGAACTAGCCAGTGTGTTCTAAAGCAGACTGTTTTTCCACTGGTGAATGAAGTCCAATCTTGCATAATGCAAGCATAGTACCAAGGCAGGAGGGGCTGATGGCAGTGGCGGGGGGAGTGCTCTGCCCCAGGGGTGAGAACTAAGTATTTTATCAGTGAGGTGGTTTAGAATCACTGGAACATGCAGATAATAAAAGGGAGACTGACTTTTAGTCGGTTCTATTATTTGTTTAGACCCGTTTAGAAATATTATTCTCCATAGACACTGCAACCCATTATGGCCCAGACCCAGGACAAACCACTTCCACCCCAGACCCCATGTCCCCGCTCCCAGGTCCAATTTTAGAAAGACCAAGCAGGGGCGCCTGGGTGGCTCAGTTGGTTAAGCAACTGCCTTCGGCTCAGGTCATGATCCTGGAGTCCCGGGATCGAGTCCCGCATCGGGCTCCCTGCTCGCCGGGGAGTCTGCTTCTCCCTCTGACCCTCCTCCCTCTCATGCTCTCTGTCTCTCATTCTCTCTCTCTCAAATAAATAAATAAAATCTTTAAAAAAAAAAAGAATTGATTTAAAAAAAAAAAAGAAAGACCAAGCAGTCACCAGGCTTGACACTGTCCCCTGATCTCAGTATCTCTGAATAAGAGTCTTGGTTTTTATTTACAAATTTTCATTCATTTTGCAAAAAGACAATGATGCTGTAACTCTATATCATGCAAATACATTTGGAACGGGATTTGGGCTAGTACCCTTTTAGGATACAAGCCCTCCAGGCATAAAGTACACGTTTTGCAGTCTTTTAAGGCTAATTATTTGCTCAGCAAAGTACCTGAAATCATTTCTCTGAGCTACAAATAAGTTGATGTTTCCAAACTCTAAGAATAGAAATGAACTCTGAAAGAGGAAATTGAATACAGTAAACCAAAGATAATGTGAGATAAACTCAAGCCTCACTCTTCCATCTGTGAGTTTCCTGTAGGAGGGGAAAAACACACTTTGTCAAAATTCAAAGGATAAAAGTTTGTTGGTTTTTTTTAAGATCGATTGATTGATTGATTTGAGAGAAAGACAGAGGCAGTGACAGAGAGCATGAGCGGGGAAGGAGAGGGAGAAGCAGGCTCCCCGCAGAGCAGGGAGCCCGACACGGGGCTCGATCCCAGGACCCTGGGATCATGACCTGAGCCGAAGGCAGACGCTTAACTGACTGAGCCACCCAGGCGCCCCAGGATAAAAATTTTTAAGCAAAACTAAACTCAAAATTTACACTCAAGAAATAGCGATCAATAATCCTTCAGGGAAAGGAAGAAGAAGAATGAAGCATCCACCACAGCAGTATTTTAAGGAATGCTGTGAAAATCGATGCCAACAGAAGCGTTTGGGGTTCCTCTCCCCATTGGGAAGACGGACACAATGCCGACAAGCTTATGAACCGAGAGAAATCTCCCCAAAGGCTACATTCCTCCTGAGAAAGTCTGATCTGAGGAAAATAAGGTTCAGGATCAAATTCTTAATGCCATCGGTTAGTTGTTGGAAGTGCAGGACTTTTTTTTTTGTGAAGGTGTAAACATATTCCTCTGTTTTCAGGGAGCCTTTAAAGCTGATGATGCCTAATAATAAGTCCAAATTATAGATAAAACATGACAAAGGTTGATGAGGGGAAATAATGATTTAAAAACAGTTAATTCGCTTCTGTATTTGCACTTAATCATTTTTAAGTCATCAGAAAAAATAACCATTTCTTTCAAGATTCCGATTTCCTGGACTCTGATATCTGGACGGGATCAGAGGAGCAGAGGGTAATAAAAACACAATATTTTCATACCAGGCTAGAGATCTTACTGAAGTATATAAAGTGGCTCCAAATTACCAAATTCCTTTTCATTATTTATTCACTGTGTATGTTATTAACGAAACCCCAAATTACAAAACCTCGCAACTGTAGAATCATAATGGGCTGCTCATCTCTGAAAGTCCTCTCCAAAGGAAGTCACTGGAAGGAGAAGGAGGATGTGAGAGTACTCACTGTGGCTAGCCGACTGCAAAGTCCCTGGCCCCTGGACACATAGGTGTCAGTGGCTCTCCTTCATGGTATCTTGCAACAAATCAGCAGGCTGGGCTCCTGTAGCTCTGAGCAGCCAATGTAGCCCCAAATGGCGGATTGTCAAGCTGAGGCGTCCAGGCTGGGCCTGGCCCCCGTGCCAGCAGCCAGCCCCACATACAGGAGGAGCACCGCAGCCCGACGGACAAGTCCGGCATGGGAGTAGCTCCTGCAGTGGGAGAGGCCCAGTGCCAGAGAATGGATGAGTCATGCACTAGGTGAGCCACACAGACTCTCACAAACAGCAAAGGCTTCTCTTTCTGTCAAGGGAGGCAAGACTACAGCGGTGGCACAGTGTCCGTGGTCCTCGGCCGTACCTACGAACACCCTTACGAATCTGCCTACACCTGAAAATGGGGTATGGAAAACACAAGTATCTATGCCTGCAGCTCTGTCTTTGGCTGGCTTTTGGGTCACTAGGATTATGATAGTATGGGTCTCTGATCGTTCCCTGTTGTCCCTACATCCAGGCACGGGGTAGCATTGCAATTCGTAACCTCTCTATGGGTGGATGGGGGCATGCAAGCTGTTCTGCCATGGTGACCGGCAATTCAAAATGGTAACCTGGATCCCTGAATGACTGTAAGAAGCAGAGGGCCTTGCTGGCCTGTGATGGGCATGAGCCAAAAACTAATCCTTATTGTTCTTAGTCACTGAAATTTGGGAGCTATTTGTTACCTCAGCATAACCCAGCCTCTACTGACTGACTCGAGGACCAAGGCTCTTGGAAGGAAACATGGGCAGTGAAGTATTTTTCTAACTTTGAAACACTCAAAATTCCTTTCTAAATTTTTTTAAGCATTCACGGGCTCTCTAGCTCTCCAAAAAGGCCCATGTTTCAAAAACCACATTTATGATTATTTGTGGAGTGGCATTTTTCAAAACCCTAAGAAGATCTTATAACGTTGTGACAGACACTCCTTATTTTTAATCCCAGCACTCTTTCATCCTCTTTTGCTTCTTAGTTCTTGATCTTCTGGGGAGTGGCAAGAGATTTGAGAATCCCCTTTGAGGCTGAAATCCACTCAAGTCCATCCATTAAAGGGGAAAATTCAATATTTTTGTTGTATATATACAATGTTCCCAATGTGTCATATAGTGGCAGATATGTTGATTTATGTGAAATATGACCCTGACCTCTCAGAGCTCACAGTCTAGTTGGAAAGAGAAGAAACATACATGTGAAAATGGGCAAGGTCTCCTTTGTTAAGAGGTGAAACAGTCAGTCCAATGCAGGGGAAAGTGGATGGAGGCTGGTGGTCGGGACAACTTCATGGAGCCTGCAGGGCTGGGCCAGGACACAGCCATTTATATGGATGAGCAAAGTTTGGGCAGCAGGAAAGAAGTAAGCTTGTTCATAGTTCATTTATTCAGTAAACTTTTATCGAGCATCTACTAGAGAGAATGTAAAAGCTGGTAAAAGCTCCCACTGCAAACCGAGAAAACCAGCTCGGGCATTCTTACCTGGGACTCTGAACTTTTTAAAAGGTAAGTACTGGCCTAAACTAAATAAAGCAGAGCCTCCTCACCCAACGCGCCCTGACTCACACGTTACACACTGGTAATGCCCTACTGAGTGTTTCCATCGTGTTATTTCAAGTGTCCAAGCCTCCATGCAAGCTGTGTCCCATGCCTAGGACAACTTTCCCACCTCTGACTGCTGGCTAACTCCTTGTCTTCAGTCAGGAGTCAACCCCACTGGCTCTTTCTTGAGGGAGTCTCCTCCAGAGCCTGAGGTGAAACTGAGTACCCTTCCTTTTGCACACACTTTATCACTGATTTTGCAGTGTTGGAATCTGAATCTTCCCCTCTGAAGTCATCTTCACCAGGGTCGTGACCTAGCCCATCTTGTTCATCTCGCTCTAGCTTACAAATTGGTTCATATCCATTTTCCATTCCATTGGCCTCTTCTACAGCCTGAAAGGCCCCCGCCCATCTCCACCCACAGCTTCACCTGGCTGACTCACTCTTGTCCTCAGGTGTTTCCTCCACTGCCGGACCTTCTATGACCAACCATCCCTGCCCAGTTCCCTGCTTCGTACCACCATGGTCCGTGGTACACAAGACCAGTGCCGCTCCATCATGTAGGTTTCAGTTCACATGTCATCTCCTCAGAGAAGCATTCCCTGATCTGGCAGTCATTATTTACCTGCCCAAGGTCATTCTGTCTTCTTTCTCACCCAAAATCTACATTTGATGATTCATAACTATTTTGAACAAGTCTTTTTTCCTGGTCACTGAATCAAATGTGGGCAGGTGACTGTGTTCAGTGAATTTTAAGGGAAAGTCCACTGGGAGATGACAGTGTTCTAGGAAGAATTTTCTCCTGATACAATGAGGGAGATACTCTGGTGGGCGGGGGGTGGTGGTTATCTTCCCTCCTTTCCCCCAACGCTTTCTCCCTCTGGCTTTGGGAACCATAAGAAGATGTAATGTCTGCAGCTATGGCAGCCATCTTGCAACTATGAGGCTGAGGAGAATTCCAACATGTTAAGGAGGGGAAACAGAAGGATAGAAAAAGCCTTGGTCCTTAATGACACCACTAAATTACTGAAATTAATAACATCTGGCTTTTTAAAATAATTAAGTCACCTAAGACTTATGCCATTGTTAGGTTTTCTATTACTCATAACCAGAGTAATTTAGTTGATACTCCTAACCCCCTATCTTAAGTAGCACCCCATTCTCTATTATATTCCATTTATTTTCCTCATATATATCACTAGTCAAAATTATCATGCTTATTAGAACACTGTTGGTTTATTATCTTCCCCCACTAGAAGCTAAGGACTGTGGGGGCAGGAACCTTGTCAGTTTTATCACTGCTATATTTCTAGCCTGGCACTTGGTAGGAGCTCAAAAAATATGTTACCCAAGTGATTGGATGAATGAATACCTCTGGTAACAACTCTGTTTCTTCTCTGTCTCTTATAGCAGACTGTGAGCTCCTTTATATCAGAAACCCAGATTTTGTTTATTTTTATTTCCCCCAAAACAGACTGCTTGAGATACAGCAGATAATTAACAAATATTTAATGAATAGCAACATATGCACTCCAGACTCTGTCTTGAATAACCACCCTCCACTTAGGATACAATTGCTGAACATCCAATATTGGACACCTTGGTAAAGGAAATCTAGACTGTTGTTTCGTGTGTGTGTGTGTGTGTGTGTTTTAAAAAATTATTTATTTATTTATTTTAGAGAGAGAGAGAAAGAGAGAGCAGGGGGGAGAAGCAGAGGGAGAGGGAGAAGGAGAGAAGAAGACTCCACATTGAGCACGGAGCCGGATGCGGGGCTTGATACCACAACTCTGAGGTCCTGACCTGAGCTGAAATCAAGAGTTGGACGCTCAAGCTACTGAGCCACTCAGGTGCCCCTGGACTGTTGTTTTATGATAGTTAAGCTTACAAGAGAATTTTATAATAAAGTCTTAACTTGGCAAAACATCTTAGAGATTGGCCTTATAGACCAAACTTCAGATCAAATACTTCCAGTATTGAAGAGCGGAGCCCCTCAGGAAGCAATGCTCACAGTCCCGTTGCAATCACATTCCCCAAGTGAGCTCTACTAGGCTTCTTCAGGATTGACAGCTAGGGCCAAGCTCTTACCTATTCATCTTGTCTTTGAAACCCAATCCGGAAAGAAATGCCTTCTCCATGTCTGCACACAAGCAGATGAACCTGGCAGGGATAAAAGTGCCATATGTCACTGACTCTAAGATGCCACTGATTGTAAGATTCCCATTGTTTTATGGCCCACTAAGAAAAAACAAAGTTAAACTCTAAACAATGATATAAAACTATGGGACTGTCAGCCAAGAAAAGGAGGCAAAACTGACAAAGAATAAAAAAAGTCTTTATTTGGCATCTCAGAATTATATTTGGGGGAGCACAGATTCCAGAGTAACCGGAAAAGTGTCCCACTCATGCAGGGAAGAGCATGAGGTTTTTCTGAAAAAGAAGGGTAGGGTAATTACACGAATTAGATAAAGAAGAGAAGAGGAAAAAAAGTTGCTAATTTGGTGCCGACCAGTTGAGACACTTTTGATTACTACCTTAATGATTAATTTATTGGTGCTATCAAACAAAACTGTCCCTGGTATGTATTAGTTAACTTCACTGTCCTCATTTGATCAGAATGCCAGTTGCTTTGTTGAAACTTTATGAGCAACTACTTTTGAAACGATTGCTGTTTCTGGCCCAGCTTAAGAGTTCATTGGTGGGAAAGGAAAATGGAGTTTCAAAATGGAGTCTCTCATGTCCTGAAACTTTATACAACCCCACAGAACAATACTAGAATATATCTCAATTTCAGAGGTGCAACTTAGAATTGATAAAATATAAAATATGGTACTTTTATTTTAAAATAATGAATACAGAATTCCACAGCCCCTCCGTGCAGTGGGTCAATCCTGCTGTGATTCACTGGCAAGCTCCTTTTTTCCATAATCCTGGGTAACAAATGACAGTACATTTGTTCTCTTCAAACCACTGATGTAACTTCTCCCCACCCCTAGTGTTACCATCCTTACTTCACATTTTACAGAGAAAACAGAACCCATCAGATAAGAACTCTATCCACTCCTCACCTCCAGCCCCACAAACACCACCCCCCTCCATCCTGCATGCACTCCCGCCTTCTCCTCCTTCCCTCCTATCATGTTAGAGGAAGTGTCTGTCTTCCTGTCAAGATGTGTCCCTTCCCAGGAGCTCTACCCCTTCTCCATTCCTTTAGATTTCCCACTTCCTCCCTCATCAATCTCTCCTCCACAACAGATCATCCCATTAATGCTCAAATATGCTCAAGTATCTTCCTTCCTAAAACAAAACAACAGCCCCTGCTTTGTTCCCTGTGCTCCTACTGACTCTGCTCCAGGCTCTCCTTCCTAGCTAACCTTCTCCTGGGAACTGTCCACATGGCTGTCTCCACTTCCTAACCTTTGGGTCTCCCTCAATCCAGTTTTCTCCTCACGCCACTGCAGCCAATGTAAAAAGGTCACCAATATTCTCCCTCTTAATAAATCAACCTATCAACTCTATTCTCTTCTCACTTGATCTCCTGGCAACATTCAACTCAGTTGACCCCTTCTCCCTTTTTCGAAACACCTTAAAAAAATTATTATTTTGGTAAAAAAAAAAAAAAAAAAATATATATATATATATATATATGTATGTATGCAATTCAGGGATGCCTGGGTGGCTCAGTCGGTTAAGCGTCTGCCTTTGGCTCAGGTCATGATCCCAGAGTCCTGGGATCAAGTCCCATGTTGGGCTCCCTGCTCAGCAGGGAGTCTGCTTCTCCCTCTTCCTCGGCCTGTCTCCCCCTCCGCTTGTGTACTCTCTCTCTCTGACAAACAAATAAAATCTTTTTAAAAATAAAATAAATAAATAAATAAAATTTACCATCTTAACCATTTTTAACACTCAACAGTGTTAAGTATATTCACATTTTTGTGCAATAGATCTCTAGAACTTTTTCATCTTGCAAAACTAAAACTTAATACCCCATGTCCTCCTCCCCCCAGCACCTGGTAACCACCATTCTACTGTCTGTTTCTATGAATTTGGCTTCTCTGAATACCTCACATATTGTGGAATCATACATTATTTGTCTTTTTGTGACTGGCTTCCTTCACTCAGCATAATGTCTTCATGGTTTATCCATGTTGTAGCATCTGTCAGAATTTCATTCCTTTTTAGGGCTGAGTAATATTCCATTGTGTATATATACCACATGTTTATCTGTTCATCTACCAACGGACATTTGGGTTGCTGAAACACCCTCCACCTAAATCCACGTGATCCCCATCTTCCTATTTCCTCTCTGGTCTCTTCTCAACTGACTTCTAAGTTTCCCAAGTCCTCTCTCTTCATCCCTTGCCTCACTTCCCTCTCCTCCTGCCCCACCTCTGTTCTTCCTGGAGTAGCTCATCCATTTCCACAGCCTTGATCTGCAGGCCATATTTCTCCTCAGCAATACATTCATATGTCAGCAAGTCCTATCATTTTTTCCTCAAAATACATCTCAAATCTGTCCATTTCTATCTCCAGCCAGTCCAGGACATCTTTTCCCCTTGCCTACACTAATACACTTTCACATTGTCTCCCTGATTTTACTCTTGCCCCCTTCAAATCTGTCTTTCAAAAGTATCTTCAAACATATATTTAATCATATCATTTGCTCTCTTCAAACCACTGATTAAACCTACTTTCATTGCACTTAGAATAAGGTTGGTGCTCCTCATGTGCCCTGAAAGGCCTAGTTGACCTGGGACATGTCTGCCTCTCCAGCCCCACGTTGGGCCTCTCTTCTTCCAGTCCACTCTGAGGACCCAGAGGTAGAAAAGCTCCGGAAACATACCAAGCTGTTTTCCACCTCCAGCCATTGTGTATCCTGTTTCTTCTGCCTAGGACCACTGTTCCAGGTCTCCTTCTCCCCACCCCCTTGCCCCACTGTCTTCTTCAACACACACACGCACACGCACACACACACACACACACACTCTTTGTGGGACCGGCTGTCTCTCCTCTCTAGCATGCCAAGTAGACTAAAATGAAGGAAGAGAAGCACCTGGGAGTAAACCTTAAAGAGGCTCTCACTCAGGGAAGTGCCAAACCTGCACCTGACTGAGAGTGAAGGCCTCCTTAAACCTTGTGTCCTAGGCCCCTCTCCTGTTTTGCCTCAGTCCAGCCTTGCTCCTCTCTCAGGTCTTAGCTCCAGTATCACTCTCAGAAAGGTCTTCTTTGACTGTTCTCTCTCTAAACAGGGAACCCCATCCATCTACCCACCTACCTCATCATCCTGAATTACTGCACCATTTGTTTCTCTCAGTTCATTTATTCTAAGTTATAATTATCTACATATTTATTAATTTGGAGGTTGTCTGCTTATCCCCCCCTCCCTTCTGCAGGAAAACCAGAGCTGTACACATACAGTAAATGTTTGGTTGTGAATTCATTTTAATACCCACAATTACTTATCCTGGAAAGAACATTGTTCAAATTCTATCAGTCTCTGGTCACCTTCTTCCGCCTTCTGGGGGTGGAAGAAAAGGGAGAAGGGAGGAGGGTAAGAGTTGCCACAGGACTGATACGGGAAATACAGTTTCTGTGAACGCTTCAGATTTCCAAGGGTGAAAAAAATTCAAGGATTACTAAGATCTTCTTGGAAGGAGCCAAAGAAATCTTGACATTTGACCCAATATGCAAAATTTAAAGGCCATTTGGTATGATATAGTGGCCTCATTTCTGACATGATACAATAAAACTTTTGTCATACGTAAGAACAACACTTCACTTTTGACAGGTCAACGGCCCAAATGACTACCTAAACAATTTATTGATCAAACAAAGCTGAGTCCGTTAGACCTGTTGTATGTAGTAAGAGAACGTCACCTTGGCAGAATGAGTTGGTTTCTGAAGAGGGAAGTCAGATATTTATAGAGTTTACAGGCCTTGAAAACTGGAGAACTGGTTGGGTTTGGCCAGTCTATGACATAAAGACTTGGCTGGATGGGAACAGCACAGCAAAGGTCTCCAGCATGTCTTGATGAACAAGCTGCTTCGGTCGATAATAAGCTGTTCTCTGTGGTTCAGAGCTTATCTTCCAGGGGTAAATATTTCCTGAAGAGCAAGTACCTAACCTATTTTTGCTTATTTGTGCATGTGTTATTTCACACTGGGACAGGAAAGAATGTTCAGTTCCAATATTGTTTAACACAGGAAAGTACGTTGGTTTGAATTCGCAGCCATCAGGAAAGCTTATCTGTCAAGTTCTACAACTCGCCCTCAATTTTAATTTGCATTCCCTCTTCATTGCCCACCCCTCACCTTTCTTCAACTCCGCTGTTTATGTGGTTGATAACCTCGTTTCCCATCTTAATCACTAAAGAGGCTTTTAGGCTCAAATTTGATCAGCAGGAGATCCTATTATCTTCCTCTTCCAGCCTTATCATCTACCACAAAATTAGCCATCGCTGGCTAACTTGAAGAGTCTGGTTGCTAGAAGGAACTGTGATGGTGAATAAGTCCCAGGGGGAATGCGTTTCCTTTCCATTGTATTCATCAATTCACCTCAAGCCACCTCCTTGTTTTCCTTTTTAAAGGACTGGTCCTTTCAGCTGATTTCCTGTGTTAATATTTACTGGAGGCTCCAGTTCTGGTTCACTTCCCGATGCACCTCCCAGTGCCTTCATTCAGTGTGGTTGCTGCTGTTCTTGCCTGGCATCCTGTGGGTTTGGGTCTCAGGGGAAGGCTTCCAGCAGCACCCGCTTCCCTGACTTCTCAGGGGTTGCTGGACTCGTGGGTAAACACTGCTGACTTGTTGACTATAGAAGTCCTCCCTAAGATTAAATAAGAGTAATTCTAAAGAGGAGTCACAACCAACTGTTCATACAGGTGGCATCAAGGGCAAGAAGGGGTAACACTAAACATACTACTTTTTAAATGTATATAATGCTAGAGTTTGAACGGCCCTTAAAATTCAAGTTTCTAGTTTTTCATTTGAAGACACAGATCCAAAGAGGTGATAAAATCTACTTAAGGTCCCTGAGATGGGGAACACAAGGCCAGGTTAGAAGCCAGATCTTGACTCTGATCTCCTCATTCAAGAGTAGAAAAGAACTACTCAGTAGTGAATAAAAATACTGACATGTAACCTAGCCTTTGCCCCTTGCATTGTCTGTAGATCCTGTCTTGCAAAACTTTTTATAAGAAAAAATTTTAGTTCTTATTAATTCAATTTAGTGTTATAGAGGTGATTAGGGGGTCCTAAAATAGTATCTATTAAAATAGGCTGTAGAAGCACATCACACCCTTAAAACTGTATGAAAATCATGTATGTGTGTGAGTGCATCCTTCTGAGCCAAAAGAACTATTGAGGGATTCTCAAAGCACATAGACCCACTGTACCAGAGCTTGGTTCTCTAAAAGGCACATTTATGCCTCCTCCATCACCAACCAGCTGTGTAAACTTGGCCAGTTATCACCTCTCCCTTCCTCAGTTTGCTCATCTGTAGATGGGGGAGTGGCAAACTATTTGTCCACCCAATATTTATACTCCATTTTCCCTTATTAACAAGCTCTGTCTGATTTTCTTCAGAGTTGCAACGTGTTCTGTTAAAATGCATGCATTCCAACAGACCCTTGTGACTAGAGCTGGTTATGTGACCAAGTTCTGGTCAATGAGAAGTTAGTTGAAGTCACTGGGTGAAGCTTTTGGAAAAGTTCCTATTCTTTTCCATTAAAAGAAAGGGAAGTCGGGGGAGCAGATTCAGCAGGCACATGAAAGAAGGCATTCCTGCCTTCTACCTGGGATTCAGATTCAACACCTATTTTGTAAAATCAAGAATGAAAGCCACATGCTAAGGATGGCAGAACAGAAATAGGAGAAGTTGTGGTTCTTGATACCTTCCTTGAGCAGTGTACACAAGTTCTGGGCTATCTCCTGATTTGCGACATTATGAGAAAAAATTACACCGTACTGTGGTTTTGTTGTGTGTGTGTGTTTACATGCAGCCAAATACAGGATTTGATAATATTACCTTCCTCAAAGGATTGTCAGAGTTGATCCGTTTTAAATCCCTTCCAAGAGTACCTGGCACGGGTCCTTATAAGCGTTAGCTATCTTTGCTACCACTCCTACTACCATTACTATCACTAGTTCTCCCATCACTGGTACTGCTGTAGATTAGCTCAGAGCATATGTGCCTTTTGGGGCATGAGTAAAACAGAAGAGAAAACTAGAAAAGTAAATACAGATCACACTGGGATGTGCTTTAAATATCAGGCATCAAAGCTTGTGAATCTAACCTGTCTTCACACAGGTCTAGAAGAAGAAAGTTTTCTAGCAGACTATTAGCCTTAGGAACTCACTGCCTCATGATAAATAATTTATCCTCATAAGAGAAAACTCTTCTGAAATGGAAAAGCCTCATCTGGGACGATGACCAGGGTCAGAAGGGGGTTTGAGTAGAGCAGGGCATTAGCTTATTACTCTCTATTGTTTTCTCATTAGGTCCTTTTTTTTTTTAAGATTTTATTTATTTATTTGAGAGAAAGAGAGCATGAGCAGGGGGGAGAAGGGCAAAGGGAGAGGGAAAGGCAGACTCCCCACTGAGCAGGGAGCCCCACATGGAGTGTGGGACTCCATGTGGGGCTTGATGCAGGGCTCGATCCTAGGACCCCCAGATCAGGACCTGAGCCAAAGGCAGACACTTAACTGACTGACCCACCCCAGGCGCCCCTCTCATCAGGTCTTCTCTAGTCTCACTTTCTTCTCCTTGCCTCACTGTGGGTGTGTATTAATGGATTTGTATTAATGTCATCTATTGCTATAGCTACCAGAGTTTATACACAGGGTAAACCCGGGATGGAGGCTCAGCCTACTTGGAGCCCATGCAGACTGATGTAAGCCTTGTGAAGAGAGAAGTAGGGAGTATAATTAGGTACAATTTATGTAAAGGGCTCTGGGTACATATATTTAAACCATTAAACATCTTCATATCATTAACTCAGCTGGTAATGCCACTTCTAGGTCTTTATTGTAAGGATATGAGATGTATCCAAATATTCATGTAAAAGAAGTTTTATCACAGCCTTATAATAGTGAAAAACAGAAATTTATGTAAATGTCCAACAGTTCAACAATTAAATTAGTTAAATATATTTTATAGTTTATATGATAGAATATTACACATGTAAATTCATGTTTTGGGGAATACTTAATGATGTGAAAAAACTAATAAAATGTCAGGTAATAAAATATCCAGTTTATATCCATGCCACATGGACAAATATTTGAAAAAATAATTTTTTCAAATATTTGTCATTGTTAAAAAAAATGTAATTGTTATCTCTTTTCTGGTTACCAGATTTGTGGGATTTGTGGGAAAAGTGCAAAACAAAAACCTTCATCAGTCAGGTTTTCAGAAAACAGAAGCAACTCTTCGTATTCCAAGTACTGAGGGTTTTAATCTAGGGAATGAGAGGTTTACACATCTGTTGGAATGGCCAGGGGAGCAATACTAGGAGCTGTTACCAAAGTCTCAGCCTGCACCTGCAAAGCGGGTGGTTGCCAAGAACGCACCAGAAATCACAGAGTCTGCAGGAAGCCCTGTCCACTCTCCTTGCGCTCTGGGGATTGTTCCGTAGGGGCAGGAAGGAAAAGCGCCCAGAAAGACGCAGCTCGGCCGGAAGCAATCCCAGGACCAGGCTGCAGCAAGTGACTCCCAGGCAGCCCACAGCGCCGGTGTGCGTGGGTGGGCCCCCAGCCAGCTCCAGGGCCTCTCCTCTCCGTCTGCAGGCCGCCCCCCGTTTACCTGCAGCCCCAGTGGCGGAAATGCCATATAGTAAAGTAAAGGAAAAAAGAAAAAAGTGTCTAAAACAAAATGCAAAAGCAACAAAAGTTTTAAAAGTGATAATACTGTGAAGGTTTCCACTTACTTCGAACTTCCCATTTGGGGCACCCGAGTCCTGAGGTTCTACCAGGGGGACTCCTTGGGGGGGAGGGGGTCTCTAGAAAGGTAGTGTTCCACCAGTCCAGCTATCTATTACACATGAAACAATATGTAAAGGGTTCTTTGTTCTGTTTTGTTTGTTGTTGTTGTTGTTGTTGCTGTTTTACCTCAGAGGATTATGCAAAGGATTTGTACAGCGCAGTCCTCAATTCTGACAGAATCCCATGAAAAAGTCACTGCTCAAACTGGGGATGACTTTTTGAAATACACCCCTTAAAAACGTACTTTCTCTCACTTGTGAACTGAATTGTTCCCCTGAGCCTTTCCAACAATACTCCAAACAGAAGGGAATAAGGCTGGGACATAGGAACATTTCAGTCTGACAGGGAGAAGAGAGCCTATAGTAGGCGGAATAATCCCCTCTCTTCCCCACACCATAGATGTCCACGTAGATGTCCTAATCCCTGGAGCCTGTGAATATATTCCCACACATGGCAAACAGGATTGCAGATGTGGTAAGTTAGGACCTTGAGATGGGGAGGTTAGCCTGGATTACCCAGGTGAGCCCAGTGGAATCACAAGGGCTCTTCAAGGTAGAAAAAGGAGATGGGAGATTCGGGGTCACAGAAAGTTGGGACTACACAAAAGGGTGGAGAGAGGCAATGTAAGGACTCACCCCAACATTGCTGGCTTTGAAGACAGAGAAAGGGAGTCCCGATTCAAGAAGCGTAGGCAGCCTGTAGAAATTGGAAAGGGCAAGGAAAGAATTCTCCCCCAGAGCCTCCAGAAATGAACTTGGCCCTGCCAACACCTTGATTTGGCACAGTGAGACTTCTGATCTCCAGTGTGTAAGATAATACTTTCTGTTGTTTATGCCACTAGTTTGTGGTGACCACAGAAGCAATGGGAAATGAATACAGAGCCCTTCTCCTTCTGGGACAGGAGGGGCCCGAAGAGAGAACGAGAGCAGGGCAAGACATGAGATGTAAGTATCTTCTCAGGTCTCTACTCATCTGGGAAGGAAAGGGCAGAGGGAAGCAAGGGGCTCAGGAACACACAGCTACACTTGGGGAGACCCAAGAACGCGGGATGAAAGCCCCATTTCCACTAACATGTCATGGGGAGTTTCAAACTAGAGGGGTCTCATGAGGTGCCCGGCATGTTGCTAAATGTTGAACCAAGACAATAAATAGCAAAAGCAAAGGAAATAAGAATGTAATGAGCTAGGTGTTAGATAATCATCTCTCTTCCCCTGCCTGAGCATAACTTTACCCAGAAATCTGTGGAGGCCTTAGTTAGGGGAAGCTTCGAGAATTGTTGGAAAAATCAACATGAGATGAGGCAGTGCTATGATCAGAGACTTGTTCTTGGAGATTTGGGCAGGAACCAAGTGTGTTACCAGTGCAATGCCATGAGAAACTCGTCAGGGTGAGCAGCACCTCAGTGGACATGGGATCAGTGAAGATACTGCCCTGGGAGACCAACGAAGACTCAAAGGACAGAGCATAAACCTGAGGTCCTACCTCCTCCTGCTGCCAAGATGTATCTAATTTCCCAGCACACAGTCACCACCCTAAGAACAAAGACCCTTGAGTAGGGGAAACAGCTTGAGAAGAACTTTAATTGCTACTTTATATACATATAATAATGTAAGCCATATAAGATTGTTGCCTTTGAATGATAAATTTTGTCTTTTCTTCCTGCCGTCAGCGGGAATAAGGGCTTTAGATCAAGATAAAATCAGGGGCGCCTGGGTGGCTCAGTTGTTAAGCGTCTGCCTTCGGCTCGGGTCCTGATCCCAGGGTCCTGGGATCGAGCCCCGCATCGGGCTCCCTGCTCAGCGGGAAGCCTGCTTCTCCCTCTCCCACTCCCCCTGCTTGTGTTCCCTCTCTCGCGCTCTCTCTCTGTCAAATAAATAAATAAAATCTTTAAAAAAAAAAAAAGATCAAGATAAAATCAAATAAGCATAAAGCCTTTTTATATTACACATACACAGACATATGCAATGGACTAAGATAAATATACATTATTTTCTTTCATTTTTCATTTCCTTCCCTCCTGTCACGGGACTGGTGATAATCTTGGTGAGATTAAGGAAATGGTTCCTTCTACATCTGAATACTTTCATTGCTTTTGTCACCCTCCAGAACCTTTACCACTATTAAGAATCCTAGATAACCTCTAGTTCTGTCACTTGCTCAAAATAACTAAGCCTTGAGCGCTTATCGACCAGCTGATACTCAGGGAAGTGCCCTACAGATGGCTGGCTGAGTCTACTGGTCATGGAAAGAGCTGTCTGATGTTGTCCCACTCTGTTCTCCCCCAACGTCTGTACCACCTCTGCAGTCTTCCTGATGACCTTACCCTTTCTGGGATACTATTGTTCTCTGTTTCTGTGGCCCTGTAGTCATCACCATGATACGGACGCTTTAATTCCGTTTTCTCGGAATTAAAAAGTCATTTTAGGCTTAGAATTTGAGCTGAAAACAGATTTGCTTTTTCAAGCATAGTCATAGCACCATGGACTCTCCGACGACTCCCTGCTCTGGGCTGTCATGCCGGACTCCAACTCTGTGGCAATTATACTAGGCCCTTGGGGAGAAGACAGAGTGGCAAAGTAAGAGATGCTTGATCAGAATCTCCGCAAGAAGCCCACAGCACAAGCTCACTATTTTGTGAGCTTGTTTCCTAAGTGCCCGTGGAGGAGATTTGTTGTCTTTGGCCTGGTTGATATAGGAACACATGGCAGGACAAAATGGAGAAACAGAAGCAGCTCCCAGCGAAGCAAGGATGGACAATAGCAGATCACATGTGTGAGAAGATCTGAAGAACCACTACAGCAACCTGGGTTCAGAGGAGCCTTCATGGTATCAACAAACGAGGAAGATCGTTTGGTTGCTGTTGTTGTGATGAGATTACAAATACAAAGGGCTCAGGGCCCCCTTTCTCTCTCTTCTCTGAGTATGGTAAGAGGGAAAGGCTTTAAGTTATGAGTAATTTTTTTTTTAATTCTTTTTTTAAGATTTTTTATTTATTTATTTGACAGAGAAAGAGACAGCGAGAGAGGGAACACAAGAGTAATTTTTAAAAAATCTCCTAAGATATCAGGGAAGAGACAAGATTTGAATGATTTGCCAAATTCACACAGCTACTAATTTTTTAGAGCCAGTTTTCAAAGCCAGATCTCTTGGATTCCAAGGCCTCAATTCTTTTCATTGTATCATGCGGAACTCAGCAGAAGTGGCTAGGTGCTTGTGTCCTACTTCTGCATGAATTCAGAGGGCTGGAGCCCAAAGATTTTATTTGCAGCTTCTACAAGCCTTTTTACTCAAGACACACAAAAGCAGCTGAGCTTTATTTGACTACCATCTAGTGGTCATTTCTTTATGGGAGCCAAGTAAGGCTTTTCTTTCCCCACCTTGACTGAAAAGCCATGAAAATCACTTACGTTTGCAAAGATGTACACTAAGAAACAGAGAATGTTCCTTAAAATCTTATATGTGACACAAACAAATCTAAACAGACTATGGGATCACTGAAAATGGATTTTGTAAATTATCTAGTCTCCCTCACTGATGGAAAAATTTGATACTATAAAGGATTACGAAGACTGAAAGAACTAAGAATAGAAATTTCCCAATTCAGGCTCCTTCTTTCCCATACATTATCTATGTAGGGCTAGCATACCATCAAGAACACAGGCTTCAAAACCTGTCTGGGTTTAGCTCCATCTCTTATTAGCCCAGCAGACTTGGCCAAGTTGCTTAGCCCCTCAAGCCTGTTTCCTCATCCGTGCAGCGTAACAATAGTGCCTATTACATAAAATTGCCAAGATACATGATAGATGACAAATGTTACCTGCAACAGTGCTTGGAACATGGTAAGCACAATGCATACATTAGCTCAGTATTTGACATGATACCTATTTTTAGAGTAAAGATAAATTTCCTGTTAACCTTAGGGTAATTAAACTGACCACTTAGGGGCGCCTGGGTGTCACAGGGATTTCTATTTGCAGGATCAAGCCTTTGTTTTAGGACAATGTTTTACACATCTGAATATAGCACAAGCTATAAAGGTCCTTGTGTGTAGTGTGTCTGATCACTCACCTTTGAACGGTGTCAGTTACTTGCTGACTAGCTCAGGGAGGAGTTCGACAAGGGAGGGAACGTAGCTTTAATTCCGTCTGTTACCGAAACACGCTCTCATCAGAGCTGTTTTCTTTCCTAAGAGCATGTCTCCCTCCCCTTGGTTTTCAGCCTTCAAATTAATAGTGTGGCTTCTCTTTCAGTCCCATGTCCTGTGCCGTTCTGCCATACAGGACTTGGGCCTAAGATGATCAGATAAACATTTCAGAGGAATCTGCATCTGACACAGGTCTGGGGAGGCTTATGTCGGTATTCAGGCTGTCCCTCATTTTGTTCCAAATCTCAAAGCATTTGGGAGGTTATTTTTTTTTATTATTATAAATTGTGGTTGTTTCCTTATTGGAGAGCGATTTTTTAAGAGTTTGATAGAGAGACAGTGAGACCAGGAACACAAGCGGGAGTGGGAGAGGGAGAAGCAAGCTTCCCGCTGAGCAGGGAGCTCGATGTGGGGCTCCATCCCAGGACCCTAGGATCATGACCTGAGCCGAAGGCAGACGCTTATTGACTGAGCCACCCAGGCGCCCAGAGAGTGATCCAGGCACCCCGACAGCGATGTTTTTTACATCTCTTTTTAAATCTACTAAATCTATTTTTCATCCTGTTTGTTTTTAGTCAGTTTCAAGGGAGATGAGGAGTAAAAATGTGTCATATCAGATTGTATTTGCATTCTGTTCAATTAATGTTTTAGGAATAGTTCTAAAAATACACTATATACTATGAAATGTTAAGTGATTTTCTTTACTGAAGAATTAAGTTAGTACACTTCTTAAAAATGAGTTTTACTTTTAATAACTTTATTCACACAATTTTTTAGGAACTGAAATGTAGCTAATAAAAAACACTTGTAACCTGATAGGAAAAAAATACCACCCAATAGTTGCAAAATGAAAACCACAACACCTGTGATAGAAAAGATTACTGGCTCTATGCAAAAAATATTGATACCTATTTCTAAATTTATTTTCCTTATATATATATACAAGCATATTCACAATAAAGGTCTTAGTGGCAAAATGAAAGTAATGTTTAGTATTCAGAAACAAATTTTAACACCAAGACCCACCCAGTCTACTCTCTAAATCTTAATTGGCAAGTAATAAAGCCAAACAGATTGAGTTGAACTGCTGCTTTTATTTCCTAGAATTAAACCTGCAAATTGTATTTTCATATAAAACCATCTGCACAGGGATTGGATTGTTCAACCTCTTCAATGTCCCTTCAAATACTAAAATTCTATAATCCAAAAGACAATGACGTCGTTTTGGAATGTTGGTGAGGTTCTGGAGTCGACAGCCAAGATTTTAGAGCCGTGTTTGGTACAAAAAGGGTTTTACTAGAGCATGGGGACGAGAAGGAGCTGAGGCCCTGGGACTGTGAGGAGCAACTGATTTTATACTTCGGGGGTGGGGGAAATAAAGATAAGGGAAGTTTCAAAAGCATTTTCATTATGCTAAAGAAGACTCACAGGATACTGGAGGTCTTGCTGTTGTCAAACCAAGGCTCTTTTTCCCTCTAGCAAGATATTAATACTAAGACAATTGGGAACTTCCTGGAGGAACATTATACTCTGCCGGCCTCAAGTTATTTGTCAATGGGCTGCAGGTTATAAGGACATTTAATCTTATCTACATTTCCTTCTGCCTGTTTTCCACACCAATAAAAATAAAAAATAAAATTCTATAATCCAAAACTTCACCATCCTGTACCTGGCAGGCTTAATTTATGCCTAGTGTTTATCAAGGCCAGTAAGAAGCATGTAGAAATTTTCAAACTACATTTTTAACTTAAATGACTTGCTACATTTTTTTCTTTTCTGTATTACTTCATATTGGTGTCTTATTCCTTTTCTAGGATTCAAATCTTCAGGTGGATTTCTAAAAAGCCTACAGTTGTGTATGTGGCATATTTTCAGCAAGAGTACATGGGCCTTGATGTCTTCTGGACTCTTGTTTTTTTATTTTACCAGGACTTCCAGTTGCGAGATCAGAAACCCAAAAAATTTAAGAGCAAGTTTATGCTTAAGGAACCAAGCAGTGGATGGATAGCTGGGATTTAGGAATGACTGTAATCAGTTTTTTTTTTTTTATTCTTATGTTAATCCCCATACATTACATCATTAGTTCTAGATGAAGTGTTCCATGATTCATTGTTCGTGCACAACACCCAGTGCTCCATGCAGAACGTGCCCTCCTCAATACCCACCACCAGGCCAACCCATCCTCCCACCCCCCTCCCCTCTAGAACCCTGTTTGTTTTTCAGAGTCCATCTTCTCTCATGGTTCGTCCACCCCTCCGA
>NC_138376.1:36081913-36091659 GCF_054177405.1 Leptonychotes weddellii | reverse complement strand
TTTAAAGATCTGTTCTTCCAAATCAGCTTTTTCCAGATGACAGACTATTAACTGAGAGCACTCCCATGCTGAGACCAGTGCTGTTTCAAAAAAGAAAAAAAATTTTTTTTTTTCTTTCAAATTTTTACAATCAGTTTCTAAGTCAGGAACTCAATTTGGGCAAAGTACTCTCCCTTGGGTCAATCACTGGGTGGTCAGGGAGGCAGAATCCTTAAGATGGTAGCAGTTCTATTTGAATATAATGCAAATATAAGGAGCTATCTCCCCCAAAAGAAAGAGATGCTGTATTCAAAAACAGGGGGAGAACTACTATGCCTTTCTTTTAAATCTTATCTAATTTACATCATAGAAGAGTATAACAGAAACATCCACTAAAAAAAAAAAAAAAAATCCACTCTATGCCAAGTATTCTGCAACATACTTATATATACATCATTTCAAATTATCCCAATAAACTTGGTAGAAATTATCATCTCACAGTTTCAGGGGGGAAAGAGACTCGCAAAGGTTCAGTAAAAGTCACATAGGTCCAGAACTTTTAATGCTTTCATTTTACTATTTACATTGTTTCCCTTATTTGGAAAACTCAAAGTAATAGAATTTTCATCATACTTTGCAATAAACATATGCTAATGTGAATGAAAAATTAATAAAGACCAACACAACTGGCAATACTATTCTTTATTGTTTTTCTTCTTGAGGGAGAAGCATGCTTTTTTACAGCACCTGTAAACAAGTCAGTGAAGTATACTATTTTGAGTTTCCCCACATATATATTAATTTTATTTTTTTGGAATGTTAGAATACCACAACGCCAACTGCATTACATAATAGTTACTGAAGGCAAGTCAGGCTAAAACAAGGGTAAAGTTTTATGGCTAAAAATATTCATAGCAGCAACTTTTAAAAGATGATTTTATTAAATCAAATCATTGCACTTGGTCATTTTATTGCTACAGCAAAACAAGGCCATTAAATTTTTAACGCTTCTCATTTCTGATTTTAACTGATTGTCTTATTCTGTTCATACATTTCAAGTTTAAATGCAAGCACAAAATGTTTACCAACAACTCAAGAGAGCACTTGGGTTTTTTTTTCCCCCCTGTGATCACAGTAAAGCATAAAAAAGAGAACCCCCATTCTCTTCCTATCTTCAGACTTAAATTTTGTAAAGAGGTAACACCTTTATAGTAAGACCAACCACTAAAGCTTGGTGGTCACACACAAGCAAGCACACACACACACACACACACACACACAATACTTCCAATACTGAAATACAAGTAGGAAAATTAGTAATATTATGTGTTTCAAAGAATAGCAGACCTGAAAAATACATTCACTAATAATTTGGCAATGACAGATTCTACGCTGTTCATCTCTAGTCTGTCATTTATACTCACTCATAGAAAAAACAATGATTTATCCCCAAACAAAGGCTATTTTGTGATATGAACTTTATGAATAAAAATAATAAAATTCCCACATCAAGAGCAAATACTGGTAAATTGCTAGATTGAAGTAATCATTTTTCCCTTGAGTTTGGCTTTAAGAACTTTACTTTTTGATCAAGGGCAGAAAAATAGAGCCACAATAATTTTCTAATAGAGACACAGTACTTTAATTTCTATTCTGACTGAGGAGTATACAAAGCAGATACTTTAAATGTATGTCAGCATTCATGACCACCTTCATTTTATGCACTAGTGAGAAAATGACCAAGAAAAACTTTAAGAACCGTCTGAAATCTGCTGGAAACTTCCCTCACCCCATTATCAGGGTGAGGAGGGGTCACTTAATAGATGTTCCAGTCAGAAAGCTGGAGAATGATTTCTAGGATACAATGTTTTTATTTCTACCTAAGGACTTAATTAAAAGAAAATAAAATCTAAGTAACATAAAATAAAAAAAAAGAAAATCTAATTTTTTTAGCAAGAAGGAAATCATTCGACAAGTCACTTAAAAATATTAGAATAGGAGTAAACAATTTTGTTCAGTAGTGACCTAATCAGAAAAGCCCAAGGACTCTTTAAAGAGTTAAAATGTACATACTCAATGCACAATCATGTTTCCTGAATTTAACATTAAGTAATTCCTGGAATTTCTATTATTTTCTACTTCAGTTCTCTTTTATGTGAGACAACATGGCAAAATTTCATTAACACAAGATTTCAGTATATAAGATTAAAACTTAAAGGAAAATATTGGTTTGGTCGTTTAAAATAACACAAAACGGAAGCATGATAGGTGGTACTCAAAATCTGAAAGTCTTTGCTATAATAAAGCTTAAAATCTAATTTTTTTATAAATGAAAAGTCAATTTTTCTCTTTTTAATAGAAACCCACATATTTTAAGACATGTTATCTATAGAAACAACATTTTAAAACGTTCAACTGTTCATAAGTGACTCTGAAGAAACTACTAATTCATCCATCCTGTGAAAATGCATTTTGAATATGGTCAACTATATTTGGTTTTAAATAAGCTGTACTGTTATGTTTTATGATATACTAACACCCTGGTACCTAAATGACAGCCTAAAATATCTCCATCAGTTAGTTTGGTCTTTTAGGTAAACTACACATTGTAAAACCTGAGTATTTACATGATGATAATTTGTCAAAGTATGAAACCTCACACCGAAGTTCTCAATGTTCTGAGTTTTGTTCTCCTCATATTACCATTATTAAAAATCAGAGGGAGGAGCATGAAGAACTCAATCACAAGATCACAAAATGAGTAATATCTGAGCCTGTAAAATAAGCAGAAAAGTACAGCAATAAGGCTGGTGTTTGCATATTATATGTGCTGTAGTTTCTAGGCACAGGTTAAGGGTTAAATTGACATTTTTAGTTCCTCGACCTAATGAATTTAAAATATAGCTCATATTTTCCCAAATATAGTTAACAATCCAATACGTTTTAACTAAATTCCTTTTATGAATCCTATAGTGCAAGCAATATAAAATATTCTAAAAATTGAAGAAATTATTTTGGTTGTTTCATTAGTTATTACTATATGCTTGGGTGAATAATCTGGTTTATAGCTAGGAAACTCCTATTTCATCACCCAGAGTATAAACAGCACTGCAAACAAACAGGCACAACAGTGTAATCCTGGGTAAGAAGCTAAAAGTAAAAAATATATATATATATACAAAGTTTATATCCCTTATGTATTATGGGAAAAGTAGTAGCTATAGTTACTATAAAGCTAATTTGTCCCTCTCAAATAGTATATTTTACAGATTATTTGTAAAGATATCACCATATTTATAGTATAGATCTCTTTAAAAATAATACTACAAGTTTCAATAAAAAGACTATTGTGAACTTTCTTTCCTTTTTATACAGATTCAGTAGTATTTTCAAGCAAACTAAAAAAAAAAAGTTTGCAATTCCAGCACATAAGAAATATAAGGCCTCTTCTTTTTTCATATTGGCAAAACAAAATATATATAAAAAAAAATCCACCCTCTCCCTACTTTTCTATAGATTATAGTTCAAATACTCATATTTCTTTATCAGGACAACAGCATTTGTTATTTTTAAGTAACAAGTCAGTTGAAGTTCATAGTGTTGCTTCTGAATCCCTGGAACCTTAAGAACACGGGGCCATGCCATTTTAAGAAGACAGGACTGCTTTTTTCAGCTTCTCTATTTCCACCTAAGATATAAAACATAAGTTGACAATAAATAAAATATCTTTAGTCAAATTTCTTTATTTTATCCTATGTCATTAAGATCCAATAATACTTTGAAGACCCCAGATTTTGATTTCCATTCTAAAATCCAATTTCCGATGGTGTGATCAATATAGAAAAAGTTTAACAGAAAAACACATCACAAGTTCCTAATACAAGTTCCTAAATGGCAGGAGACAACCACAAAACAACAACTACAGTTGTTTCAGCCAGAACAATATTAAGGAATGGGATTATCTGAAAAAATACTGTCATAAAATCAGCCCTCCAAAGAACAGGAGAATCCTTGAAACCAAATTAAGAAATGTACAAGTACCTATAATTAAACAAAAGGGGGGGGCAGTAAAGAAATGAAAAATGATAATAAAGACCAGTTTAGTCCTATGTTTTTCACTTACTACCTAGTGAAATTGGCAAATCCCTTAACCTCATTTGCTCTTAATTTCCTCATCTGTAAACAGTATGTTCTAGATTAAATTCTTTTTAAAACCCAGGAATATCTCTAAGATTCAGTCAATGTGTTGGAAATATTTCCACCTTTAGGCAGAAGACATCCTTCACTTAACAGAAATTCACAATTTAAGAAACTTAAGAGAATTAGGAAAATTCAATACATGTTCACAATAACTGTGGTTAATTCTGATATATTACAAATCATGATTAAATACCATGCCAAGTGCCCACACTAGCAAGTGGTACAGAACTTGCACTGATTGGGTCTAAGGCTCTGAAGCCCAGTTTTTTACTCTTCCCAATTATATAAGGTTTTGATGATCTCTGACCTTTCACTGCATGTGGAAATATTTAGGCCTTACCTCCTCCTGAGAGCATCATCCCTGTCCCCAATGCTGCATACAAGTAATACATGCTATAGCTAAACTCTGACAAATAATTCATTATTAAATGATAAGCACTTTGCCAGTCAAAATGTATAATTTCAGTATGCTCAGAATCTCCTAAGGGATTCTAATCATTCAAATATGGTTTGTTAATTCTAGGATCTTTCCTGATATTAATCTTCCACTAATATGATTATTAGGTAAATATTTTAACAGCACTAGTTTGGGACAAGCCTTGATCTTCAGCCTGGACTGAGACAAAATACTTTCAATCTTCATCATGATGTGCTATTATCATCTCTATTCCAAAGATACATGAACAAACTATACCAATTTTAACAAGCAAGGATGCAAAGAAAATGGGGGGGAAAAAAAACACTGGTGAAAAAAGGAGTAGGGGACAGAAAGAATAACCCTGCATCAATCAGTAATACTCCTTATAGACTGTCACATAAATTTAGATATCAAGCAAATATTTTTACTGCTAGAGTTTCTCTTCTAGCACTTCTATGTTCATTGTTCATCTTTAGTCCTTTTATCATTTATAATTTAATACTGTACGTTAACTTCATAGTTCAAAGTACTACTTTTAATCTTTAGGGAAATAGAATTTCTCCTTTCAATGTATGATCTTAAAACTCTGTCTTATTAAGTATGCTTTTATAAATACAAGGGTCAAACTTTCCCCATTAGGCAAAAAAAAATTGTAATACAAATCAGTGCGAGTCTAAGTAACAGCTGATTTTGCTAAAAAATTGAATCAAATAAAATTCTTCAAAAATGAAATATTCATTTGACTTGTCATGATTTTTATGACAAATTAAATCATATATAGAAATTCAACACTGTATTAGTTCCTCTTGCTTATAACACCTTATTTTCATATATGAATACGTGTATGTAGGAAATACAAGAAATAAAAATCAAGAAACTTGTTTTTAATTTCTGAATTTCTACTGTGTTACACACTGGGAATTTAAGACATTTTTAATATGTATTCTTTGACAAAAATTAGCTAATATGTATACAGCACTTTGCTAGGAGCTATGGATAAAGATGGAACAGACAGATACACCCTCAAAATAGTCTTACAATCTAGAAGATGGGCAAAATAAGTCCATAATGTCACAGTGATAAGATAGAAAATTATTACTTATTTATCCTTTTCAAAATAAAGGACATGAATTTCGAAGAAGACAAAATTACTTTTAAATCAGAGGAAGATGGGTACTAAATGAGGGTAACTGCTGGAGGTAAGCTTTCAGAATCTGTAGAACTTACACATGAGAAGATGAAATAAAAGGAAAATCCAAGAAAATACAGTAAGAGCAAAAATTCAGACGAATTAACTGTGAGGGACAACTGAGGATCTGCAAGCAAGAAAAGATAAACCAGGACCAAGACATAAAAGACCTCACACGCTAAGTTGAGAAGTCTGAACTTTATTCAGCAAGTAACAGAAAGTTCTTGAAAGTACTAAATAAAGGAAGATTAATTTGAGATAAGAATGAGAGAAACTTAAACAGCTAAAGAGAAGATAAAGAGCATGGGAAAAGGACAGAAATACTAGGAACAAGGTGATAAAGGAGTAAAGCTAACTGGCCTGAATGTGAATGGAACTAGAATGGAAGTACTATAAGACTTGAAAGGCAATGAAATGATCAACAGAAACAGAAAATCGGAAAAGCAGGAAAGGAAGATGATAAACGTAAAAGGGTACATGCTAGTTCTAAGATCACAGCGGAACAACCAGGGAGATGAGCAGCTGGAAACAGGAGAGAAGCTGGGAAAAGAGAATTAGATTCAGATGGGAGAGGCACGAGACCTAATCACGATGCTTGAGGGCACAGGTAAGAAAAGAGTGAGGAGATGCTGAGAGGAGGGCCAAGGACAGCGCTGAAGGAACATTTCACTTAGAGAAAAGAAGAGAAGGCTGAGAAGTGGACTGAAACAAAAGAATGAAGGATCACATAAACCATGACAGAAAAAGTGGCAACAGATTTAAAAATGGAAATGCTGTAGAAACTGGAGACACTGGAGTTGCCTTCAGTAAACCTAAAATGTAAGAGTTGTTAATGACTGAATTAAAGGTGAAGAATTAGAGACCACAAACGTACACTTTTTTTTGGTTGTTTATTTTGCAGCAAATGAAACGCAAATGAAAAGTGAAAACTACAGATTAAGAGGGCAGCTAGACCTGAAAGAGGGCTTTGGTTTTTTGAAATAGGGGAAAAACTGAGTATTTTCATGGAAAAAGGGCAAGTGACAATAAAAGGGATACATCAGATATAAGAGTGAAAATGGAGTTTTGATAATTTACCAAAGACCTTCACATATATTATCTCAACAACTAAAACTAAAAGGCAGCTAAGTGACTTCCTCAAGTTCAAAGAGTATAACTTAATCCCTGAGAGCAAAGTTTCTGAAGTCTGGCTGTTTCTGTTAAAAATTTCAGCCCAACTGCTGATTTAATCACCCTAAACCCTAGTTTCCTCATCCTTAAAATAGGAACAATAATCCTTACAAGTTGTTATGTGTGTCCACTGAGATAATGTACAGGAGGTGCCAAGCCTAACTGACAAATAGTTTAGAGCTGAAAGTCACCAGTATAAGTCAGAAGAGGGGCTCAAGATCTTCTTTGGTTGTTGTTTTGTTTTGTTTTTCCATTCCCATGTTCTTTCTGTTTCACAATACTAACAAGAGAAATAGGGTAAGCAACAAGGCAAGGTAAAAATAGGGAAGCATATGAAATACTTAAGTAAAGAATGGGAAGAGCTTCTGAAAAAAGGCAGAGTACACTTTCTCTGAAATATGCAGAAAATAAGAATACAAATGAAGACCAAAGTAAGCGTGGATGGAGCAGATGGAAAAAAAGTTAAGGAAAATAAGTGAAATTGTAGTCATCAGCAAAGAGTGAAGATGATGACTTTATAGTTATGAAGTAAATGCTCAGTGAGACATCAAGTCAACAAATCTATAGTCATCCCATTACCACCCTCACCCCCACCACCCTTGCCTCCAGGCCAAAAACAAAAAATTAAAAAGAAAAAAGTTTAACTGTGGGAAAAAAAGAGAAATAGTTCAAGAAAGCAAGAATGCAAAAGATCTAGAACTACACACTCTTACAAGGCCAGAACCATGTTTGTTTTATCTATGAATGTATACTTTATGCCTCTCACACATTGCCTGAGAGCTAGTGCTCAAAAATATTTGCTGCATGAATGAATGGAATGTGACAAGGAATCAACAGAAGATTAGTTAAATGGCTATCAAGCGGCAGGGAGTGTCCAACTTAAGTAGGATAGCATAATTTGTAGTGAACCCAATCACCTAGCAGAGATGGGAAAACACACCTAGTTTATGCTGACTACAATCTCAATGTTAAGAGAAATGAATTACCTCTAGATTACTTCTCATTGCCTTCTCCTCTTCCAAATCCTTTCGTAGTTTTTCCAGTTCTTTCCTAAAAACAAACTATTTATTACTGTTAAGTCTTTCATTTAAACAATATATTTGACTAATGTTAACAGGATCTCTGTTACCTGACATACCAGAACAAGGGGAAAACGTTTTAAAGAAAATAGCCATATTGATCAAGAAAAATTTCAAATTCACTAATGGAATGGTTCAATACAACAGTTAAAAAAAACCTCAGCAATACCATGGCAAACCTATCTGTGATAAAGAATTTAAGTGAATGGAGAAAGCAGCTCATGATAAAATAAAGAAATAATAATTGGCCTTTAGAAGAATTTTCCATATTCGGTTATCATGCATTTTCCAGGCTGGACACTCTAAAGCCCAAGCAATTTGGTAATGTCCAAACATGTCACAGTACAAGGCAAATTATTTAACAGGGTTATCTGGACTTCACATTTCTCTTTCTCTATTTTTTAAAATTAAATATTACATTAAAATTACCAAACCAGGGGCACCTGGGTGGCTCAGTCAGTTAAGTGTCTGCCTTCAGCTCAGGTCATTATCCCAGGGTCCTGGGATCCAGCCCCACGTCAGGCTCCCTGCCCAGCAGGGAGTCTGCTTCTCCCTCTGGCCGGCCCTCCCCCCTCTCGTGCTCTCTCTCTCTCTCTCAAATAAATAAAATCGTTAAAAAATAAATAAATAAATAAAATAAAATTACCGGACCAATAAACAAACTTTAGCCAACAATCCATCCTCCTTAACTCATGTTTGCATTTTTCTGTGTCCTCGTCTTTTTTTATATAGTCATCTTCCCTCCACAGCTCTAAGTATATATTCCATATTGTGTCTTTTCACAAAGTATTTTAAAATATTTCCAGGCTGCTAAAATTATCATATTTCTGATAATTGTTGCTTGACACTCAAATATCCAGGTTTTCTGGTTATTGCTTTTTGGGGGGAGATGGAAAGAACAGGAATTTTATTTAACATCATGAATATACCAGCATATCAAATTTCTAAATCAAAAAGTAGGGACATTTTCACAGCTTTCTGACATATGCTAGGAAAATTCACTTCAAGAGTATCATAGAGGGGCGCCCGGGTGGCTCAGTCGGTTAAGCGGCTGCCTTTGGCTCAGGTCATGATCCCAGGGTCCTGGGATCGAGCCCCGCATCGGGCTCCCTGCTCTGCGGGAAGCCTGCTTCTCCCTCTCCCACTCCCCCTGCTTGTGTTCCCTCTCTTGCTCTCTCTGTCAAATAAATAAATAAAATCTTAAAAAAAAAAAGTATTATAGAAATAATAGCTTGAAAAATGCATGAAAATGCTCAGGAAGAAAGACTATATGAGAAAGAAAGGAACTTTTATTTTTTATTTTTTTAAAGATTTTATTTATTTATTTGACAGAGAGAAAGACAGCGAGAGAGGGAACACAAGTGGGGGGGGAGTGGGAGAGGGAGAAGCAGGCTTCCCGCAGAGCAGGGAGCCCGATGCGGGGCTCGATCCCAGGACCCTGGGATCATGACCTGAGCCAAAGGCAGCCGCTTAACCGACTGAGCCACCCGGGCGCCCCAGAAAGGAACTTTTAAATTCTATAGTTTCAAAACTAGTTTCTTCTGCGGTTTTAATGATTATAAAACTATTTCTCTATATTGAGAATAAATGTCCTGTTTCAATTTAAATAATTTAAATACTTAATTTATCTAGAGTTTATTTTGGTACATGATAGAAAATGTGCTAAAATGTCCACAATAGCCAAACTGTGGAAAGAGCCAAGATGTCCATC
>NC_138376.1:36023761-36081413 GCF_054177405.1 Leptonychotes weddellii | reverse complement strand
AAAAAAAAAAAAAGAAAATGTGCTAAAATATTAACTTTCTATTTCTAAAATGTTACCATTAAATTAAATAATGCTTCCATTTTCTAATTATTCTATTACTTTGAGTTTATTATACATTTAAATTATATCTAAATGAGGATCTATTCCTAAAAATATTTATCCCGCTGTTTATCACATTTTTATTTTTAAAAACACATTTGTGAATATAAAATTTTTATGTAACATTGTTTTCTTTTTACAGGAACAGATCAAACTATATATCTTGTTCTATAACTTTTCAACTAAAGAAATGGATTACTAATATATTTCTCTGTCAATCATTCCATGTCAATAATCTTCAATTTTTTAAATGATTTGTTCCAAACATTTTAGGTTCTAATACTGAATGCATAAAGACTATGTATTTGTAAGCTATAAAGATAAAATTATTAAAAAACCTAAGAATTCCAAGTCAGCTCAAGAAATAAATTATTATTACCAGTACCTCTGATACCCAGAGTGACCCGCAATCCTATTTGCCTCCTCTCCTTCACAGGAAAAGTTCTATAGTCTTTATTTCTTTTCTTTTCTACCACATATACAAATATATCTTGAAACAACACACTTACTGTTAGATTTTATATGCTTTTCAAACTTCATGTAAATGAAATAATACTATATGCATGTCTCTGACTTGCTTTCCCCACCCTCTTTTTTCAGACTGATTCATGTTGACACATATAGCCACAATCCATTTATTTTTTCTTGCTGTACACTGTATAGCATTTTGTTGTATCAACATACCAGTATGTGTTTTATCCATTCTCCTGTGATGCTCTTATTTTTCAGATTAAAAAATCTGCCATCCAATTCATTTTCCCATAGGAAATAACTTTGAAAACACCCTTTGGAAAGATTTCTAAAATATCTGATATATATGTTTTAAAATATATACGTCATAAATATTTTATTCAACCTACAGCTACTTTAAGAACACCTACAGGCAATTTGTAAATGTAATTATCAGTTCATTAAATTTAGCAGACTTGGTATCAAAAATGTAAATGTCAAAATCAACAAATTAGGAGAGTTCTCTAACTTACGCATGGATGGTGTTCAATAAATACTTCCTAGATGAATGAACTTACAGTTTATAATGTGTTCATTGCGGAATCTGTAAAAAAAATTCCGCAGGATTCAGACAGATAAACTGAAGAGTAAAGAAAAGACCCATCATGTATCAAATTAAAAACACTCTCTCTCTCCCTCTTCTTTCTCTCTCTCTATATATGCAAATATATTTCTTAAGTAGTCACTCAAGATAAATTTTTTGGTTCTACCTAAGAGACGTTTGTAAAAGTGCTCTGCAGCTACAAATATATCAACGGTTAATCTCAGTATCTTTTTTTTTTTTTTTAAGATTTACTTATTTGAGAGAGAGAGAGAACGCACATGGTGGGGAGGAGTGGAACGAGAGAATCTCAAGCAGACGCCCCAGTGAGTGTGGAGCCAGACGTGGAGCTTGATCTCATGACCCAGGAGATCATGACCTTAGCTGAAACCAAGAGTTTTGGACACCTTACCAACTGAGCCACCCAGGCACCCCTCAATATCATTTTTAATAAAGAATCCAGAGCCAACTGAGAACTGGGGGAGAAATGGTAAATTCAGCTCCGAGGCAGCATGGTTTCTGGCAATGACTTTTAAAATACCAGATTCCATATACCATAAAATACTTTTAGAAGCTACAGGGGAAGATGAGATAGGGGAAGAGCACCTGAACCAACCCTCACCCTTGGTTCAGTTAGATTAGCTCATCTTTGACCTGTTTTACCTACTGGGCCTTTGTAGAACTATGTTTAAAATGTTAACAAGCTTTATTTTTATATTTATTTTTAATGTTAACAAGTTCTAAAGCTCAAATAATAACGGTTCTAGAAAAATATCTCTAAACCAACAGAAAATATGATTTCAATTCTAGCTCTGCCTTCTAAGAACTGTATAATCTTAGATAAATAGCTTTACCTCTCTGAACCTTTACTTCTTCAGTTAACAGAAAAGAGGGGAGCTATAGTAGGTGACCTTTTACATTTGTTTTCACTCTAAAAAGTCCATAAGTTTCACTTAGGATCTCACCATATACTATTATTGAAAAGTTTCAGAATTAAGAGAATGGCTTTAAAGATCACCTATTCCCAACCCCTTGGTTTTATTTACATACCAATCTCAACTCTAACAGAGACAGTGATCCAGTCCCTCTGAAAAGTAAATATACATATACAGTCCAGATCCGAAATACAATATAACTTTTCCTAATATTTTTAAGACTAATTAACCCATGTGTTTGACCAGAAGATTTCTACCCTTGAATTATGGGTACATATATACCTTTTCCATAATAAGCCTATGAGAACAAGTTTCCTAATTCAAGTTTTTTGCAGAAAGGAGAGAAGCACTATTAACGAAAACTTCTTTGGAAACATACTTGCTTATACCAAAAATTTGGCAGATTACATCTCTACTTGATAGAATTTGAAATAATTCTTTACATATGTGTTAAGTAGTTTTCAAAGAGGAAAACAAGGGCTACTTACCCATGATCCTTTTTCAGCGCTTCTACAATGCAGAGCAATTCAATAATCTGAGCTCTAAGTTCATCCAAGGGATTTTTTTTCCCATCATCTGATTCTACTTTAGCTTTGATTTCTAATGGACTTAAAAAAGCAGCCGTATTTGGTTTAGAAGCACTTGAAGGTGTTGAAAGGTACACAGATGGCTGAAAACATAATAGAAAATTTTCTTAATTTGTATTTATATTTATGTTTAAGTTCAAAAAATTTTATAGCAAGGAGGTAAATAATTAAAATAATAATTCAAGATAAATGGTAACTTTGGAAATTCAAAAAGCAGTTTGATATTCACAACTAGTAAAACCACCAACCAACCAAAGAATAAACTTGTAATCACTAGGAGTTTATGTGAGAAATGTCAAAAGATTTATTAATAATAATTTTTAAAGAGTGGAAAAGAAAAGAAAAACCTATTAGATTTATCTTATGAATGGTTTGCCGAGTGGAGCATCTAGAGGCAAGAATATATCAGCATTATTAAGGTGCTGCTTTGATCCTCCACTTTAGTCATTATTTAAAATATCCAAAGAATTTCACTTAAAAGTAATTATGAAGAACTGAATAAGTCTGTGGAAGAGGCATTAAAATGAATCCATGGCCTGATGCCCTTTTTACTATTTTCACTAAAATAACAGGAAGTAAAATTTCAATCGACTGTTGACAAGTTGAGAGAATCAGATTGAGTGTATCTGATAAACTGGAAGAGCAGCCAAATGCTGCTTGGAATGAATTTGAGGAGGAATGAATAAATTTGAGGAGGAAACACGGATTTCTTAAATAGAAGATGTGTATAGGTTGTGATAATACTATCTTAAATAAAAATGCAAGAGTTTAGAAGAGTTTTTTTTTTTTTTTTTTAGATTTTTATTTATTTATTTGACAAAGAGAGACACAGAGAGAGAGGGAACACAAGCAGGGGGAGTAGGAGAGGGAGAAGCAGGCCTCCGGCGGAGTAGGGAGACCTGAAATGGGGCTCGATCCCAGGACTCTGGGATCATGACCTGAGCCGAAGGTAGACGCTTAACGACTGAGCCACCCAGGCGCCCCGAGTTTAGAAGAGTCTTAACACCATGTAATAAATAGAAGAATCCATGTATACTACCATTCATTCCAGTATATATTCAGTGCACCACACTAGGTTAGGAGTAAACAAATGATGGCTTCTGGCCTAAAGAGTGTATGTTTAATGGGAAAATGAAGCAGATGGATAGATCTATGCCTTAAAAAATATGAAATGTGTAACATTTATACTACTCATTTAAAATAAGCTCTTTTCGATGGACACTGAAAAACAAACTGAGGGTTCTAGAGGGGAGGGGGGTGGGAGGATGGGTTGGCCTGGTGGTGGGTATTGAGGAGGGCACGTTCTGCATGGAGCACTGGGTGTTGGGCACGAACAATGAATCATGGAACACTTCATCTAGAACTAATGATGTAATGTATGGGGATTAACATAAGAATTAAAAAAAAAAAAGAAAAATAAATAAATAAATAAAATAAAATAAAATAAAATAAGCTCTTTTAAAAAATGACCTACAGAGGACAGTGTGACTTTAGTAACTCAATTTTTTAGCAAGAATTTTTTTATTTCTTGGCAGAAGAAATAATTAGAAGACACTTTAAATTCCACAATTTTAGTGTTCACAAAGAATCCTACAAATTATACAAATCTTAGGCCACAATGCCCCTCACCTTTGGAGAATAGCATGAATCCTTTTTAAATTCAGATGGCTTTAAGTTGGCACCATCTTCTTCTTTTGGTAACTTCAAGATTTTTTCTGGGCTTTGAGTTGGCTGAATGATTTTTTAAAATCAAGAAACAGAAAATACCAAAGAAGGAAAAGGCAATAAACATTTGGATGATAAACTAACTTTTATCACTATTTTCAGCACCTACTGTTCCAGATATTCCATTATTGTTAACAGGATATTACATAATTTCAAGCTGAATAACACACTTGCGTATCTGGAAAATAAAAATAGCCTGCCTCTTGGCAACAAAAATTTTCTTTACTTCGGTAATTTAAAAGCACCATAGCGCTCAAGAGCTATTACAATATATCAGAAAATAAAATACTACCAGCATTCCAGGCAATGTATAGAAAACATAAAAAGAAGCTACACATTTAGATACCAGCATTAGTACTACAAAAAAACCCCACTATTTCAGAGGAAAAGAACGTTCTCATTCTTTCCTAAAGTGAGTATGTACCACTCAATTCTAATTATTGTTGTGAGATGGGTAGATTACATGGGTACCCTGACCCCTTTTGATTACATGTGCTTTGTGGTTACGGTCTCAGGATAGCTCTCTATTCCTGATTCTGTAACCTTCCATTGCAAGCCTCTTTGAAATGAACATGACCCCATATCTCCCTAAATACAACCAACCATTTGCCACTTGAGTATAATAACTATCTTCCTGATTTTTAAACTGGTGGAGTTACAAATCCTCCCTTGTTCCTATCTTTAGAAGGACTCTGGATTTGCTAAATTCTCTGTGTTTTAGAACAGTAAGTGTAACTCACAGAATGTCCACCATTGAAGCGGCCCGGCAACCTTCTTCCAGGCATCTTCGGTCTATTTGCAGTGAGATGTAGCAAGTTTTCTGAGGAAGCTATGTCATCAAAATTTACAAGATCTGGAGAATAAAATTAAATATATCTACTAAGAGATAACTGTACATTTTAAAAGATAAAAAAGAACGTTTCTGGATTTCTAACAAATTATACATTAAAAAGTACCACTAGGACTCACAAGTTAACCTGTGCTTTTCATATGCATTTGGAAAACAACACTCACCCTTAAAAACAAACATCCTCTTTACCTGATACATTTTATAGCATAAGACTTTACTAACAATAGAAAGTTCATGTTTCTAAGTTAGACCTCAATAAGTTCTCATTGAAAAATACAAATCTGAACCAAAAATTACAGTATGATAAAAAAACTGTCATCTTAAGTTCTTGCTTGTAAAAACAGATGATCTACTTCTTCAACTCATAATTAATTACAATATATCTGAAAATTAACACATAAAATGTTTTAAATTTAAAGTAGTATCCTAATATTCAAATTTTAAGAACTCAACTGTATGTGGGACCCTGATGCTTTCCAACTGTGAGGTGAAAGTATAATTTAATGGATCTTTATATATGTTGAGTGTGTGTATACAAACACTGTTTTGTAGCTGGGACTCAAACTGTTAATAGTTCACTGCACTTTTGCTTAGACATCAGCATGTTTGGGAACTATAAGACAGTTATAAAACTAAGGCAAACAGGATTATCAAGGAAAAATGCTACAAAGATCATTCACTTGTTTTACCACTATCAAAGGCTGGTTGACCTTTGATCCAATGACTTGGGTTTCTTTAAACCTATCCATGTAATTTGTATCTTTGAAACAATGGCATATAATACCTTCTCTTTTTCTAGATGATCCAGAAAACCTTGCTGAAAGAGGTGATTTTTAATTTTGAAACCTAGAAATCTGTAAGTGATACGAGAATCCTAAGGATAACTCCAGACACTTCCATTGTCAATACTATCTTCTTTTAGCCCAAATTCCAAACTAGGGATATTAATCACAGTTGAGATACTTGATACGGCAGCAGATATCTTTGGTTTAGTCTTCCAAATACAGAATTAATTCTGCACATTCCCATTGCTTAGATGTTTATAATGATTTGTCAAGTATTTAGATATCCAAACTCAGTGATGTTATTTCTTAAAAGACATCTAAAGATAATTATTATTACTGCCCTCAAAGCTTATTTATCAATTTTCATATTCAAAGTAATCAATTTAGAAAAAAATGTTAAGAGTAAAAGGGCACAAAGGTAAGACATAAGAAAAGGTATCACTGTTTGGCAATATGTGTTTTATAACAAATTTAAGTATTTGTTGACCTCTGTTAATTCTTTTCCATCCTCCCATTGTGGGATTACTTTGTGTATTCTATCTTATATCTAGTCACCTGCTTACCAGGCTAATACATCACAACAGGCAATCAAATGTGCTCAGTTTAATTTTGGTCTTGAGTCTTTTGATAATTGTTTATAATTATAAAATATAACAAATCATAATAAGAGACAGTGGCTTTAATGGAAAATACATTATATAATGTGAAAGACCTTGAGTTTAAATATACTTTTAAATATTTCATTTTATTTATAAAATTTCATAAAGAAAATCAGTATTTTAAAAGATGTTAAAAATATGCTGTAGTTTGAAGGGTTAAAAATTGCTTTTAACACTGAGAAATGTACATTGACAACCTATAAAAAAAAAAACCTTGAAAAGTACAATTCAGTAATTTTGGCCTGTGAAGATTATTTTCAAATGCATATTTAAGCAACTTGCAGAAAGAAAAAGAAACAGAAAAACATAAGAAGGGATGAGGATAAATGAAACTGAAAGGATAAATAAAAGGTAGATTTATAAAATTATAGACCATGCTCATGTAAAAATGCCTTCCATATGTCCAGTTTTGGGCTACACCATCAAGACAAATAATTTTACTATTCTAAAACTTTCTCAGGTCCTCCATGTAAGCCATTAGGTTAGTAAAATAAAACAGTGCACATTTTGGAATCATGATATATTTGAACACATTTAAAATTTACCTAAGAGTAATGAGAGTGGATTTATACTGTACAAATGGCATGAAAGGCATGATAATCACTTAACTCTTCCAATTATATTGCCACTCTGCCAGCCATTTACATTTCTATACACTGCCTAAGAAGACACAGAATTTTTAAAAAGTCAAAATGAAATATCAAATTTTGGTAGAAAATAAACTGATTTTTATGGTTTTCAATTTAAAAAAAAAAACTTTTATCAAAAGAATATCTTAATCAGGAAAATTTTTCCAACATAAATTTCATTTTATTTTCAAATGGAAAACCAAAAGGGTTAGAATAGACAGACAAACATGTACACTTTTAGTACAATTACAAAGAAAAATCAATGTGCACCACCTATTTATATGGAATATATTGTTTTGATTTCTTTTATAAATTGTCATCTTACCAAAATGGAGAAAGGTAGGATAATTTCCTGACACGTAAGAAGGGAAACATGGCAAACAGGCTAGGAAACAAAATCTGGAAAGAAAAGTCAAGGATAGGAATGTCTAGAAAAAAAGACTAAATCAAAAAAATTATTTTACAAAGCAGGAAAAAGGAACAGTTGTAGAATGAACAGAACCATTTCAATGTTTAGCACATACCTACTGCAGTTTATCTAAACTCACATAAGATGTGTATTAGATTTTAGATTTATCTTTCAAAAGAAAAAATTATTAGTATTAATTTCAATATAAGTAGAAAGAAGCCTTTTTAAAATTACTCACTGAACACCAAGACAGCTTCGAAAGGATGTTTTAGTAAAAAATTAGAGGTCAGAGTAATAAATCAATATATTAACAACTCATTTATATAGTTATAACTAAAATTAAACTACCTTCCAGTCAAGTTTTAGTCTTCAGCATATGATAGTAATTAAATGAAAGAGACAATTTTAGTTCTATGATATAATAAAAGAAAAACATGACAAATAGTATTTTTAAATATCTCACTATAAAAATACAACTTATACATTTAAAATCACATAATCCATAAATGAATCTTCAATTATGCCTCATATGACACTATAAAGGAATTATCAAGAAAATTATTGTAAGAAAATAATAATTTTAATCTCTGCTCTTAATTCTCCAGGTAAATTCTACATTTTTGGGTGTGTTTTGTTTTGTTTTTGTATCCTAGTTTAGATACAGACTCATTTTTTATAGTATCTACCACTCAACAGGTAAGCATCTTATTAGAAAAATTCCACCTTAAACTCTTTCTGGAAAAAATAAATGAATAAACATTGAGAACGTAATTCAAACAAAAATAGATTAACTATCAAACAAAACAAAGAATGTTTCACTATTTAACAATGAATGCTTTGGGATCAAATAATATTATGTATCTCTAAAATTTCCTTTTAACCCAAGAAGAATTTACCATAAAAAACAATCAAAAAGGATAAAATATAATAACACTCTAAGAATACTTCATCAGCTGTGCTTTCTCAATGTAATATGTATTTACCACTAAATCTTCTATCTTGTATTTTAAGACTAATGTGTAAACCAATTTCATGTCCCAGAGAACTTACTATTTTAGAAATATTTAGACCATGTGAACTTTATAATTAACCAGTAATAGCAGTGAGATTATCCTAAACCAATTTTTAATGAAAAAGAGAGGGAAAAAATTAAAACATGGTTCTAACAACTACGCAATTTATAGTACTATCTTATATATGAGAATATATACTGAAGGACATTTATTTTAAAAATAGTTTATAAATGGCTTTATATACAGTATAATCACATCTGAGAGTACTGTCAGGAATTTATATCCCATTTTATAGGGAAGAGCAGAAACAGAATAAGATGAGATTAACAACAGAGGAAAGGAAAAGAAGGGAAGTAACATTTTATAACATCTTCCATGTCAGGTATTCTAGTAGGTATCATAGACATATTGGATCATTCAATTATCATTTAAGTGCAAAAACAAGACAATGATAAATGAGCTAATAATTTAAAACCCACATTTTTAATAACAAAGTATACCTGCTACTATATCATCACCTGAAATTATTGTTTTGTGTAATAATGAGACTGTTCTAAGAAGATTTTCATGTATATTTTAAACTTTCTGAAACATGTTAAAGGGCTAGGTTCATATGCTATTTTAAAAATTTGAAACCTCTAACTGTGCCAAAAATATAAATTAAAATATGCCTCAACCTAATGCCAAATTTGAGGCTGTATTTGATGCAGAACACAGTGTTTTTTTAAGGTGTCAATATCTCAAAAAAAGAGTTTAAACACTTTTGCACTACAAAGACTAAAACCATAATATTCCAATAAAAAATGGAAATGAGGAATAACCTGAGTTGAAGTTCAGAACATGAGCTATATGCTGCTTTAGCAGTCAGGTCTTTTGTCTTAGCATATTATTTGTGCCTAAAATAGTAATGGGATATAACACTTGCTCAGTATATATTTCCTGTGTAATATGAACACAAACATAAAATTTCTCATTTTACTGTGCTTTGCAGATAACTCCATTTTTACAAATTGAAGGTTGACGGCAACCCTGCGATGAGCAAGTCTATCGATGCTATTTTTCCAACAGCACTGCAAATCTTTGTGTCACATTTTGGTAATTCTCACAATATTTCAAACTTCTTCATTACTCTAATACTTGTTATGGTCATCTGTGATCAGTGATCTTTAATGTTACTATTGTAACTGTAACGAACTGTGCCCATGTAAGATGTTTAACTTAATTTGTAAGTGGTGTATATGTTCTGACTGCTCCACAGTGAAGCTGCTTTCCATTTCTCTCACTCTCTTTAAGCCTCCCTATTCTCTCAGACACAATACATTGAAATTGGGGCAATTCGTAACCCTACAATGGCCTCTAAGTGTTGGAGTAAAATGAAAATACCTCACTGTCACATATGGAGTAAAATCACACATATCTCACTGTCAATCAAAAGCTAGAAATGATTAAGTTTAGTTAGGAAAGCGTACAGAAAACGGAGATAGGCCAAAAGCTACGCCTCTTGCGCCAGTTAGCCAAATTGTGAATGCAAAGGAAAAGATCGTGAAGAAAATTAGAAGTGTTACTCCAATGAACACACAAATTATAGAAAGCAAACAAGCTGATCGGGAGAAAGTTTCAGTAGTAGTCTGGATAAAAAAATCAAATCAGGCACAACATTCATTCCCTTAAGCCAAAGCCTAATCCAGAGCAAGGCCCCAACTCTCTTCAATTCTGTGAAGGCTGAGAGAGGTGGGAAAGCTGCAAAAAAAAAAAAAAAAAAAAGTCTGAAGCTAGCAGAGGTTGGTTCACGGAGTTTAAGGAAAGAAGTCATCTCCATAACATAAAAGTGCAAGGGAAAGCATTAAGTGCTGATACAGAAGCTACAGCAAGTTATACAGAAGATCTAGCTAATTAATGAAGGTTGCTTCACTGAACAACAGATTTTCAATGTAGATGAAACAGCCTTAGAGTGGAAGAAGATGCCATCTGGGACTTTCATAGCCAGAGAGGGGAAACCAATGCCTGGCCTCAAAGCTTTAAAGGACAGGCTAACTCTCTTGTTAGAGACTAATGCAGCTAGTGAAAGCTAAAGTCAACGCTCATTTACTATTCTGAAATTCCTAGGGCCCTTAAGAATTATGCTAAATCTGTGCTCTATAAATGGAACAACAAAAAAGGAGAGCAGCACATCTGTTTACAACACGGTTTACTCAATATTTTAATCCCACTGTTGAGACCTACTGCTCAGAAGATTCTTTTCAAAGTATTACTGCTCATTGACAAAGCATCTTGTTACCCAAGAGCTCTGATGGAGGTGTACAAGATTAATCTTGTTTTCATGCCTGCTAACACAACATCCATTCTGTAGCCCGATTAAGGAGTAATTGTGACTTTCTTCTGACTTTCAAGTCTTATTATTTAAGGAATACATTTCATAACACTACAGCTTCCATGGATAATGATTCCTCTGATGGCTTTTGACAAAGTAAATTAAAAACCTTCTGAAAAGCATTCATGATTCTAGCTGCTATTAAGAACACTGGGGATTTATGGGAGAGGTCAAACATGAGTTTGGAAGGAGATGATTCCAACCTTCATGGATTACTCTGAGGGGTTCAAGACGTCAGAGGAGGAAGTGACTGCAGATGTGGTAGAAATATCAAGAGAACTAGAATTAGAAGCAGAGACTGAAGATGTGACTGAATTGCTATAATCTCATGATAAAACTTTAAAGATGAGCAAAGAAAGTTGTTTCTTCAGATGGAAACTACTCCTGGTGAAGATGCTATGAAAATTGTTTAAATGACAATAAAACATATAGAATAGTAGATAAACTTAGTTGATAAAGCAGAGGCAGGGTTTGAGAGGACTGACTTCAATTAGAAAAAAGTGCTACTGTAAGCGAAATGTTATCAAACAGTATCACATGCTACAAAGAAACTGTTCATGAAAGGAAGAGTCAATTGACGTGGCAAACTTCACTGTTGTCTTATTTTAGAAATTGCCACAGCCACCCCAACCTTCATTAGCCACCACCCTGATCAGTCAGCAGCCATCAGCATTAAGGCAAGACCCTCCACCAACAAAAAGATTATGACTTGCTAAAAGTTCAGATGATGGTTACCACTTTTTAGCAATAAAATTATTTTTTAAAGTATGTACTTTTTTTAGTCACAATGCTAATGCACACTTAATATAGTATAGTGTAAACGTAACTTTTATATGCATGGGAAACCAAAAAATTCATTTGACTCACTTTAATATTTGTTTTATTGCAGTGGTCTGGAATGGAACTCTCAGTTATCTCTGTGGTATGCTTTGTGTATTTCCTGAATTTAACTGGGTGTTAAGTGTAGTACACCAAAGGCCGCCTGATAGTGGAAGGAATAAAGGACAGTAGTATGGAAGTTAGCTGTTAGTTTTCTGTCCTTACATATGTCTCAGCTTCTCTAAATTACTTCCTTATTCATTTGAAGAAAAAAAACAAAACAAAACAGAAATTAGGAATTTGCAAACCCTGTTTCATAAGACCTATTTGTTTTTTGATGATGAGTAAAGAATGGATATGGATAAAAGTAAAAATTGGGACCAAAAAGAGTAAAAAAATCAAACTTTACAAACCACCAATAGTTTGACATTATTACATGTGTTATTTTATTTTTTTTTTTTTAAAGATTTCATTTACTTGAGAGAGAGAGAGCACAAGCAGCGGGAGCAGCAGAGGGAGAGGGAGAAGCAGGCTCCCCAAAGAGCAGGGAGCCCAATGTGGGGCTCGATCTCAGGACTCTGAGATCATGACCTGAGCTGAAGGCAGATGCTTAATCGACTGAGCCACCCAGATGCCCCTAAAGGATATTTTTTAAAAACCTTCTATAAAGAACATTTTTTTGTTTTTATTTCACTAACAGTAAATAACAATTTTCACCAGATAAAACACACTAAATATAACTGAATGAAAGTCTCTAAAATACAATCAACATCTCATTTTCCAGAAATTATTAATGAATATGGCTTCATCCAGAGCAGGCAGGATCCAAACATATGATGAAAGGGTCTATAAAACATTCAAATTAAAAAACTAAAGGAGACCATGTGTAGGTCAGAGCTTTTGTATTGGCAAAATGACAATTCAGAAAAATAATAAAATCACCTAACAGTTTTCAAAAGGTAGTAAGTAGCATATCTTACAATATAGTGACAAAAAAAAAAAAAAAAAAAACAACCCTGAGTATAATTGGCCTTTAAGTCTGAATGTAAATATGAAATGTTAACACGAAGGCTAAACATATTAAGACATTAAAACTTTTAAAAGAATATCATGAGCACTTTATATAAAGGGAACTTAAAAAGTTCTCTTCTGCTTTATGTCATCTTGGACACTTGATGTGTCTATAGCGTAATTTCTTCAGAAGCAAAATAGCGTCTGCCTTTTAGAGTTATTATTAAGATAAAATAAGAATATATAGGAGAAAGTGCTTTGAAAATGTAAAAAAAACCCTAAAACCAAATGCAAGGTACTATACAATAATCACTACTACAAAGTAATGATTGTGCTATGCTTTTAATATTGAGACCTTTATCAAAACTGCTCTGTTTCAGGTTTTCCATTTTACAACTAAGAGGTATAAAAGACCAGGGGACAAATCAGATGATTGATGAGTTGAAAAATCAGTCCTAAAACTTAAGGAACAACATTTAACTAAAGAAGTAAAGCCTGCTGATACACATACACAAAGAGAGAGAGAGACATAAAAAGTGTATTTTCCTGAATTAGAAACAAAAGTATCTTGAGATAAAGTAGAGAAGTAAAAATAATCTTCAATATAATCTAGTGCTGGCATTGATAATCTGTGTTATCTCTTTATTCTCAAACTTGTAAAACTAAAATGTATTCATATCTGCCTTAGTATGGACATATCCAGAATATATGATAAATGATCTTTTAACCCATTTCTCAGTCCTTACATGAATCAAGTATTTTGCTCATTTATCTTCTTTTAGTTTTATTTTTCTATTTTGGCTTCATAGATTTTAAATTTTAATTAATTTCTACTCTATCTATCCACACATAAAATGCATACACAAGTTTCTTAAATAGTTTCTGAAAACTGTATTGGCAACTTTTTTTTAAATGTACCACCCTTCTACATGTTAACTTACCTGTTTCTTTAGAGCTCCTAACTGTAAATGAATCTAGGTCTACTGATTTTGGTCTAAGTGGTAACTGTTCAGAATCTAGCTTTGGTTTTGATACTGGCTCAGTTTCAAATTTTGATGAATTGGTAGAAACTTCCCCATTAATCCTGAAATGAGAAAATCAAACATATGCAGAAATCACTTGTATGTGAATCATAACCATTTTTTAACATTGTGAATTAATGACACTAAAGATGTTATAGCACAATTTTTCTTTCTGTTCCACAAAATTATTTCCATAAACATAAACCTTCCACAATAACACTAAACATAATAAAATCAGAAACGTAAAAACAGCCTAATAGGTGTGTATTTACCTAGTATGAATATAAATCATTTAACAGAGAATCATAGTCTATAGAAAAAATCTAGAAAACAAATAATTTAAAAATTATTTTGACATTTAGAAAAGCAATACAGGGGTGCCTGGGTGGCTCAGTCATTAAGCATCTGCCTTCGGCTCAGGTCATGATCTTGGGGTCCTGGGATCGAGCCTCGCATCGGGCTCCCTGCTCTGTGGGAAGCCTGCTTCTCCCTCTCCCACTCCCCCTGCTTGTGTTCCCTCTCTCGCTGTATCTCTGTCAAATAAATAAATAAAATCTTTAAAAAAAGAAAAAAAAAGAAAAGCAATACAGCCATTTATGTCAAAGGCAGGTAACCAATAAACTAAATCAGGTAAGTTAACTAAATTAAAATTACCTAAATTAAAATTAGGTAAAACTTACCTGGCTATAGGAGGTGGTGGAGGGACTGGTTTTTCAGGTCGCTTTGGGTATACTGTTCCAGGAGATCTCAATAAATTATTGGCTTTGGTGGGTGGAGTAGGCTTCTTAGGTGGGACTTGTGGTGCGGCTGGCTTAGAAGGTTTCTGTTCCAGTACTGACTTTTCATCTGGTTATTTAAAAATATTTAACAAGTTATTAACAATTATTTGGGTTTTTCTATTTCTTACAGCTCACATCAGGCTGAAAATGTGTGAAACAGAGAGAGACATTATCTGTGTATGTGTTCACTGTTTAAAAGTTATAATTTAATAAGCTTAAATATCTAAAAAAGCTTACTTTGGTGGGAAGGAGGACCACTAATAAGCTTCTGAGCAACAAATAATGCGCAGTTCTTAATGTCTTCTCAGCATCCTTTGTTTTTAGGGGCGGTATACTATATATAATCACATATGATTTTACTCTAAGCAGAGGACAATATTATCTATGCTTAAATCCAGACCATTTGCTGAGACTGAAGTATAGGAAACTAGTGACATTTAACATACTTATTTAAAAATAATCACAATGACAAAGGAAAATACCCAATGTTAAGAAAAACAGGCTAGCTTGACTAGTCACAGATGAGAAAATTACAGGCTTGTATTTATAATCCTCACAATTGTACTCGGAATATATTAACAGAATTTCATTGTTTCCAGTTTATTAACACCATTAATAATTCTATGAACTAGGGGCTCCTGGGTGGCTCAGTCATTGAGCGTCTGCCTTCGGCTCAGGTCATGATCCCAGGGTCCTGGGATTGAGCCCCACATCGAGCTCCCTGCTCTGCAGGAAGCCTGCTTCTCCCTCTCCCACTCCCCCTGCTTGTGTTCCTCTCTCGCTGTGTCTCTCTGTCAAATGAATAAATAAAATCTTAAAAAAAAAAAGAATTCTATGAACTAGATAAGAAAATATGCTGGAAATAAACAACACTGGAAACGATTTTAAGCCATGTTAATAAAAACAATTTTATCATCAAAAAGGCATGGTACTATACACAATGACATACTTGGTTCCTCATCTTTCAAGGTACTAAGGACAAATATTAAAATTGACACACACATGTGACTCTTAAACACAGAGAACAAACTGGGGATTGCCAGAGGGGAAATGGGTAGGGGAATGGGCGAAATAGATTTTTTTTTTAAATTGACACAGTTGCACACATACTAGATATTCATGATATAGCAGTCAGCAAAAATGTGTCTAACGCATATATGCAAAAATAAGAAACTCTTAAGCGCAATACTGAGTAATTTTCAAAATTTACTTGGTCTTTGTAAAGAATGTCTATCACAGGACCACAAATAATTTCATGAGATTTCATATCAATCAGAAACTGGTGACTGTGAATCTTGAACAAACATACAAGTCATGGGTAAACCCCTGGTTCAAAATAGTTAGATTTAATCTAACAACAATGAAAATACAAATTACCCTTGTTTCAGTTTTATCATTTATGTATAGCTTCCTTGGATCATTTGAAAATATAGCTTAAGTCTATTAAAGCCATGGTCATCATGTTGTACAAAAATCCACTTTCATATGGCCTCAAAGTAAACAATGCATCATATAATTACATCATAATACCATCCAATTCTAACTATAAGCCAACAGAGCTATCTGTATCATTTATAATACTCAACCAAATCTCTAGAAAATGTTAAGAAAGCTGTTTTATATAAAATATCAGGAAAAATATTGAAGGTTAAATAGAAGTTCACTGATTAATTGAACATACTTCTTTTAACAGATATGTAACTAAAAGCTTGATATCAATTCAATGCTGTAGTTTATTCTAAAATAAAAGAACACATTTAAATATTCACAGAAATCAAAGGTGATAAAACTAAGATTCATCATTTCTGGTATAGCCATGACTAAATCAACAATAGTATACTGATATATAATATATGATGGCAATGTATTTGGGAACTAGGTTTTATCTACCTTTATTGAGGTGAAATTTACCTAACAATTTAAAGTGAACAATTCAGTGCCATTTAGTAAATTCACAGTGTTCTGCAACCACCACCTCTATCAAGTTCCAAAACTCATCACCCCAAAAGAAGAGTCTGGTTCCCACTGTTCAGTTACTCCCCATTTCCTCCTCTACCCATCTCCTGGCAACCACCAACCTGCCTTCTCTCTCTACAGATTTGGTATTCTGGGCATGTCATAAACATGGACTCATATAGTATGTAACATTCTGTGTCTGGCTCATTTCACAATAGTAATGTTTTCAAGGCTCATTCTCAATGTAGCATGTATTATTATTTCATTCTTTTTGTGATTACATAACATCCACTATATGTATATAGCACAACTCATTCATCTGTTGACGGGCATACGGGTTTTTTCAACCTCTTGGCTATTACGAACAATGCTATAAACATTTACATACAAATATTTGTTTGAATATCTGTTTTCCATTCTTTTGGGTATATATCTAGGATCACATAGTAATTCTATGTTTAACTTTTTGAGGAACTACCAAACTCTTTTTCACAGCAGCTGAAACATTTTACATTCTCATCAGTAGTGTATGAAAGGTCTATTTTGTCCACATCCTTGTCAACAATTGTTATTTTTCATTTTTATTATCATTATAGCCATCCTAGAGAGTGTGAAGCAGCTCACTGTGGTTTTGGTTTATATTTCCCTAATAATTAATGATACTGCACATCTTCTCATGTGCTCATTAGCCATTTGCATATCTCCTTTAGAAAAATGTCTATTTGGGGCGCCTGGGTGGCTCAGTAGTTAAGCGTCTGCCTTCGGCTCAGGTCATGATCCTGGAATCCCAGGATCGAGTCCCGCATGGGGCTCCCTGCTCCGCGGGAAGCCTGCTTCTCCCTCTCCCACTCCCCTGACTTGTGTTCCCTTTCTCATTGTGTCTCTCTCTCTGTCAAATAAATAAATAAAATCTTCTTTAAAAAAAAATGTCTATTTCAATCCTTTGCCCACTTCTGGACTTTTTGCTGCTGAGTTGTTATAACTTTTTATATATCAGAACACCAAACCCGTTATATATTCCTGATACTGGATATAGGATTTGCAAATATTTCCTCCCATTCTGTGGTGTATCTTTTTACTTTCTTCATAATGTTCTTCGGTGCACCAAAGTTTTTAATTTTAATGAATTACAGTCTAACCATTCCTTTCTTTTGTTGTCTGAGCTTTTGGTGTCATATCTAAGAATCCATTGCCAAACCCAAGGCCATGAAGATTTAGCCCTATGTTTTCTTCTAAGAGTTTTAGTTTTATACCCCTTATATTTAGGTGAATGATCTATTTTTAGTCAAATTTTGTATATGGTATGAGGTAAGGGTTCAACTTCATTCTTTTGTATGTGGATATTCAATTGTGCACAGAATTTTAGTTTAGCTAGAAATTCACCAAAACCAAGAGGAAATTTAGACTAAAGAAAAAATCTTGTTAGTTTTTCAAATGCCCAAAGGAAGAAATATGTAAGGTACAGACATTATAATTTAAGATAGAGAAAAGAATTATCATAAGTGTATGGAGAAAATTTTTAACTGAAAGCATCTAAAATATATGGCAGCTAACAAAATACAGCAAAATAACTGATATATGCCCTATCTTATTTACTACAGAATATAAAAATATGTTACTAACACTATATGTAATAAATTCATCCATTTGTTAATTCAGATGAAGATTAGTTCCCCACTGCATGAATAAGAGTAGAAAAACAATTCTCAAAAAATTAAAAATGGAAATACCATATGATCTAATAATTCCACTACTAGGTATTTACCCAAAGAAAACAAAAACACTAATTTTAAAAGATATATGCACCCTATGTTTATCACTGCATTATTTACAATAGCCAAGATATGGAAGCAACAACCTAAGTGTCCATCAATAGACAAATGAATATGGAAGATGGGGAGGAGGTGTACGTACATACACACACACACACACACACAGAGGAATATCATACTTATAAAAAAGGATAAGATCACGCCATTTGAGATAACATTCATGAACCTAGAGAGTATTATGCTAAGTGAAATAAGTCAGACTGAGGAAGACAAATAGCTTATGGTTTCACTCGTAAGTGGAATTTAAAACAGTAACAAATGAATAAACAAAAAGCAGAATCAAACCTATAAATACAGAGAACAAACTGATGGTTGCAAAGAGGGGAGGGGTGTGGAAGGTTGGGCAAAATGGGAGAAGATGACTGGGAAATACAGGCTTCCAGTTATAGAGCGGGTATGTTACAGAAATGAAAAACACTATAGTGAAGTATGGAAACAGACGGCAGCCACATATGTGGTGATTATAGCATAATGTATAAATTTGTTGAATCACTATGTCGTACACCTGAAACTAATGTAACACTGTGTGTCAATTATACTCAAATTATTAAAAAAATAGAAAAATAAAATAATTATACTGGCACCAAAGCATGAATGGATTACGAATGCATAAATTCAGACTGAAAAAATCAAATCCATTCTTTATCAATTGTTACTCAAAGATGTGTTAGAGAAAAACACAGTACTATCCAAAAAGTAGGAAATGAATTTTTTGGGGGAGGAGAGAAAGAGCACACTCATGCACGTGTGGTATAAGGAATGGACAGAGAGAAGGAGAGAGAGAATCTCAAGCAGGCTCCACACCCAGCCTGGAACCCAACACGGGGCTAGACCTCATGACCCTGAGATCATGACCTGAGCAGAAACCAAAAGTCAGACGCTTAACCAACCCATCCACCCAGGTGCCCCGGAAATGTATTCTTAATTGAATCTATTTTCCTAACATTTTTAGAAAACTTAAGGACAAAAAAAATCTACCCATATTAATCTCACTGAAATAACTTAAACTGAAGGATAACATACTTTCAGAACTGTAAGTACAAAGCTCAAGAAATTATCATCACATGAACACACATGAATAACCACCACTCAGGCCAAGAACTGAACATTAGCCACAATAAGTTCCCATCATGCCCCTTCCCAATTCCTACACAACTGCTCCCACCCAAGGGTGGCTTCTAACCCTATATAGATCACTTCTGCACATCAGTAAAATCCTAAGATTCAAGTTGTTGCATAATATCTTGCTTGGCATGTGAATATACTTCAATCTATTTATCCATTCAACTGTGAATGGACATTCGTGTTGTTTCCAAATAAAAGCCAATATAAATAATGCTATGATAAACTTTCTTATTTGAATCTTTGGTACATACACACAGCACATTTCTGCTGGATATATAACTAGGAGTGCCAGTGCTGGGTAAGAGGGTATGAATATATTCAACTTAAGGCCTCCAGATTAGATATAACAATTTGCATTCCCACCAACAGTGTATGGGAGTTCTGCTAATCTGAATCCTCACCAACATTTGGTATTGTTAGTCTCCTTTTCAAAACTTCACCCATTTTGGTGAGACTTTTACTTTGCTTTAAATTGTATTTCCTTACTGAGTAATGTAATTGAGTAACTTAATACTTTGATGAAGTATCATATTCAAGGCTCTTAGCTGCATTTTATCAAGCTGTCTTTTTCTTACTTACCTGTAGAAATTCTTTATATGTTCTGAATATAAGTACTCTGTCATTTATCTGTGTTGTAAAAAATCATTTCCTTCTCTGTGACATAACTTTTTATCCCCTACGTCGTGTCTTTGTAAAAGACACTCCTAATTTTAATGTAGTCCAAAAAGTCAATCTTTTGTCTTACAGTAATGTCTTATATATCCTGTTAAAGAAATAGTTCCCAAGGACACAGAAATACTGGTTTATAGTATCTTGCAGAAAATTTGTGGAGCCATCATCCACTTGGAACTTTTATGCCTACTGTAAGATAGGTAGGTAGGTATAAGGTATTATAAAGTAGGTGTAAGATTTAAGTTTTATTTATTGAAGAATGCCCTTTATCACTTCTTTACAGTGCAACTTTGGTCATAAGGCAAATATCTATTTCTGGATTCAAATTTATGTACTATGTGAGACAGAGATTAAGACTTAGTTCTTATATGAATATCAGTATCATTTACTCCATCTTTACTGCAAAGGCAACTTCTCTTTATAAATCACATGGCCTTAATTAAATGTCCCTCTTAATAAGCTTCTTGCTATCCTGTCTACTTTGTCAGCTATTAATATAGTTAGACCAGCTTTTTATTTTTAGGCATTTGCCTGGCATATTTTTGTCTACCCTTTTAATTTAATCATTCCTGAATTATTCTCATTAAGATATGTCTTGTTAGCAGACGATGGTTGGATTTTTTTTTGAGTCTAATCATTTTTCTTTTAAATGGAATCTTTAGTCCATTTACATTTTTTGTAATTACTATTATTTTTTTCTGGCTTGGTCCATTTCGTTTTTTTCTCCTTTCTTGCCTTTTTGTATTTTTGTTATTCCACATTCTATTATCTTATATTCTATTTTTTATAATTGCCTAGAGATTACAGCACATATCCTTTCATCATATATAAATTTTTCTACTGCCCTAACACTTTCACTCCACTTACACCCTACTGTCTTGTTGCACTTTTATATCTATAAAAGCCCAGAAGATATTGTTTCTTACAGTCAATATTTAGATTTACCTATTTAAGCTTTTCTGTTGCTCTTGCTTTCTGTTTCTCTAAGTTGACATTTGGAATTATTTCCATTCTGCCTATAGTACTACCATGCCAGTGATAAATTCTCTCAGATTTGACTGGCCTAAAAATGTCTTCATTTCACCTTTTTTTCTGAAGATATCTTCACTGGCATTATACTTCTAGGTCAGCAGTTATTTCCTTCAACACTTTGGTGACATCATTCCATTGTCTTCTGGCTTCAATTTTTTTTTTCCACTGAGAAGCAACTGTCAGCCTTATTTTTGTTCCTCTAAAGTTAATGTGTCTTGTTCTCTGGCTGCTTTCAGTATTATCTTATTTTTTGTTTACAGCAGCATGACTATAATGAGGGTATGGAGTAGTTTTTTTTTTATGTATCCAGGCTGGGCTCCGTATTATTTCTTGATTCTGTGGCTTTTTGCTTTTTATCATTTTTGGAAGTCTAGAAACCATTGTATCTTCAAATAAGGTTTCTAGTCCCTGTTCTCTCCTCCCCATCTGGATCTTCAATTGCATGTACATTGAACCTTTTCACTGTATTCAATGTCTCTTAAGATCTTTTTTTCCACTGTTAAGCTTTAATTCAGAAATTTTCTTTTGAAAATAACACCACATATTCCCACATATATATATGAATATATATATGAACATGTTTGAATTGTACAGGCCTACCTATACACAGATTTTTTTAATACAGTGTTGTAAATGTATTTCTTCTTCCTTAACATTCTCATTTTCTTAATAACATTTTCTCTTTAGCTTACTTTACTGTAAGAATACAGTATATAATGCAAAATATGTGTTAGTTGACTGTTTATCAGTAAGACTTCTGGTGTACAGTAGGCTATTGGTTGTTTTTGGTGAGTCAAAAGTTATATGGGAGGGGCACCTGGATGGCTCAGGTTAAGCATCAGACTCATGATTTTAGCCTCAGATCATGATCTCAGGGTTGTGGGATCAAGCCCTACCTCAGGCTCTGCATTCAGCATAGAGTTGGTCTGTCCCTCTCCCTCTGCTCCTCTTTCCACTCACACGCTCTCTCTCTCTCCAATAAATAAATAAAATCTTAAAGTCCAGGAGTTTATTAAGGTATCTCCTTTTATCTGGGCCCTGAACTCCAATTTTTGTCTCTCAAACCCTAAAATATATTGAAAGTTCTTTTCACAGGCTCAGCTACCACTTTCCAAATTGGCAAATGCCTCAAAAGGAAACACAGGCTCAGATACCGGACTTACTCTACTGGGCTCCCCTCCTCTCCTAGATCTTGACCCTATAATTTCCTGTACCCTCACAGCTCTTCTACATCTAGTATGTATGTATGTATTTCATACAACCCTACCAGCTGTTCTCACTCAGATCATTCTCTGCCTGCCTGTATGGTCACTCATCAGTCTTCTTCAAGAGTTCCAGTTCATCTAACAACTTCTTAAATGTACACAGATTCTAAGACTCCATGCTGAACCCTCTTCCTATTCTCATTTTAACCAACCATCTTGAACATATTACCCGTATCCATACATTTAATAGCTAAGTTCCAAGACAGCACCTTATAAATAAATGCTTAATATAAACTCTCAGCCAAGATTCATCCCATATTTCCTATATTCATATCAAATTCCATGTCAAAAGCTGAACTATATGTATTTTCCACCAGAAACTGTCTTTATTTTATAATTCATACCTCATTTCCCCATCCTCACAACCCTTGGGATTTAGTCAACAAGATGTACTAAATATAAAACCTAAGCCACCTTCCTTATGGTATAGCCTAAATATATGTCAACATCTCTAGCAGATAATATAGTTGATTAACTCAAATCTATCCTACCTTCATATGATTACACCAAGCTAGTTAAGTGCACAACATTCATTTTATAAGACTTATTGGCCTGGAATTGAACATGTACCCAAAATTGGTCCAAGAAACTGAAAAGGACTTACATTCTATGGTTCTGGAGAGGTTTTCCTCTCTTTCCTATCAAATGGACAAGATATCAAGTTGCCCTAATTGTCACAGTCAGCATTCTTGTGACCTCAAGGGAAACCAATCTGAAGACAAAGTAGACACTAAGGATGGCAAATGGAGAGAGATATAATCCAGGTCCAAAATGAAATTATTCGGTGGGGGGTCATATGACTCCTCCCTCTAGACTTCCAATTATATGAGACTGTTTCCCTATTGTTTCAGTTTGAAACAGTCTTTGCTCTTAAAACATTCCAATTTCCTTTTTATCCACACCACCACCACATCTATTCAAATAATAGCAATAGAACAGTTTCAGAAAAACGTATCTGAACATGTCACACCAGTTTTTAAAAATATTGTGTATTATTACATAATAATTAATGTAGTGAGTATTCCTTATGCATTATATACTTACTTTGCAAGAAACCATAGAACCAATGTCGAATAAAATTCACACACACACACAGACCCTACACCTTGACCCCACAAGGTTTAGTCAAATGTACGAAAAAAAATATGCACAAAATATCTAAACTAATATGTGACAATACTGAGAAATATGTACTTTCAGAGCAATAAAGAAAAGACTAATGTCAAGGAGGTGACATTAAACTGGACATTTTAAGCTAGAATCTGAAAAATGAGAAGGAACCACATATAAAAAGATTCTGAGGGGAGTGCAAGACAAAGATGGGATTCCAAGGAAAGGATACTTACACCATGTAACTGGGAGGGAAAAAAATTCATTCTATGAACATTATAGAGTGGGGGACCCTATGACCACAGTCAGCAAGTAAAGAGAAGTATGGAATATATTAGAAAACCCAATAGGGGGCAACATCCCTCAAAATCTGGTAGGCTAAACTAAGGCTAATGTGGTCAGGAAAGTCTTCTTTTGAGACTAGACTAGACTAGACTATAAGCTAGAGTTTTTTCCCCAAATGCAACAAGAAGTATTCAAACACAGTAATAAGTTCATGTCCCATGAGTCATAATACGACTGACACATATTTGTATGAAACATGCACATACACACTTTATTTCCATAATATAAATTCTGAAACCCTTATCACTACTTTAAATCTTTTTTGGAGCAGGGCAAGATATAAACAAATAGCTAAATACAACTCCTTGCCATAGCACTGAAACACCTTTTATGAATCACACAAGTGATTATTAATTTTGTCTTCAGATTAGAATCCCGTGGAGAGCTTTAAAAACACTACAATGAGTTCTACCCTATAAAAATTCTGGAAGAGGATCCTCGGCATCAGCCTATTTTTAAGAGACACACATGTAATCCTAATATACCACCAAGACCAAAAACAACTGTACCAAGCGACCTTTCTAGCTTGATTTCTTACAATTCTTTTAGTTACCTATAGCCATTTCCTGAATATGTTATGCTTTCTCTCATTCTTTTCACATTCTCTTTCTGTGGCCTGGAATCACCTTCTCTTTTCTAGTCAACACATTATGCTCATTTTCTAAGTCTCTGAATAGTTACCATCTCATTACCGTGCATATTAACTAGTCAACTAGCAATTGTCAGAATATCATTTGAAACAGAAAAAAAAACAGTAAACAAAAAAAAAATTAATCTTCCTAGTGACTGGCAGAAGCCAGCTGCCTCACATATACACACGGATTTTGCAAACTGTTAATGCATGTTTAACATTTGATTAAAAATCTGTTTCATGTGTGGGTTAAGTATAATAAAGAATATTCGCTACTTCTTTTTTAATTTTATTTTATTATGTTAAGTTAGTCACCATTTATTACATCATTAGTTTTTGACTTACTGTTCCATGATTCATTGTTTGCGTTTATTTGCTACTTCTTAAGAGGTCAGACTGGAATGATTCTTTGTAGAACATTTTTGGTACGCATACTAAATATATAATACAATAGAGTCCTGCCACAGCTCTCAACTCAAGAGTCCATGTGCTACAGATTGTATCACAGATGAAAAGGCATTTGAGTTCAGTACCTCCAATAATAACTGCCGTGAAATGAGTTTTAAACACACAGATCTTGATTTTAATTCCACACTAAACTGTACTATACCAAAATTCCAGAACACATAATAATTTAAAAGCATATTTTGAATACTGATTTCCAAATCTCTCTGTAATATGAACAATACTGACTATCCATAGCCAGCATACGAATTGGAAAATCTACAACTTTTTATTACATTTCAATTTCATTAAAATTTTTACTCTGCATTCCTTTTATTGGCTCAAAGGAAGAAGAGAACACTCCTAAGCAAAGATGTAAAGAAGACAACACCTCAAGACTTCCATTTCAGGCAATATGTTGAATTATGTACTAAAACCTATTTTGCCAGCTTAGAATTCAATGTAAGGTAAAATTATCTCTCAAGAACAAGGAGAAAAAAATACATTTCAAATAAAACATCCTACCACTAGGTCCTCCATTAAAGGACATTATTTTTAAAAATTATATATAGCCTATACATATAAATAATTTTATACTACATATATAGCTTATATAGATACATATAGCTTATATAATTTTATATATATATGGCAGAAAGTATGAAATGCAAACAAAGTACAAAGAAAGCAGCAATGAATATGAACAAACCCAAACACTGAAAGGGAATCAGCAGCATGCAAATGGTGGTTAAGCCATGAGCCTTTATATATATGACTGTCTAAGCAATCAAGAATAAGACAACAAAAGATCCAACTCTGATAGTCCTTATTAATTCTTAGTTCAGTAACTGAACAAATGAATTAATGATGCTACTGGACCTTTGTGTGGGAACCAGCAGCAGTCACACAACCTTTTGCAAGAGACAAAATCTTAGTCAATAAAGTGTAACTTTTTCAAGGAGATAGGGTAAGATTCACAATTCAATTTACTGGGGTTGGAAGTCTCAGAAATCAGCCAACTAGACCCTCAAAATCTGTAGTCTCCTATATTAGCAGTGAATTCCTAGCATGTAAACATTTTCCTAGCAATAGTAACTTGTCCCCCTTTAATGCCAGATACAGAGACAAGAAAACCTCAAGAACATCCACTAGCACAACTCTCCCTTCCCTTTCTGCTAATTATGAAACAATATTGCCATTATTAACATATTGGTGTTTAGTTCCTGCCTGGAGGTGTGTACCATCTGGTTATGTTCTGCTTATGAATCAACTGAAAAATAAGACAAATTCTGTCCTTTAAAAACCTGCAGATACAGATACTGGAAAAAAATGTTCCTCAAGCAAGTGAATACAGATTCACTGCCTCTACTAGTAAAAGTATTAAACCAGTCTGGGCTTTAGCAGCCCATTACACCCTTCCTATGGATATGACTGGGACCACGGGGGAGAACATGTACATAAAGGTAACCATTTAAATGATTTTATAAGCCTAAGAGCTTTGCTTACATTCTCTCCTACACATATACATGTCTCGCTCTCTGTCACTCCAAAGTAAGTATCAGTTGCTCGCTTCCTCTCATATATATTTCATATCAAGAATACAAGTCACTGAGAATGAAGTGGGCTACTGAAAGGTATGTCCAAGAAACTTTTTCCAAAAAGCAGGAGAAAAACTTGTGCTCCAAAGTGTTGATGTTATTCTTCTAATGAAGCACACTATGGCCAGCATTCAGGTACCTCTGAGAAAATAGGGGGCAGGAAACTACTAAGCAGATTTGAGAAAATAAAAACTACATGGTGGCCTGGGGCAGGGAGTAAACAATCAAGATTTATTCTTAAGATTTGAAAAGTATCCCATGAGACAATGGGGAGTCACTTAAGACTCAAAGGTAATAGAGTAATCAGGTTCACGTTTTCTTAAGATTTTTATTTTTATTTATTTGCCGGAGAGAGAGAGACAGCACAAGCAGGGGGAGCGGCAGACAGAGGGAGAAGCAGGCTCCCTGCTGAGCAAGGAGCCCAAAGTGGGATCAGGACCTGAGCTGAAGGCAGACGCTTAACCGACTGAGCCACCCAGGCGTCCCATGGTTCATGTTTTCTAGTAGCTCCTTTTCCCCCTGTGCTCAACACAGCAGAGCTTTTCAAAGTGTATCTTCTGTAGAATTAAGATAACAGAGATAAAAGTCATGAACACACATGCTGGTGGGATATACTGTATTTCCTCTCAGAAGGTTTAACGCTCCTCAAATTGGCCCTGGCCATGGTCTAAACAAGCTCCCTCTGTTGAGGGTGGAAAAAGGGTAGAACTTTGTGTTTAATTTTATTTAAAAAGAAAGACTTTAATCTATACCAATATTTAACACTCAGACTGATACTAGTTCTCTCTCCCAATGCACATCTCCAAAGCTTACTAGGCAAAGCACTGACATTTTTTCTATTCCTTGAACCAGATTTAGGCATGTCAGATTAATGAAAACATTTTGAAAATACTAAGAATTGTTTCCCTCATTTTACATTTGTCCTGTTTCATTAATTAAAAAATCCTTATATTTGCACACAAATCTGAAACACTTAGTTTAAAAAAAAAAAGTTTTAAAACCTTTCCAATGAAGAATTTTGGTGTTATTGACAAGATTTAAAAATAAGAAAAAAGGGCGCCTGAGTGGCTCAGTCGGTTAAGCGTCTGCCTTGAGCTCAGGTCACGATCTCAGGGTCCTGGGATCGAGCCCCGAGTCGGGCTCCCTGCTCAGCGAGGCTGCTTCTCTCTCTCCCTCTCCCTGCTGCTTCGCCTGCTTGTGCTCTCTGTCAAATAAATAAATAAGATCTTTAAAAAAAAAAATAAGAAAAAAAAGTCTTTTATATTTACTTAAATATTTACCATTTCTGGCATTATTAGTTTCTATTTATCCAAATGCCCATATAACATCATTTTCCTTCTGCCAAAAAGTACTTCCTTTAACATTTTCTGTGTAGTACATACAGGTCTGCTGGCAACAAGTTCTCTCAGATTTTGTCTGAAAGCTTTTATTTTGCCTGCACTTCCTGAAAGGTATTTTGCTAGGTAGAAAATTCAAGGTTGAGAATTATTTTCTTTCAGACTTTATGCTTTTCTTTTTATCACGGCTTTTCACTGAACTGATTATGATGTTCCTTATGTGGTTTCTTTTATGTTTCTACTGCTTTTGAGTTCACGGAGCTTCTTAGATCTATGGGCTTACAGTTTTCCATAAGTCTGAAGATTTTTCAACTATTATTTCTTCAAATATTTTTTCTGCCCCATTCTCTCTCCATTGATTCAGGGACTCCAATTAGACATATGCAAAACTACTTAACAGAGCCTGTGGGTGGCTCAGTTGATTAAGTGTCCAACTCTTGACCTCAGCTCAGGTCTTGATCTCAGGATCATGAGGTCAAGAAGCCCTGTGCTGGGCTCCATGCTGAGTGTGGAGCCTACTTAAAAAAAAAAACTATTTGATATTGCACTCAAGTTACTAATGCTTTACTCATTTTTTTCTAGTACATTTTTTTAAAAAGTAGGCTCCACACCCAACATGGGGTTTGAACTCACAATGCTGATATCAAGAGTTACGTGCTCTACTGAATGAACCAGCCAGGCACCCCTCTAGCACATTTTAGATAGTTTCTATCGCTGTTTCTTCCAGTTCACTAATATTTCATTCTATAGTGTCCAATAAGCTGAATTCCATGCAACGTTTTTCATTTCTGATACTGTATTAATTCATCTGCATAAGTTCAATTTGGGTCTTTTTATATTTTCCATTTCTCTTACCATCATGCTTGTGTTTTCTTCTACTTTCTTGAACACATGGGATACAACTGTAATAGCTGTTTTAATGTCCTTACTGCTATTTCCATCATCTCTTGTCATTTCTGGGTCTGTTTAAGTTGACTAATTCTTCTTCTAGTTACAGGTTGCTATTATCCTGGCTTCTCTACATGCCTGGTAATTTTTTTTAATCAGATAAGGGACATTGTGTATTTTACACACGTGGATGCTAGATTTTGTTACACTCTTTCAAATTGTATTGAATTCTGTTCTGGAATTAGTTCCATCTGCTTCCAAGGTACATGCAAAGAAACTTTTAGTCTAAGGTGATACAATCTTTTATAGACTCTATCCTATTCCTTATGAAGTCTTTCCACTGTGCCTTGTGGGAACATGAGCTATTAGTGAGTTCCAGAAACTGCTTCACCAAATGCTTTCCAGCAGTTATTTCTCCAGCTATGGAAGTTTCCTTTCTTATGTGTGTAATTCACAGTACTCAGCCAAAGCTTCATGGAAAGCCCTACAAAGATCTCAGAGTGCTGTCTGTGCAGTTTCCTCCATTCTGGAACTCTGCCCCACACACTCTAGCTGCCTTGGCCTCCCTAAACTCCTATCTCCTATTTCTGCAATTCTGCAGGAAAACTGGGCTCTGTTGGGACTTCCTCCTTTCTGTTGCCTGTAAACTGCTTCTAGACAATGAGGTAGGGTAATTTTAGGGCTTGCCTTACTTTTAGTGATAACTTCCTTCAGTGATAACAATCCTATGCTGTTGTCCAATATCTGAAACCACTATTTCATGTACTTTGTCCAGTTTTCTAGTTGTTTAACTCAGGAGGGCAAATTCAGTCCTTGTTACTTCATCATGGCCAGGATTTTGACCACATAAATGATATAAAAATGCATCACTTTCTAGTTTGTTTATAAGATCACCTGACTGATTTCAGGGAATATGGGAAGTCACTGCTAAATTTAACAAAATCCCAATCTACCTGATGGAGGAGACTATAAAAGGAATATCATAATATTGGTAATGAAGCCAACAACATAGTTCTTACATGTAGTTCTACATATCTTTATAGAACGAGTCTTTCATGTAGGACAGGTATTATAACCAGGTACCAAAATAAACTGATCCAAGACTCAGATCTAACAAGAGCCATATTACACCTGAGATTAAGAAATACTTCAAAGAATAAATTGTTTTTGCATAACAAATAAAAAATTCTCAAATGTAAAGAAAAAAGAATATAAAAAACTTCCATGCTGAGCACAGATGTGAAAGAAATAAAGCTATGAAAGTACATGACATGTTCAGGGACAAGAGTGTGATTACTGTATTTAGTGAATGAAAAAGAAGAGGATACAAAATTGTAATTTGGGGGTCAGTTCCCAACAACACCAAAAGCTGGCCAGGATAAGAAGGAACAGGAGTTCTCATTCATTGTTGATGGGAAAATGGTACAATTTGGAAGATAATTTGACAGTTTCTTACACAACATGCTCTTAACACATGACTCAGCAATCACATTCCTTGGTTATTTACCTAGGTAAACTAAACACTTATGTCCCCAGGATACCCAGACAAGGATGTTATTTATGGTAGCTTTATTCATACCTGACAAAGTTTAGAAACAACCAAGATGTCTTCAATAGGTGAATCTGGATAAACTGTGCTATAGATAGTCAATAGACTATTAATCGGCACTAAAAAGCAATCAGCTATTAAGTCATGAAGACATGGAGAAAATTTAAATACATATTACAAAATGAAAAAGCTATATACTGTTATGATTCCAACCACACGACATTCTGAAAAAGGCAAAACTATGGAGACAATAAAAAAGATCAATGGTTGCCAGGAGCTGAGGGAAGGGAAGGATGAAATGAAAGAGCAAAAGATTCTTAGGGCAGTAAGACATATTCTGTAAGATATTACATTACACATTTGTCAAATTACACATTTGTCCAAACTCATAAAATGTACACCAGGAGAGAACTCTAAGATAAACTATGGACTTTGGGTGATAATGTGTCAGTGGAGATCCATTCTGGTTCAGGATGTTGATAGTGAGGGAGGCTACACATATGAGGGGCAAGGAGTATATGGGAACTCTCTATACTTTCTGCTCAATTTTGTTGTCAATCTAAAACTATTCTAAAAAAGTCTATTAAAAATAAATGAATCTGGCAACAATATGAAATATAAGCCAGGCAAGGGACTAAAGTGAGAGAAATCAACTAAGAGAATAAAGGAACACTGCAGGCAACACACAAGGATAGGCAGAAACAATACTGGCAGTAGAAACAGAAGCACTCTAAAACAGTGTTCAAGTTGTTGCTTGTACAGTTGACCCCTGAACAACACAGGGAGTTAGGGGCACCAACCTCCCACACAGCTGAAAATCTGAGTATACCTTTTGACTCCCCAAAAACTTAACTGAAAGTCTACTGTTGGCCAGAAGGCCTTACCAATAACATAAACATTGAATTAACACATTTATTGTATGTTATGTGTATTATATACTCTATTCTTATAATACAGTAAGCTAAAGAAAAGGTTAATAAAATCCTAAGAAAAAATACATTTACAGTGTTGTATCATATTTATTGGGAAAAAAATTCATGGGCAAGTGGACCTCTGCGGTTCAAACTGGGTCATGCCGCTCAAGGGTCAACTGTATATATAACCTAGTATACTAGATATAATCATTGCAGATCTTTCTGCACAAAGAAAAGTAATTATTTTCTCCAAATTAATATTAACAAAACAAAATGACTTTTTTTTTAAACAAAATACATGTGTACCTTGGAATAACTTTCCAAGTTTGTATGACAAATATAGGCAGTGAAAATTAGATAATACACAACAAATCACGTCCATGTTTTAAAAGTTAGAACTCACCTAAGAAATTTTTTTTAATTTAATTGGGACTCTAAAAAAATAATTAAAATATAACTATTTAATGCTTAGTGTTCTTATTTAACGAGCTATAATGAAACACTACATTCTTACTGAAGTAATGGTTTAACTTTTTAATGAATGTAAACTGGTATCAGTTTGAGTGAAATCTTAACTTCCTATCCATCTTGACAAACTACTTCCTCCCAGAAAACTCCAAACATTGCTAAATACTGAATAGCTGTTAAAAATCAATGTAAATCATTCAGTGTGGAGAGATATTATTATTTACAATGACGACCAAAGGGAGAATTACTTTTCTGAAAGTGGAAGAATTAGTCTCACCTTTTTCTTCTGGCCTTATAGGAAAATACTTCTTCTCTGTAGCTATTAGCTCAGGCTTTGGAGCTGAGGGAAAAAAAAACAAAGTTAATACTTAAAAAAAATAGTTTAAAAGCACAAAGACAATTATACTACTAAACAGTACAGGTTAGTTTTAAAATAACATCAGAGGAAACATGGCTTAACAGAGGAACAATGTACAAGAATCACTAGACTGAATATTTAATCCTGCACCTACCACTATTACATGACTAAGTAGTTACTTTGTGATCTCAGTTCTTTCTTTGTCAAATGAAGGAGTTCATATCATCTACAACACCACTCTCAAGTAGAAATTTCTATGATGATGGAAATATTCTATTTTTGTGCTATCCAATATTAAGTATGGAGACTTGAAATGTTACTACTGTGACTGTGAATTCAATTTTTTTATTTTATTTAACTTTAGTTAAATTTTAAAAGCCCAAATATGACCAGTGACTAAAAAGCCTCCAACACCAACTTCTATAAAAATTATTTTTAACTTATGCTTTACTTGTTCTGGGATTAGGTCAGCAAATACAAAGCTGAAAACCTGGGAGCAGGGAAGAAGGACTTGTATTATTTTAAAATAAAGCAAATCTTCCAAGAAAAATAATTGTACTTCATTTGTAAACATCAGAAATTAGGGGCTAAAATTTACAGAAATAGACTAAGAGCCAGATTATAAAACTGTAACTCTGGAAAAGTCTTCTAAGAATACCATAATATATTCAACTGCTTAAAAAAAAAATAAAAATAAGCTGTTCTAGTTTGCTTAACCCACATAGTCTGAAGAAATACAAATTAGTATTTAAATGAGACACTAACAAATGGATTTAATGTGAAAAGGTTAAATTACTAATTGGCCAGATCAATATATTAAGTATTCTATCTAAATACATTTGACAAGTTATAACTAAAGTATCCAAATTACTTTTAAGATCCTATTTTAAGTTTATACTTTAAAAAATACTGATATTAATATATGTAAACATTTAATTTTTATATATTTCTAAAGTTTGTATATATCACATCATATATGGTTTTTGCTAATATAAGTGGTTTATACTTAAAACCCAATTTCACCATTTTATAACTTGAAAATATGAAAAACAGCAAACTGAATAATGTGTTTCTTACCTACCTGGACCTTTAGCAGGTGGTGGTGGTTTCTTTGGTTTCTATTAAAATAACAATGGTGAAGATACATGAACACTTACATGTTACATATTTATACTTAAATTCTGATCATTAATAATCTAAATTGAAGGACTATCTGTCCTCATCCCATCCCTACCAAAAATTATAAAATAAAAAGATCTTAACAACCAAAAGGTCACTGACAAAAAATTTAATCTATCAGAACAAATGCTGGGGCGCCTGGGTGGCTCAGTCCTTGGGCGTCTGCCTTCGGCCCAAGTCCCGATCCCAGAGTCCTGGGATGGAGCCCTGCATCTGGCTCCCTGCTCCAAGGGAGGCCTGCTTCTCCCTCTCCCACTCCTCCTGCTTATGTTCCCTCTCTCACTGTGTCTCTGTCAAATTAAGTAAATAAAATCTTTAAAATAAAAAAAAAGAACAAATGACTTCTTGATCAAAATTCAAATATGTCAAAACTCACCAGTGAGTTTGGTAAATGCCAAAATATCTTAATGATAATCAAAACTATTCATGACTGCCTCCCCTACTTTAAGATTCCTAGGCACAATTTTACCTCCCTTTAACAACTGAGTAGTATGGGGAAGGAGAGGTGGCAGGAAAGGAAGACAGAGACAGGTTTACAAAAAAAAAAAAAAAAAGAGTAGCTTATACACTTAATTCTTCAGAACTCTCAAAGAGAAGATTTAAAGCAAAGGTCTGTGGGGCACATGGGTGGCTCAGTCAGTCAAGTGTCCAACTCTTGATTTCAGCTCAGGTCACAATCTCAGGGTCGTGAGACTGAGCCCCACATTGGGCTCCATGCTCAGCATGGATTCTGTTTATCCCTCTCCCTCCCCTGCTTGTGCGTGCACACACACACTCTTTCTCTCTAAAACAAATAAATAAAACCTTTAAAAAAAAGGTTTATTTTTCCTCAATTTATTCAAATTCTCTTGGGTTTATAAGCATTCATTTCTTTCTTTTTTTTTTAAGAGAGAGAGCAGGGGGGGAAGCAGGGAAGAGGGAGAGAGAGAATGTTAAGCAGACTCCACACCCAACGTGGAGCCCCACATGGGGCTGGATCCCACAACCCTGAGATCGTCACCTGAGCTAAAATCAAGATCAGACACTTAACTGACTAAGCCACCTAGGCACCCCAGTGTTCATTTATTTTTAAGACTTAATTTAGTGATTTAAAAAACGTGAAATATTCCTAAGCATATGAATTTGGTTTTCCCAAATTAAAAAATAACTGAGAGTCAAGGCTGTATAAACACCAGATAAAGCCCCCCAAAATAATTTGTTCATTAGGCATTAAAATAAAGCACCCTGAAAGGCTGAAAAATACTGAATGAAATCTAGCAAAAGAAGGACCTCAGACAGCATTAACCCATAGAGCAACCTCTAATAATTTACTTAACTACATAAAGACTACAAGGTTAGAAATTTCTACATTGGCTTAAATAAAATACGGTAGACTGTCTTGCTCTGGGTGTCTGCTCTCTAACTCAATTAGAGAAGCAGCAAAGTGGAGGCAGTCCAAGATGGTGGCACAGGAAGACTCTGAACTGACTTCCTCCCACGGACACAGTAAATTTACACCTACATATAGAGCCATTCCTCCTGAAAAAGTGAGGGTGGATTGAATAGCTTCTACACAACAAACAACAGAGGAACCACACAGAGAACAGTAGCATACAAGATAACAACACAAACCACACCCCAGATGCAAGAACCTGCAGTAGGGAGGGATATCACTGAGGGTCCCAAGCAGACTCACCTGCCCTGAGGCACAGAAACAAAACAGCAATTTAAAGGGCAGCTAGACTACAAGTGAAGGAAATCCATTTACTAACTCTAGAGCCTCTGCCAAACGAAGGAACTGCTGGAACTCTTTCCAGGGGTCAAAGATGCCTGCAAGCGCCACTGTTTATGTTCCCCACACCCATACTTGACAGTACTGATGAAAAGAGTCCAGGTACTCTAGCTGGCCTGCTAGGACTGCCCCAGCAAATCTGGGCCCCCAAGCCCAGAACAGTTTCAGCTGTCCCACCAAGGCAATCCACTGCCCTGTGCCAGCCCCAGCTCTAGCCATCACAACAAGGTGGCCCCAGAAGCTCCAGGATACGCCAGGCCTGCAGCCAATAGCTCAAGCTCTCCCACCAGTGTGGCCCTGGCACAGAGTACATTGGAAGCCCTCCCATGCCCACACCTGCTCAAGTCATCTGCCAAGGAGCCTGGACCAACTCTAGCCCCAGCCATCCTGCCAAAGTGCCCTGGTGTAGCAAGCCCCAGGGCACCCCTAGTTCATGTCTACTCCAGCTCCAGCTGCCCAGCCAAATCCCCTTGGTACACACAGTCAACAAAGGAGACATTCCTATACAAGGCCACTCCTTCAAGACCAAGAGGTAGCTGTTCCACCAAATTTACAGACAAAAACACAGAAAGACAAACAATATCCAGAGAAAGAAGATGTTCAAAACAAGAGAACAATATAGAATAAGAGAGATAAATAGCTTTCTTGATAAACAGTTCAAACAAATGGTCATAAAAATGTTCACTGAACTTAGGAGAAGAATGAAGGAATACAGAAAGAAACCTTAACAAAGAGGTGGGAAATATAAGAGATTACCAAAAAGAGGGGTGCCTCAGTCGGTTAAGCATCCGACTCAAGTTGGGCTCAGGTCACGATCTCGCGGTCAAGAGATCGAGCCCTGGTGTCATGCTCTGTGCTGGGCATGGAACCTGCTGGAGATTCTTTCTCTCCTCTGCTCGCATGTGCTCCTCCTACCCCTGCTCGCATGTGCTCTCTCACTCAAAAAAAAAAAAAAAAGTCACAGAGCTGAAAATTTCAGTAACTGAACTAAAAGTACACAGAGGGCATCAAGAGATTAGAGGATAAAGAAGAATGTATCAGTGGAAGGCAGAATAGTGGAAATCACCCAGTCAGAATAGCAGAAGAAAAAAGAATTTTTAAAAAATGAGAATAGTTGGGGCGCCTGGGTGGCTCAGTCATTAAGCGTCTGCCTTTGGCTCACGTCATGATCACAGGGTCCTGGGATCGAGCCCCACATCGGGCTCCCTGCTCAGCGGGAAGCCTGCTTCTCCCTCTCCCACTCCCCCTGCTTATGTTTCCTCTCTCTCTATGTCTCTGTCAAAAAAATAAATAAAATCTTTAAAAAAAAAATGAGAATAGTTTAAGGGACCTCAGAAATGACATCAAGTATACTAACATTCACATTATAGAGGTTTCAGAAGGAGGAAAAAGAGTAAGAAAATCTATGTGAAGAAATAATGGCTACAAATGTTCTTAACCTAGTGAAGGAAAGACATCCATGTCCAGGAAGCAAAGAGAGTTCCAAACCAAGATGAAACCAGAAAGAGCCACACAAAGATATATTATATTTAAAATGGCAAAAGTTAAAGAGAAAATCTTAAAGGTAACAAAAGAAAAACAGTCACATGTAAGGGAAACCCCGTATCAGCTGATTTTTGCAGCAGAAACTTTTTGTGGGCAAGAAGGGAGTGACAGTATACATTTAAAAACCTGAAAGGCAAAACTCATAACCAGGAATACTCCATGAGGCAAAATTATTCACAACTGAAGGAGAGATTTCCCAGATAAGCAAAAACTAAAGAAGTTCATCGCCACTAAAAAGGCCTTACAAGAAATGTTAAAGGGTCTTCTTTAAGTAGAAGAAAAGATCGTAACTACAAATAAAATAATATATGAAAGAAACAAAATCTCACTGATAAAAATAAATATATAATAAAGGCAGTAAATCAGCCACTTAAACAGTATAAAAGTTAAAAAACAAAAATAGTAAAATTTACTATAACTACAATAACTAGATAAGGGATACACAAAATAAAAAGATGTAAAGTAAAACATCAGAACATAAAACATGGATCAGATGCGGGATAAAAGTTTAGTGCTAGAAATACATTTGACTTTAAGTAACTATTAGCTTAAAATAGACTGCCATAGGGCGCCTGGGTGGCTCAGTTGGTTAAGCGACTGCCTTCGGCTCAGGTCATGATGCTGGAGTCCCAGGATCGAGTCCCGCATCGGGCTCCCTGCTCAGCAGGGAGTCTGCTTCTCCCTCTGACTTTCCTCCTTCTCATGCTCTCTGTCTCTCATTCTCTCTCTCTCAAATAAATAAATAAAAATCTTAAAAAAAAAAAAATAGACTGCCATATATAGGTCAATAATACAGAAACCGCGTAGTAACCACAAACTAAAAGCCTACAGAATAAACACAAAAAATAAAGAAAAAGGAGCCCAAACATAACACTAAAGAAAACTATCAAACCACAAGAGAAGAGACCAAGAGAAGAAATGAACAGAGAAAAGCTACAAAAACAAACAGGAAACAATTAAAATGGCAGTAAGTACATACATACAAATAATTACTTTAAATATAAATGAACTGAATGTTCCAATCAAAAGACACAGAGTGGATGAATGGATAAACAGAAAACCAAGACCCATCTATATGCTCTCTACAAAGACTCACTTCAGATCTAAAGACACAGACTGAAAGTAAAGGGATGGAAAAAGATATTTCATGCAAATGGAAACAAAAAGAAAGCTTATGTAGCAATACTCATCAGACAAAAGAGACTTTAAAGACTGTAAGAAAAGACAAAGGGTATCATATAATAAAGGTGTCAATCCAAGATGAGGTTGTAACATTCATAAATATTTATGCCCCCAACACAGAAGCACCAAAATTATATATAAAGCAAGTATTAACAGACATAAAATTGACAGTAACACAATAATAGTGGGTGATTTTAATACTCCACTTACATCAATGGATAGATCATCCAGAGAGAATATTAATAAGGAAACACTGGCCTTAAACAACACATTAAACCAGATGGACTTAACAGATATATACAGACGATTTTATCCAAAAAACTATAGAATACATATTCTTTTCAAGTGCACATGGAACAGTCAACAGATGTGAAGCCACAACACAAATCTCAAAAAATTCCAGAAGACTGAAATCATAACAAGTATCTTTTCCAACCCCAATGGTATAAAATTAGAAATTAACAAGAAGATACCTGGAAAAAAACACAAACACAGGGAGACTAAACAATGCTACTAAACAATCAATGGGTCAACAAAGAAATCAAAGAGAACATCAAAAAATATGTTGAGACAAATGAAAATAGAAACAACTTTCCAAACCTATGGAACACAGCAAAAGCAATTCTAACAGGCAAGTTCATAGCAATACAAGCAGGCCTACCTCAAGAAATAAGAAAATTCCCAAATAAACAATCTAAATTTACACCTAAAGGAACTAGGAAAAAAAAAAAAAAGAACAAAACCCAAAGTTAGTAGAAGAACAAAGACCAGAGCAGAAATAAACAAAATAGAGATTAAAAAACAAAAGACAAGATCAATGAAACTAAAAGCTGACTACTGAAAAGATAAGCAAAATCAATAAACCTCTACTCAAAAATCATCAAGACAAAAAGAGAGGACCCAAATAAATATACAAGAAATTAAATAGAAAAAATTACAACTGACATGACAGAAATATAAAGGATCATAAGAAATTACTACAATTACATGCCAACAAACTGGAAAACCCAGAAATGGATAAATTCCATTTATGGATAAATTTCACTTTTCTAATAATTTATCCATTTCCTCTGGGTTCTGAGACTTGATTACAAAGAAATAGAAAATGTCAATAGACCAATTACAAGTAATAAAATTCAATTAGTAATTTAAAAGTCCAGGACCAGACAGCTTCATAGGTTAATTCTACCAAACATTTAAAAAGGAGTTAGTAACTATCCTTCTCAAATTATTTCAAAAAACTAAAGAGGAAGGAATGCTTCCAAACTCATTTTATGAGGCCAGCATTACCCTGATATCAAAACCAGTCAGACATCACAGAAAAGAAAAAAAAAAAAATTTACAGGCAGTATCTCTGGTGAACACAAATGCAAAAATCCTTAACAAAATATTAGCAAACTGAATACATCAAAAGGATCATACATCATGATCACTTAGGATTTATATCAGAATGATTCAACATCTTTAAACCAATCAACAAAATACACCATTTTAATAAAATGAAGGATAAAAATCCTATGGTCATCTCAACAAATGCAGAAAGACCATTTAAAAAAATCTAACATCCATTTATAAAAACTCTCAACAAAGTGGGTATAGAAGGAATGTACATCAATGTAATAAAGTCCATACATGACAAACCCAAAGTTAACATCACACTCAATGGTAAAAAGCTAAAAGCTCTTTCTCTAGGATCAGGAACAAGATAAGGATGCCCACTCTCACCACTTTTCTTCAACATAGTACTGGAAGTCTTGGCCACAGCAATTAGGCAAGAAAAAGAAATAAAAAGCATCCAAATTGGAAAGGAAGAAGTAAAACTGTTCACTACTGGAAGACAACATATATATATATACACACACACATGATGTATACATACACAATGGATTATTACTTAGCTATAAAAAGAATGAAATCCATAGATGGACCTAGAGGATAATATGCTAAGTGATATAAGTCAAACAGGTAAAGACAATACCATATGATTTCACTTATTGTGAAATCTAAAAAACAACAAATGAAAAAAAAAAACAGAAACAGACTCACAGATATAGGAAACAGACTGTTGGTTACCATAAGGGGGAAGGGGCTAGGGAGCAGGTGAAATAAGTTGAAGGGGAGTAAGAGATACAAACTTCCAGTTATAAAATAAATAAATAAGTCATGCGGCTGTAATGTACAGCATAGAGAACATAGTCAATAATATTATAATAACTTTGGTGACATAACTAGACTTACTATAGGGCCCACTCAGTAATATATAAAAATATCTAATCACTATGATCTATAACACCTAAAACAATAGGATACTGTATGTCAATTATATTTCAGTCAATCAATCAATCAATCCTCAATGAGGTCCATCGTTCTATGGGGAAAAAAGGGATCAAGTTGCAGAAAAGCAAAAGAGCACTAATGAATGACTCAGCGTCACTTTAAATCCTGTAATAAAGCATAGACTGCTTCTTACCCTCCCAAAAATGCATTGACAGAGTAGTACTATAAGATCAAGAGTAGCTTAAAATAAGATTTTCCAAAAAATTAAAGTATAATTTCTTCCAGGGAAGTGTTAATTTGTCTACTATGAGAGACTTTTTCATTTAATTATAATAAAGTAACAAAGTCTAACATTACTTTTCAATATAGTCAGTGGGGAAAGAACACCAGAAATAAAACACAGAACTGAAATATTATTTTGTTTTACTACAGTTCAAATCAATTTTACCTCAATATATAAATTGGAAACCCCCTCATAAAGTTATTCAGTAACAAAGCAAAAAACCTGTTTTTAAAGAAATATTGGCAAAAGGTTCATTAAACTATTATCATCATTGAAAAATAAAAGCTTACTGGAAAGTCTTTATCCAGTTCATTTATCTGAATAGCAAAATTATCTGGAAATACTCCTTCTTTACCATTAAGTTCACCCTTCCACCAGCCAGCTTCTCCAGTCTCCTATAATGCAAAATGAGGAATAATTAAAATAACTGGGGTTATCTTCAAATAAGAAAAAAGTTTACAACAAAATGGGAAAGTACTGAATTCCATTATTTTTACAAGGAAAGAAAAGGGCTAAACAGATCATAAGGTCCTCCTAAAAGCAAACATTACCCACATATTACTTCCAGCAGTATTATAAAATTGGGTTTCATTTTTTTAAGTAAGTCAAATAATTTTAAAATTCCGTTTACAAGGAGAAAGGAAAAAGGAAAGTGGGAGAGGAGGTGGAGCGAGAATATGATTTTCTTTTTTTTTTTTAAAGATTTTATTTTATTTATTATTTGACAGAGACAGCAAGAGAGGGAACACAAGCAGGGGGAGTGGGAGAGGGAGAAGCAGGCTTCCCACGGAGCAGGGAGCCCGATGCGGGACTCGATCCCAGGACCCTGGGATCATGACCTGAGCCGAAGGCAGACGCTTAACGACTGAGCCACCCAGGCGCCCGAGAATATGATTTTCTAAACTGTATCTTACTTAACATTCTTAACATTTTATATACCAAAAAACAAGCACATTATTCATTTGCCTTAGAAATTAACAAGATATTCTACAATTCTTTCCAAATACCCCCCCCTTCCATGAGAAATTGGGTGATTATCAGTCCAAAACTATGGATATTAAAAATCACATACACTAAACCATCTGATAACAAAGTCAATTTAAAACAAGGGGAAATTTTTTAGAAATTATTCTATATGGTTATAACAAAACCAAAACATTTATAGTCTTCTTCTATTACAAATAGTAACGGGATTCTGCCCAGACCCCAATACTCCTGGGTTTTCTATTTTTTTTGCCATAATTTATTCCAAGTTATAAAACTACTTCATTCTTTGAAATAGCTGCATCACTTTCCACTGTATGGTTTTATAAACATTTCCATATTGATGGAATTTAAATTGTTTCCTTCTTTTTCTTCTTTTTCTTTTTATGTCATTATTATTTTTTTTAGGAGTTTATTTATTTATGTGACAAAGAGAGACACAGCGAGAAAGGGACACAAGCAGGGGGAGGGTCAGAGGGAGAAGCAGGCTTCCCGCGAAGCAGAGAGCGTGATGTGGGGCTCGATCCCAGGACCCTGGGACCATGACCATGGCCAAAGGGAGATGCTTAATGACTGAGCCACCCAGGTGCCCCTCTTTTTCTTTTTTAAGATTTATTTATTCATTTTGAGAGAGAGAGATCAAGCAGGGGAAGGGGCAGAGGGAGAAGATCTCTTTTTATATTATAAACAACAAACATTAGATGGGGAAAAATGTAATGAGGTAAACTAGGAAGTGAGAACAGAAACCTGGAGGAGCTGAGGTTAGAGAAAAAACACACATGATGGTAAAAATAATCCCCAATAAATCAATTATTAGATAGACAAGAAAAATGTTCTCAAAAAAAAGCCTTTCTGAGCACTTACTATGTGCCAGGTTCTCAAAGTTCCAGCTCCTCTAGAGCTTACATTGTAGGAGGAATGTAAGAATGAATAATTAAATAATGCACTGAAAAACTGAGAAACAGCTTACCTTACTAATCAAGTAGATTATCTCTCCCTCTTTAAAAGAAAGCTCATCTTCATTAGTACCTTCATAGGCAAATAATGTTCTACAATATTCCTTTGCTAAAATAAAGAATGTAAATAATGTAGTTTAAACAAATTGATTCTTTCAACAATACTTATTAAGCCTCTACTTTGTGTAAAAAAAATGCACACTAGAAGCTATTAAAGATGAATGAATAATTTTGGCCAATACTATACACTGAATTAAGTAATAATTTCATTAATCCATGCACTCAAATAGTTACTAAGTGCCTACTATGTTCTAGGCGCAGTTCTAACCACAGGGGGATACATGAGTGAACAAAGCACACTAAAATCTTTGACCCTGTAGTACTTACATCTCATAGGATCTAATAGTCTGATCAAGCAGTACAGTGTTAACAAACATCTTCAAAAAATCTAATAATGTATTTGGGCATGCTTCATTACCAATATGCAAATTTTATTCAAAAACTTACCTTTAGTTTTACTTTCTGTGTCTGTTTTTGTTATGTCCACACTCTGTGCTTTGGATCCTACTGACTGTATAACTAAAGGCTGGAATAGAAAAGGATGGTATCAACTATTTTAGGTGAGAATTAAGATAATATTCTTAAATAAAATTTCCATTTGCATTAGCCAGCTTTCCCTAACGATACCTACAGCCAGGTTAGTAATGTGACTGACAACTCTGTAATGAAAAGACAAAGATGACATAGGCTTTCCTAAATGACAGCTCAGAACTTCACATTTTTAGAACTCCCTATCTTAAGGATAATTCACATTCTCTGCTACCCATAATACAGTAATTTAATTTTAAACCTCTAAAATCAATAAAAACAATAGCATCTGGGACACCTGGGTGGCTCAGTCAGTTAAATGTCTGCCTTCAGCTCAGGTCATGATCCCAGAGGCCTGGGATCGAGCCCCATGGGGCATCAGGCTCCCTGCTCAGTGGGGAGCCTGCTTCTCCCTCTCCCTCTGCTGCTCCCCCTGCTTGTGCTCTCTCTCTGACAAATAAATGAATAAAATATAAAAAAAAAAAATAGCATCTGAAAATGTACTGAATACCAATCCCTTAGCTAACACTTAATATACATTATAACTTAATCCTCAAAACAATCTGCATAAAGTAAGCACTATTATGTGCTCCTTTTATAGATTAGGAAGCAGTTAAGTAACCTGCCCACAATAACAGTAATTTAGTAGTGGAACCCAGATCTGAATCTAGAAAAGTCTGACTCCAGAAAGTGGCTCTTAAACAACAGCACTAAACTTCCTTACGATGACATAGGGAAGAAAACAAAGTCTTTATACTTCATTGCTGCTATCGGAATAAAAATACCTAGCTAATGTTATAACCTCTGTAACTATAGTCTAGGAGAAAATTTTACCTTGTAAAGGACTGAAGTAAATCCTTCATACTAGTGTTTTCCTTGACTTCTCTCCCCAGAAAAAACATTACATTTGACCTTAGCTGTCATTAGTTAAAAATCTAAATGTACCAACTACCTATTACTGTGTGTTCTGTGTATTTTAAGATACTCACTTTAATTTGTCCCAATTCTACCCATCATTTCTTCTAATCTGATGTCACCCACAAACATAGCAAATGTGCTCTCTATCAATTCCTGGGTCAGTGATCAAAGCAAGGCTCAAAGGCCACCAATACAGGGTAACCCTGAGACAACTCTCACTAATAATTAACTCTTGAGTAGTGAACATTTTAAGTGGCATCTGAAAGAGTACTAGTGTAATCATTAATTAAATAAAGTTACTTGATATAAATCATAAGCTTTAGAGTTAGGAAGGAGCCCCAGATTATCTAATGTCCCTCATAATGCAAACACTGCTTCTCCAACATTCCTGGCTCTTACATGGCTATACTGCACCATTCCAAAACCACAAGAATTCCAATCTTCACCTTTAAAACTAAGAATCAATTAGGTTCCATAATCTTACTGCCAGACAGTCTCAGAGCTAGGAGAGGGTAGGGTAGAAAGTACAAGTTCTCTTTCCTGAATCCAAATCATTATTACATGAAAAAGTATGTAGCAAGCTGGGAAAGAAAAAATATATTGAAACTAACCACTTTAGAAGAAAACTTGAGAATATATCTCACCAACCAAAACAGTCTTATAAGTGAAATATAGCTGAACTAGGCAAGCAAATACTGAAATACTTAAAACTCTTAAGAGTTAAATACAGACATACAACTGAGAACTAAAACGAAACAACACCCTGAAAGTCAATGGAAAAAGCTCCTATCCGAAATAAGTAGTCTGTATCTCTAAGGTGTGAGCCTCAGAAACAATACAGCCTTGTAATTAGTGTTCCAGAAATTGCAGCTATTTTCCCCCAAAACAAAGACTTGCGAGTTTATTTTAAAATCTGTTATTAATTTGGAAGGAAAAAATAAAAAGGATCTCACCAAGTGGTAAAAAATAAAGTAAAATCTGTTATTAGATGTTATAATTTATGGTACATTCATTTTGATTTATTTCACAATGCCAGTGAAATACTAATGAAAAATAAAGTTCTCCATACACTTAGAGAGAGATTAGCAGATTTCACCATAGCAGACAATCCAGAGGAAAGTTAAGTAGAGCCTAATTAACTTAGTATCTCATTGTGAATCCATTTTAAAATGACCCATGTTAGGCCTATTTCAAATTAAAAGAAAAAATATGTAATTTTAGCTTTTAAAAGGCAAAGCAAAAAAAAAAAAATCACCTTTTCTATTTTTACCTATGATAACCAAAAACTCTGAAGTTTCCACTAAGAAAAGTTGGTGTTAAATTTACCAGTAAACGTTCTCATTTTAAAAGAACCAAATATAAACATTAAAGTAATCACTATAAAGTTGCAGTTTCTCAGTCTTCTCATTCATAACCAATTAGTGATCTCAAAAAAGGAAATATAAGAGTTGCAAACTTTTACATTTTAAAAAATACTTAATGAGAGAATAAGTGCAGTTAATCTAGAAGTTCAACATTATTACCTTTTCTGTTTTCTTCTCTTCTATTTCACTACCAGATGTTCTTGTCCTAAGTTTCACAGAGCCTTCTTTAAAAATATCTCCAAATCCAATTCCTCGAATTTTCTTTGGCTGTGTAACTGATCCAGGTGCAATTTCATTCCCGTTCCCCGGAGACGGTAAAGGTGAGGTAGTCCCAGTCAAAACAGTTTCTGAAAGAATAATTTGTTTTTGAAGAATGTAGAATCACAAAGATCTTGACTTTCCCCTTCCATACTGTTTACATTCTATACCTCCTAATTAAAAATGGTAAAATAAAAATAAAAAATTAAATGACAGACCACTAAAATATCCAATAAAGTAAAATTCACTTAAACTGATTATTTTGGATATTGTTTTAAACGATAACAATTTTAGGAATATTTAGGTAGTAAAATGCTAATTTAGAAATCCAAGAAGTCATATTATACAAGTTCCTTAACAAAAGCATGTCAAAATTCACAGCTCTTAGCCAAACATGACAGAGCTGTGAATTTTGACATGCTTTTGTTAAAGAACTTGTTGGACAAAAATTAATCATTTTCTAAAAGTTATGTACATAAGATTCAATCTGATCAAAGTAGGGGAGTTTCCAAATACAGCAACTAGTAATATTAGCAAATTTTTATTTTAAAAAGTCCACTTTCATTCTTAAAAGTTTAAGATCATTCTAACTCATAGATGAAGTCCAAATTTGAAACAATAAAAATTTAAACTACAATAAAAAATTTTTTTAAGAAATTTTAACATTATATAAGAAAGAAAGTTGTTTCTACAATCTTGCTCAGCAGCAAAGGATCTTATTTATAGGCTTTAATGAATTTATGAACAACCCATGGAAAATTTTATGGGTATTTTTTCAGCTTATTTTTCTGGGTATAAGAAGCATATCTCTTATCAGATTCTCAAAAGGCCTTATAATCTAAGAAAAAGTTCTAGAGTGTATCATCCAAGAAAATCCCAGAAACACTTCAGAATGGGGTTGAGGGGTAGGGAAAAACACATGATATCAGTTCATTGAACTAAAGGAATCTGTTGAAGTTTAACAGTAAGGATAACAACAAGGTAATTAATAAAAATGTAGTTACATTTATTCAGGGCGTAATCTATGGCAGGCACTTGCTAAGCACTGTACATGAATTATATCTAATTTACATAATCATTCATAGGCTTAACATTAAGAACTATTATTCCTCATTTTGAAAATAACTGGGTAAAGAGATATTAAGAACTCCCCCCCAAAAAAAACCTTTCCAAAGCCATATATGTAGTAAGTAACAAAGCCAACATTTGAACTGAATTCTAGATGATCCCAGAACCAAACATTTTAATTAGATTAATATCAATTAATAATCATTCAAACAACAAAAGCCTCCACTCACATATCTGAAACATTTGATAATTAAAGCAAACAACTTTTAATAACTTAAATGTAATGCTAACAAGTACAGTGATCTATTCTAACCACTTTCAATATTAGCCTAAGCCACATATCTTTTTGTAATATATTTTAAATTAGTTTATTAGAATGTTTACATACAATAAAATGAACCAATTTTAAATGGACATTCCAATATCTTTTGACAAATGTAGGCACCACGGAACCACAACAATCAAGATATAGAACACTTCCATCACCCAAATGGACATTCATACACCACCCTCATCAATCCTTCCTAAGTTCAAGCTTCAAGAAACCTTGATTTTCATTGTCACTACAGGTATCTGAGTTTCAAATAAATTTAATCATACAGCACATACGTCTTGTGTCTGCTTCTTTTGCTAGGCAGAATGTATAAACTATATCCATGCTGTTCCATGCATTCCTACTTCAGTTCTTTTTATTGCTGATTGGTATTCCATTGTACAGATATATCACTATTTATCTAACATTAAGAATGTTAACTGCAGGGGGGCACCTGGGTGGCTCAGTCATTAAGCGTCTGCCTTCGGCTCAGGTCATGATCTCAGGGTCCTGGGATCCAGTCCCACATAGGCCTCCCTGCTCAGTGGAAAGCCTGCTTCTCCTTCTCCCACACCCCCTGCTTGTGTTCCTGCTCTATCTCTCTGTCAAATAAATAAATAAAATCTTTAAAAAAAAAAAAAAATTGTTAGCTGCAGGTTTTTCATAGATGAGCTTTGTTCAATTTATAAAGTTCCCTACTGCTGCTATTATGGAGCTTTTTTAGTGAAATTAAGTACTGAATACATAAAATTCTCTTTCTGCATCTACTGAGATGGCCATCTTTTAAGCTGTTTAATATAGTATATTAACTTTTGAATACATGGGATAAACATCATTAATTATAATATATAACCTTTACATTTTACTTTTGAATGAATGGGGTAACTCCCTTTAATCATTATGTATAACCTTTACATATTTTGCTGGGCTTGATGTGCTAATGCTTTGTTTTGATTTCTGTGTTTATGCTCATGAGATAATGGTTTATAATTCATTTTTTCATGACTTCATCAGATTTTTATATCAAAGAAATACCAACCTAAGAAATCTGAAAAACTGTGTAAGGTTAAATCCTTAATAGAATTCAGCAGTATTTTGTGTGAAGATTTTTGATAATGAATTCAAATTTCTTCATATGCTACTCAGACTATTAGTTCTATTTCTATTTTAATAAGCTGTATTGTTCAAGGAATGTGTGCATCTAAGTTATCAAATTTATGAGTATATTTTTTCATTATCCCTTTATGTCTGATCTGCAGTGATACTCGTATCACTGGTTTTTACTCAGACATTTCATATCTGATTATCAGTAATATTTTTTCCTTTTTTCTCTGAGCAACCATTAGAGCTTTAACAATTTTATACCTTTTTGAAAAACTCAACTGTTGAAATTGTTGATTTTCCTGAAAGTTGGTTTGTTCTTTATTTCATAGTTTTTTGCTCTCATTTCCTGACTTCTAATTATTTCAGGTTTACTTTACTCTTCTTTTACTGATTTCAGATAAAAACTTATGATTATTGACTTGTTTTTTCTAGTATTAGCACTGAAAGCAATAAATTTCTCTATAGGTGCTGTTTTACCTGCATTCCACAAATTTTTATTGTTGTTTCCTTTTTTCTTTTTTTCATTTGAAAAACCAGTTTAATTTCCCTCACAATTTCTTCTTTGATCCACAGGTTATTAATAAATATTGCTTAATTTCCAAGTAACTGAGAATTTCCCAAGTATCTATTCCTGAAATACTTCCACTGGGGTCACAAAACCTACCATGTAGGACTTCAAACCTTTTAAATTTCTGAGACTTGTTTGATGCCCAAACATTAAGGGTCTATTGGTAAATATTCCATGTACTTTTCAAAAGTATGTGTATTTTACTGTTGTTGGGTTAAGTATTTCAAAACATCAACTAGATCACTTATTTGATCATTTGACTCTTCTATATCCTTACTAATTTTTTTGTCCACTGGTTCTATCAATTAATGAGAGAAGCATGTTCAAATCTATGCGTAGATTTGCCTGTTTCTTTCAGTTCTGGCAGTTTCTGTCTCATGTACTTTGTAGTTCTGGTATAAGGTTATACATATTTACAACTGTTACGTAATTTTTATGAATTGACTCCATCATTATGAAATGTTTCTTTTTATCCCTTTTTCCTTTGTATATTAATGTATCATTATTAATGTAACCATTCTAGATTGCTTATGCTCTGCACAGAATACCCTTTTTCTTTCTTTTAACCCGTATCTTAATATATTGAGCAAGTTTCTGGTAGGCAGCACATTATCCAGTCAACTGGCCTTTCAATTAGAGTTTTTAGACTTTTTTTTTTTTAAGTAGGCGACATGCCCAGCGTGGAGTCCAGTGTGGGACTTCAACTCACAACCTTGAGATCAAGACCTGAGCTGAGATCAGACTTAATGACTGAGCCACCCAGGTACCCCTAAACCATTTAATTTTATTTATTTATTTATTTTTCAAACCATTTAATTTTAATGTAATCACTGATGTGGTTTAAATCCATGATCTTGCTATTTGTTTCCAATTTGCCCAGTTAATCTTTGTTCCTTTTTTCTTTTTTCCTTTGGCATTAACAAGAGACTTTATTTTTTCAGTTCTGGAGTCTAGAAGCCCAAGATCAGAGTGCCAGCATGTTGGGTTGTGGTGAGATCTCTCTTCATGGCTTACAGATGGCTGCCTTCTCACTGTGCCTTCACAAGGCCTTTCCTCAGTATGTGGACATAAAGACAGTGGGTTCTGCTGTCTCTTCCTCTTTTTTTTATTGAGATATAACTGACATATAACATTATATTAGTTTCAGGTGTACAAATAATGATTCCTTATGTGTATATATATATATTGTGAAATGATTACCACAAAAGTCTAATTAACATCTATCATCACACAGTTAACAAATTTTTTTTATGATGAGAACTTTTAAGATCTACTCTCCTATGACTTTTAAAATATACAACACCGTTTTATTAACTATAGTTACTTTGCTGTACATGACATCCCCAGAACTTATTTAGGAAGTTAGTGCCTTCTGACCACCTTCATCCATTCCACCCATCCTATACCCTCCGCTTCTGGCAACCATCAATGTGTTCTCTGTATCCCTAAATTCAGTTTTGTTTGTTTTTAGATTCCACATGTAAGTGAAATCATACAGTATTTGTCTTTCTCTGTCTGACTTATTTCACTTATAATAATGTCCTCAAGGTCCATCCATGTTGATGCAAATGGCAAGGTTTTTCTTCTATTTTATGGCTGAAAAATATTCCATTGTGCATATATAACACACATTTTTTTATCCATTAGTAAACAATGCTGCCATGAACACAAGGGTGCAGATATCTTTTCAAGTTAGTGTACTTCTCTTCCTTAGGTAAATGACCCAAAGTGGAATTTCTGGATCACACAGTAGTTCTAATTTTTTGAGGAACCTCCATACTGTCTTCATTAGTGGCTACACCAATTTACATTCCTACCAACGGTACAGGAGGGTTCCCTTTTCTCCACATCCTCACCAACACTTCTTGTCTTTTTGAAATAGCCATTCCATCAAGTGGTTTTGGTTTGCATTTCTCTGAATATTAGTGATGTTGAGCACCTTTTCATGTATATATTGGCCACTTCTACATCATCTTTGAAAAAATACCTATTCAGATCCTCTGCCTATCTTTTAATCATGTTTTTTGAGTTGGATGAGTTCTTTATATATTATGGATATTAACCCCTTATAAGATATATGATTTGCAAATATTTTCTCCCATTCCATAGGCTGCCTTTTCATTCTGTTGATGGGTTCCTTTCTGTGGAGAAGCTTTTTAGTTTGATGTAGTCCCATTTGTTTATTTTTGCTTTTGTTGCCTTTGTTTCTGGAGTCAGGTCCAAAAAATCATCTCCAAGACTGATGTCAAGGAGCTTACCACCTAGGTTTTCTTCTAGGAGTTTTATGGTTGCAGGTATTTGTTCGAGACTTTAATGCATTTTGAGTTGATTTTTGTGTTTGATGTCTCTCTTTTTTAAAGTATTTTTTTAGCATTTCATTTTATTATTAACTTATTAGCAATTCTTCATTGTTTTATTTTCTTAGGGGTTGCTCTAGGCTTATAATACGCAACTTTAACTTGGCCAAAAACCATTCAAATAAAATTATACCGCTTCACGTGTAATAGCCTTATAATAATAGGTACATTTCCATGTCATCTCTTCTGTGTTTACAGCTACTGTTGTCATGTTTTACTTTTACATAAACTATGTTTCCCATAATATATTATTTTAAAGTCAATTATCTTTTAAAGAAATTTAAAAATGTAAAACAGTGTTTTATACTTATCCACATATTTACCTATATTTCTGTCACTCTTCATTACACTTATATAAATACAAGTTTCCACCTGGTATCATTTTGCTTTTTTTCCTAGAGAACTTTAATTCTTTAGGGTATAGCAGGTCTGCTAGCAATGAATTCTCTATTATTATTTGTCTGAAAATTTTATCTCACCTTTATTCTGGATAATATTTTCACAAAAATAGAATTCTGGGTTGACCACTTTTCTTCTTTCAGCACCTCAAAGATATCATTCCATTGTCTTCTGCCATACTTAGTTTCTGATGATTATCTGTGGTTTTTATCTTAATTCTTCTCTACTTAAAGTACCTTTTTCTTCTAATTCCTAAGATTTTCCACTTTACTGTTTATTTTCAGCACTTAATTATAATGTGCCATTGCAAGCCCTGTGTGGGTGTGTGTGTTTATCCTTTTTGAATTTGTGGATTTATAGTTTGCATCAAATCTGGGCATATTTTAACATTCTTCAAATTATTTTTCCTGACTACCTTTTCTCTACTCTTTTTCTCTAACTCAAGCTATACATGTTAGACTATTTAAAATTATCCCAAGTTTTCTGCAGTCTTTATCCTGTTAGTGCTTCATTTCGAATGGAGTCTATTGCTACGTGTGTAAGTTTCAATTATCTTTTCTTCATTCTCTAGTCTACTGTTGAAATTCCACAAGAAGGAATTCATTACAGATACTGTGTTTTTCATCTCTAGGAGTTAGTTCCATTTGGTTCTTTTTTAATGTCTTCTATTTCATTCATTACATTCACATTTTCTATTACATCCTTGAGCATACTTAGCATTTTTATTATAGTTATTTTTAACATCCTTGTTGCTAATTCCATCATTTCTGGTTCACTTTCTATCAACTAGATTTTCTTCCAAACTGTGGGTCACATTTTGCTACTTCTTGATATACAGCTAGTAATTCATTTTATTTAATGTTGTTGAGGGCTAGATCTTGTTGTAATCCTCTAAAAACCAGTGATTCTTGGGGCCCTGGGTGGTCCAGTAGGTTAAGCGTCCGACTCTTGATTTCAGCTCAGGTCATGATCTCAGGATCATGGGATTGAGCCCTGCATCAGGCTCCATGGAGCCTGCTTAAGATTCTCTCTCTCCCTTTCCCTCTCCCTTTGCCCCACCCCCCAAGAAAATTTAAAAAATTTAAAAAAGTTTTAAAATAAAAAAACAGTGATTCTCAACCTGGGGTGCTTTTATCCCCCAAGGGATACATGGGAACATTCTGGAGACAATTTTGGTTATTACAACTGAAGAGTGCCACTGATATCTAGTAGGTTTAGATCAGAAATATTTATAAACATTCTATATGCACTGGATAGACCCCCCCCCAAAGTAAAGAGTTATCCTGCCCAAATGTCACTAAGGACAAGGTTGAGAAACCCTGCATTAAAGAGTACTAATTATGGGGGCACCTGGGTGGCTCAGTAGGTTAAGCATCTGCCTTCAGCTCAGGTCATGATCCCAGAGTCCTGGGACTGAGACCCACATCAGGCCCCCTGCTCAGTGGGGAATCTGCTTCTGCCCCTCCCCCTGCTCCTTTTCTCTCTCTCAAGTAAATAAATAAAATCTTTAAAAAAAAAAAAAAAAAGAATGCTGATTTTTTTCTGGCAAACAGGCAAGTACCTGCATATTAGTGTGAAGCTTTCTCAGGGTAGAACTAGAATAGCTTCCATTTGAACACCAATCTACCCTCACTTCACCCTTCCACTGAATTGCCCATGTATTCAATGAAGTCTCTCAAAACCAGATGGAGAGAATTCAAACAATTCTTGATCTTGTGTAAGCACTGGAAATTATTCAGGTTAATCCCAGTGATTTATTTTTCTTCACCAACTATTCATGTCTAAGCTCATGGGGTTTCACTCTATGCATTCACAGATTTATATTAGCCAAACACTCAAGGAAACCCCCTAATCACGTTGTTGAAGCGCTTTCTCTCCTCCCCCCGCCAACCACCCTCTCTCTTTCCCCAAGTAATCAGCTCCACAATTCTAACTACCCTGGATTCCTTGAACTCAAATCTCTAACTCCTCAACAAAACTGACAACCTTCTGCTGAGGTTCACCCTTTTGGCACTGCAGTCCAAAAATTAGTTCCTAGTAGAAATTCCGGACAGTGATAGGATTTTCCTTGTTTCCCCTCTTCTCAAGTATCTCATTCTTGTGCTTCCTATTGTCTGAAAACATTTGTTTTCTATAATTTGTTCAATTTCCCGGTTTGTACGGTAGGAAGGTAATTCCACTGTCTTACCTCCTCACTGCTGAATTGTGTTCTAAATATTGTAATATACATCTGCAATAACCAGCTTATCAGACAAAACAATATTCAGACACAGAACAGTATGAGGTACCTACCTGAAAGGCTTTTTTGAAACAATCTATGATATTAATAAGCTGCACATTAATAAAGGCAACATCATCAAATTATTCTAAGGTACGATTTTCAGTTTTTAGAATTATGGCCATAAAATGAAAATTTTCTTTTAGATTTAGTGACTGTAAACTTTACTGGAGTCATTAAAACATATCATTAAAATAAATGGCTAGATATTAAAAATATCTAAACACAAAGGATAGGCTAATTACTTTCAGCTCATTGAAAATTGTCAAAACTACTATAATGACTATTCTTTTTAAGATTTTATTTATTTATTTCACAGAGAAAGAGAGAGCGCATGAAAGAGCACAAGCAGGGGGTGCAGCAGAGGGAGAGGGAGACGGTGAGAGGAGCAGAGAGCCTGATACAGGGCTTCATCCCAGGACCCCAGGATCATGACCTGAGCCGAAGGCAGATGTTCAACTGACTGAGCCATCCAGGTGCCCCTATAATGACTACTGAATCGATGGTTGGAAGGCAGCACAGTGTAGTAATAAAGCACATGAACTCTAGAGTCAAATCATATCACCTCCTCCACTGTATGTGCCCAGTTTCTTCACCTATAAAACAGGATTCTTCATAGGATTGCTATGAGGATTAAATAGATTACTATAAAGTGCTTAACAGGGTCTGGTTCAGTGCCTATGATTTTTGAAGAGTTTAAAGATGTATTGCTGAGCACCATTCAAGCAAGAGAGAGCATTATCACATAGAAGAACCAAAAAATAAAAGGGAAAATGTCTTAACTACTACAAGGAAGAATGGGTGAAGAAGGGGTAGTAGAGAAAGGAAAAGAGGTAGATGGGGAAAGCGGCCAAACAGGAGGTTTTATAATCAGACAAAACAGAAATCTTACCTATATGGTATTCCTAATATTTTTATGCCTATATACTTTATCTGTCAGATTGTCCTTGAATTTCTAAGTTTGTAGAAAAATTATATCTACATTTTATGTGTGCCACTGTCAGTCAAAAAACATAACAAGCAAGTGTTCCTATTAGGCCTAAAATTCTTTCTCCCTTTTTCATTAAATCTCTATAAGCAAAAGCCACAAAGTCTTGTACCTCCGCATAAAATGACAAAAGAACCAAGAGTCCCAAAGTAAAATCATTGGGGAAAAAAAACAAAACAAAAGCAAAAAACCAAGAATCTTTATGTGAACTACACTGAGTGCTAAAGTAGAAACTTGATGAAAATACAAAGCATTTAATGGAAGCAATCCAAGTTCACTATTAAACTAAATGGGAACTCATGTAGAATATGTTAAAGTAAAATATGTAAACCAAGTAGAAGGACTTAGAATCTAAAGTTGCTGGCACAAATTCCCCCTTTTTACTCCAAAGAGTATCTTTTACCATCATTCAAAGATTTTAAAAATAATCCTACACTTCCTAAGAAAATGTTGCATGTGTTTTAAGTAGTTAAAATCTGTATTCCTTAGTTCCTAAACAGAATCTTTAGAAACAGCATCTAGCTATAACCTAATTTATAAAGATGCATAAAATATTACCAGTAAAAGCATCAAAGCCCCCAACAATTTTCCTTACAAAGCTGTTTACTTCAGGCTGCTCAAGGTGAATGCTAATGTGGAAATACAGACACCACCTTAAATTCCGCAGACCAGGCTGCAGGCCACCGAAGTTCAACCCACCACCTTTGGCACGACCAGCGTACACCGCCATTACACAAGCTCCTGTGCCCCACCAGCAATAAGCACTGTCTTCTTTTTCAGAGCTTGAATAATCAAATTAAAACACTGTTCACTTCTCCTAAGAGAATGACTATTTCTACCCACAAGAAACCAGAACTTCTGAAGAACAATCCATCCGGGTTTCTTAACCATTTTATGCCACGCATCCCTCCAATAGCCCAGTGAAGCCCAGAGGGATGCATGGCTCTAACATTTAACTACTGGGACCCTTTTAATTGCCTCAAAATTCTGACCTCTCATTCTTAGCATCTCTCCTCTTTTATAGAAAAAAATCAGAAGTCAGACATCTCTCCCTCAGCTTCTCGACACTAACTCTGATGTATCGCCAATCAATTGAGATTAATGATACCTACAATATGAATCTCATTCCCTCTACCTTCTGGGTAAATCCTGTTCTGATGATAAATCCCATCCTTCCAAATACGCATCTTCAACTTCTTCCTCTGTACTTGTTCTTTGCCATTAGCATTTAAAAATGATCAAGACTTTTCCTTCTTAAGAACAAAAACATTCTTGAATATGTTGTCCTCAACTGCTGGACTGCTTTATACTTCCTTTCTCCACTGCTCTCCACCCCCCCAATCAACTCAGCTTCTGTCCCAATCACCTTTCTTTACTGCGCTTATCCAGGTCATTAATGATCTCTCCATCCCTAAATCCAGGATTACATTTTCTCTCTTATCTAACTTATCTTAACTTCACAAGGAGCATCAGACATTACTGTCTATGTCCTCCCTGAAAAACTCTCTTTCCTTGACTACCACATACTCATAGGTTTTCTCCTGGCTCTCTCTCTATGCCCTCTTGGTCTTCTTTTTAGTAATTGTATCTAAATCCACACCATAAATGTTGCTATATAGGATTCGGTCTGGAGCTCTTTTCTTCACTCTAGACCGTCTCTCTGGGTGATCTCATCTAACTCCTGCAAAGGCTGAGACAGGAATGTTCCTGACATCTTTAAAAAACTATAAGGAGACCAACATGAACAAAAGGGAGAGTTAAGTAGGAGACAAAGTCAGAGAGGTAGGGGAAGACATTGAGGGTGCCAGGTCAGAGGGCTCTGTAGTCAATTTAAAAAGACTTTGATTTTTACTCTAAGTAAAATATGTACCTACTAGAGTGTGAGCACATTAACATTCAGGAAGCAGGTAATGGCAAATTAAGAACCCACTGCAATTGTAAAGCAAAAGATAACTTACACCAGGTAGAGGCAGTAAAAGAAAAGAGTTCTATTTTTAAGATTTTATCTGTTTGAGAGAGAGAGAGAGAGAGCACGAGTGGGGTGAGGGGCAGAGGAAGAGACAGACTTCCGGCTGAGCAGGGACCCTGATGCAGACTCGATTCCCAGGACTCTGGGATCATGACCTGAGCAGAAGGCAGATGCTTAACCGACTGAGCCACCTAGGCGCCCTAAAAATAGTTCTATACATTTATTTAGTAGGTAACAAAATCTGTTAATGAATCAAGTGTGGAATGTGAGATTAAAAAGAGTTAAAGATGAATCCAATTCTTTGGTTTAAATAAAAGAACAACGGAGTTGCCATTAACTCAGATGAGGAAGACTGTATAGAGCAAATCTAGGTAGAGAAAAGGACAGATGACCAATTTTGACCATCTTAAATTTGAGATGTCTCATAGACATCTAAATGGAGATTTTTATAGGTTTAAGATGGGGAGAAGACTTTATACAAGGGAGGAAAATACCAGAAGCTGTAGTCACTGGCTTTACAGAATATGGGGGGAAACTGAAAGCAGGTCCTACTTAGCAAATAAAGTGGAATGTAAAAGATGATAAAGGACACTCTAAACAAAAAGGGTTACGTATATTTGACAAAATGAAAAAGGAGTCATTTCATTATAAAAATGGAAACATAACACTTCTTTACAGAAGCAAAGCTTTTCCTGAAATTGAATATTAGAAGATATTTATCTAAATAAGTAAAATAGACTAAAAAGACTAAAAATACCAATTACAGACAAAGTATGTTACACTTCATTAGGGCATAGGAATAGTGGACATCAATTCTGTAAATAATGCATTAGATGGGGGCGCCTGGGTGGCTCAGTTGGTTAAGCGACTGCCTTCGGCTCAGGTCATGATCCTGGAGTCCCAGGATCGAGTCCCGCATCGGGCTCCCTGCTCGGCAGGGAGTCTGCTTCTCCCTCTGACCCTCCTCCCTCTCATGCTCTCTGTCTCTCATTCTCTCTGTCTCAAATAAATAAAATCTTTAAAAAAAAAAAAAAA
>NC_138376.1:36004191-36023261 GCF_054177405.1 Leptonychotes weddellii | reverse complement strand
GGCGCCTGGGTGGCTCAGTTGGTTAAGCGACTGCCTTCGGCTCAGGTCATGATCCTGGAGTCCCAGGATCGAGTCCCGCATCGGGCTCCCTGCTCGGCAGGGAGTCTGCTTCTCCCTCTGACCCTCCTCCCTCTCATGCTCTCTGTCTCTCATTCTCTCTGTCTCAAATAAATAAAATCTTTAAAAAAAAAAAAAAAAAAAAATAATGCATTAGATGGAACTCTTAAATCAAAGCTTAAAGATCTGTATTCTTTTATCACAAGAGTTCTAAAGTTCTTATAAAGCACTCACTTCCTGGCATTCAAATCAATATGCAAAAACTTTGTGCCTAAAACTTAAAAGAGTTTTTTTTTTTTTAAGGGAATTATAGTGTACTTCAGCCACTGACTTCCCCCCCCATAATCACAAAGCTCCACATTTAGAATGCAGTGTTATTTTAAAAGGGTTAAGCAAGCAAGGAAGTACATTTTTAACAGACATACTTCTGCAAAGTTACTAAAATTCAAATAAGGCTGAATAGTGCAAGAAAGTACCCAAAGTATTTATAATTATAAAAATTTAAAATAAAAATTTTTAATATAAAATGTAAAAATATAAAATATAATAAAATTTAAATTGTATTTCTTTTGCTAGTGGTCCCATATAGCCTTAAAATTCTGGGGCGCCTGGATGGCTCAGTTGGTTAAGCGTCTGCCTTTGGCTCAGGTCATGATCCCAGGGTCCTGGGACAGAGTCCCTCATAGGGCTCCCTGCTCAGCAGGGAGCCTGCTTCTCCCTCTGCCTGCCACTCCCCCTGCTTGCGCTCTCCTCTCTCTGTCAAATAAATAAAATCTTTTTAAAAAATTTTTGTACATATTTTAAGAGCTGAGTTTACATGGCATCATAAACATCATTTCACCATAAGCTTTAATTCATAATAATTTTTTGAGGGGGGGAGGGGCACAGAGAGAGGGAATCAAGCAGACTTCATGCCCAGCACAGAGCCCTACACAGGGCTCAATCTCACAACCCTGAGATCATGACCTGAGCCGAAATCAAGTCGGACGCTTAACCAAGTCAACCAGGCACCCCAAATGTTAAAAATAAATATTAGAAGATCCAATACCTATGAAACACATGAACAAAAATATGCATCAGAAGTAATTCAGGGGACAGTCTGCTAAGTAATAACTATACCACTATGTTTTCTGTACTTGTTTGTTCTCAATGTTTTTACACATCTTCAAGACATGAGTTCTGACTTTAGAATACCAAGTATTCTCAAATAAGTAGAACATAAAATAGTATATGTTTTTATGACTCATATATCTTCCTATCTAAATGATTTTCTATATTTCAATGTAATCAGCATCTGCATTGAAAGAATGATTTCAATGTCCCAACCCCACCCCACTATAACTCCCAGTATTAGGAATACAATAGTACCCACAAATGCTAAATGATCAAGCCCCTAATTTTAAAAGCACAGTGCTCCATGCAAGTAGGTTAACCAACCATAGCAGAGATTGATTCATCTACTCTCCCTAGGAATAACCCGTACCATGTCCTTGCGCTCCAGAAAACAGATGACATAATCAACTGGTATGACGGCTACCTGTTCCATATATAAATTACTAAGTTTTTTTACACTATCCCCCCCAAAGTGTTGGCCCTATAAAAAGGCACATGACATGAGAGAAAATATAATACACAGGAATAAAAATTAAACAGACCATAAGCTATTCATTTTTTGGATCCCTACAGTAAGCAGTAAGCAAACAAAGAAAAAGAACAGTCTCTGTCTATAAACAGCTGACAGTCTATTGGAGAGGAAAAACATAAACATGTGAATAGCCATACGTGCCATGATAAAAGTCTGCATAGACTGGTCAAATGAACTTCAACAAGGGTGTTATGGCGACTCAAAAGGGGAAAGGACTCTCTCTGTAACAGCTTCACCACAGGTCTCAAGGGTAATTATTAACCTTGCTTCAAGTTTACGCACTCCTTGCTTGCTCTAAATCCCTTGATTTGCAGCAGAACTAACTTTCTTTGAGATTTGCAGATCACTGACCTTGAGGACTAAAGGACCAGACTTTCTCAGAAGATAAGGCCTGACTACATTGAAAACAGCTGCCACTGATGCCAGCAAGTCCATTCCGGGTCATGTCAACATATGGCTACACCGCCTGGGCACCGGCTTCTCCTGCAGGTTACCCTCCTCCTTTTTTCCCATGCCTTCCCGTTTAAAACTCTCCAGCTTCACCTGGACAGTGAAGATGGCTTTGAGACATTATTCCACCATCTTCCCAGGTTACCAGCTTCCTGAATAAAGCAACCTTTCCTTTCCCACCATCACTTGTCCTTCGAGTATTGATTTTTCTAGCAGTGAGCAACCAAACCTGAGCTTGGAACCAGTTCTCTGTCCAGTGACATCCTTAACAAATGCTGCTAGCAAAATTGTATATCCACATGCAAAACAATGAAGTTGAACCCTTGTCTTAAACCATACACAAAAATTTACTCAAAATGAATTAATGACCTAAACATAAAACCAAAAATTATACAATTCCTAGAAGAAAACACAGGGAGAGAGTTTCATTTGCACTGGATTTGGCAATGATTTCTTAAATATGATACTAAAAGCACAAGCAACAAAAGAAAAAACAGACAAATGAGACTACCTATATGAAAAACTTCTCTACATCAAAGGAAACAATTAACAGAATGGGAGAAAATACCTGCACATCATATATCTGATAAGGGATTAATATCCATAATATATAAAGAATTACTACAACTCATCTACAAAAGGAAAAAAAACAAATAACCTGTTTGAAAAACAGACAAAGGACTTGAACAGATACTCCTCCCAAGATGATACACAAATGGCCAATAAGCATATGAAAAGATGCTCAAGATCACTAATCATTAGAGAAATGCAAATCAAAATCACAATGAGATATGATCTCATACCCATCAGGACAGCTAATAAAAAATAAAATAAGGGGCGCCTGGGTGGCTCAGTTGGTTAAGCGACTGCCTTCGGCTCAGGTCATGATCCTGGAGCCCCGGGATTGAGTCCCGCATGGGGCTCCTTGCTCGGCAGGGAGTCTGCTTCTCCCTCTGACCCTCCCCCTCTCATGCTCTCTCATTCTCACTCTCAAATAAATAAAATCTTTAAAAAAAAAAAATAATAATAATAATAAAATAAAAAACAACCCAGAAAACAAGTGTGTTTGCTGAGGATGTGGAGAAATTAGAACCCCTTACACCGTTGGTGGAAGTGTAAAATAGTGCAAACACTATGGAAAATGATATGGCATATCCTCAAGAAATTAAAAATAGAACTAGTATATAATCCAGCAATCCCACTTCTGGGTATATATCCAAATGGAAAACAAGGTCTCAAGTATCTGTATGCCCATGTTTTAACAGCCCATGTTTTACTCACAACTGCCAAGAGGGGGAAACAACTCAAACATCCATGAATGGATGAATGGATACACAAAATGCAATACATACACACAGTAAAATATTATTCAATCTGAGAGAATTCTGTCACATGCTGTAACATGGACAAACTTTGAAAACGTTATGCTAAGTGAAATAAGCCAGTCTCAAAAAGAAAATATTGTATGATTTCATTTATATGAGGTATCTAAAGTGGTCAAATTCACAGAAACAAAGTGGAATGGTGGTTCAAGGGGCAAGGAATGAGGAGTTATTTAATAGGTATGGAATTTTGATTTGTGAAATGAAAAAGTTCTGGAGATCTACTGCATGGCAATGTGAATATACATAAAACTACTGAATTATATACTAAGAAAATGGTCAAGATGATAAATTGTATATAATGTGTTTTTTATAACAATTAACAATTTTTTTTAAAAAAATGCCTGTATAGTGGAAAACAAGGGGAAGAACAATTAGAAGGAAAAGAACAGAAGTTTAGAAAATAACATCTTCTAAAATAGTTGTAGTCAGAGCTGCAGATATTTTTAATGTTTCCTAGATTATTTCTGAAAATATGAAAATGTACAAAGTAATTTTTTTAAGTGACAATGTATTCTGTTTAGAACTGTTTTCCACCAGCACCTCTTACACTCAGACCATTTTAATCCAGACTGAAATGTACTAATTTGAGTTCATATTTGTCTTATCCCTCAGAGGCCTGCACCTTAAGCTTCTGGACTGCAGAGGGGATTCTGTGCCCTCACAAAACCAACCTAGCACTTAGCACATAGAAGCCTTAAGAAATATTCACTGATTAAACTGTCCTCTACTGCTTCCTAAGGTCATTTATTTTATTCTAAAAATAAGATTAGAGTTAAAACTATTCACCAGACTGATTTATACCATCACTCTATTACCTATTATTACTAAAACTGATTCTTAAAACCCTTTCCTGAAAATTCCCTTTAAAAGTAAAGTAAACTCGGGCTCCTGGGTGGCTCAGTTGGTTAAGCGACTGCCTTCGGCTCAGGTCATGATCCTGGAGTCCCGGGATCGAGTCCCGCATCGGGCTCCCTGCTCGGCAGAGAGTCTGCTTCTCCCTCTGACCCTCCCCCTCTCATGTGCTCTCTCTCTCATTCTCTCTCTCTCAAATAAATAAATAAAATCTTTAAAAAAATAAAAAATAAATAAATAAATAAAAGTAAAGTAAACTCAATTATTTATTTCATTCATCTCTACAGCTAACGGGCTTAAGGATGAAATCATTGCAGACTAGAATGCACCCTGTGTATTAAAATAGAATTAGAGGTACCAGTAGAAATAGGTAGGCAGGCAGGTAGGTAGGTAGGTAGAGAGATGGATGATAGGTAAAGAGATACAGGAGTGTGTATGTGGGCATGTGTGTACATGTGAAAGCATTCCCCCGTTTTATCTACTAAGAGTGCCTAGAAGCAATAGCACCCCAGATCAATGAGCACACTTGTACTCAGATCTCAGTGTTTAACTACTATACCTCTCTAAAAGTAACCAACTTTGCCTGAATAAGTAGCTGATTAAGGATGAAGTAGGTAAAGTTCAACATGAGCCTGGAACATCTTGTACAACAAAATAACGAAGTGCTCAAACAATGATGAAGACCTGTTCAGAGGACACAGCAATGCAAACTGATCCATAATGAGAAAAAAGCAGACCTATGATCACCTGGAACCAGAGACAGAAACAGAGATGGACTGTATCAGGGAATGAGGAATATTCTGGGGATGATGCAAATGTTTTGTACATTTATTGTGGCAGTGGTTTTCATGGATGTATACTGTACATCTGTCAAACTCACACTGTATATTTTAAATAGGCAGATTATATATAAATTATATTTCCAATAAAGTTGATTTAAAATAAAATCACAGAAACTAATTTGAAGGAGCTTTCATGGGTCAAATCTGGTGGTATCAAAATAAATAACAGTAACAGATTAATACCTAGTAAATAAAATAGAACCCACTGGTGAGTCCACACCGATAAATAAACAAACTGAGCAGAAAGAAAGTTCTTTAGAGAAAAATGTCAATTTTATAGTCTCAAAGTATTTCCCCACAAGACACTTACCAATTATAAAGAAAACAACAGTACCCTTACACTGGCAGCACAGCTTTAACCAAGTAATTAAATTGAACATCACCAAAAAGAAAGCACAGACATCATGTGCCTCCTGATACAATGCAATGAGATAACATTTTGTAATCCTGTTAATAAAAGACAACCTGAAACTAATCATGAAGAATCTGAAGGAAAGCCCAAACTGGGATCCATTATATAAAATATCAGCATAAATCCTTCAAAATTGTCAAGAAACACAATGAAATACTGGGAAACTATTCTAAAGAAACTTGAGAAATAAATTCCCTGCATAGTCTTGTCCAGAATTGGGAGAAAAAAACAACTATACAAAGCATATACTAAAACAATTAAATCTGTATGTGAACTATGAAATAATAGTCAATATTAAATATTGTCAATATTTAATGTCAATTTTGAAAATATACTGAACCTCACTACATACATTTTTCCATACAGAAAAAGATCTACTTTAGATCCCTGCATTACCACTTTTGAATTTAATTTCTCTTACAAAAAACAAAAAACAAAACAAAACAAAAAAACAAGGGTGCCTGGTGGCTCAGTCAGTTCAGTGTCAGACTCCTGGTTTCAGCTTAGGTCACCATCTCAGGGTTGTGAGATCAAGCCCCACATTAGGCTCTGCGCTCAGGGCAGAGACTGCTTGAAATTCTCTCTCCCTCTCCCTGTGACCTTCCCCCTGCTCACTCACACATGTTCTGTCTCTCTTTCTTTCTAAAATAAATAAATAGACCTTAAAAAAAAAAAAAAAAAAACTAAACTCCACAGCAATTCTTAAAAATAAAAATAATTTAAATTCAGCTTTGGGATAAAATGTTCTCTCTTTTTTTTTTTTTTTTTAAGATTTTATTTATTTATTTGACAGAGAGACACAGCCAGAGAGGGAACGCAAGCAGGGGGAGTGGGAGAGGGAGAAGCAGGCTTCCCACCGAGTCGGGAGCCTGATGCGGGGCTTGATCCCAGGACCCTGGGATCATGACCTAAGCCGAAGGCAGATGCTTAACGACTGAGCTACCCAGGTGCCCCTGGGATAAATGTTCTCAATCATACTTTTAAATGGTGAGCAAATTTAAGATGAATTTGTGGGTAAGCCTATAAATGAGGGCAATCACAAAATATTAAATGATATTCTGGCTACACAAAAATCTAATTTATTATCTGAATATGAACAAAAACAAAAGCAAGATTTTTTAATTAAAAAATTCTAAAATCTCTGAAGTAGTTATGACATTTGCAAACTCAAATCAAAACATTAGTACATCTTAAGTGGAAAGAAATCAGATAACATAAGTAGTATTAACTCATAATCAGGGTACTGAACTTTTACTTTGGGTTGAAACAGACATCAGAGAAGGAAAAATATTAAATTATTTGCCTAGATATTTAGTTCATTTTAAGTCCCTGTCATAGCTGCTTTTTAAAAGTAGAAAAACTGAAGCTCATAGTTCAACAAGAACAGAGTTTCAAAAAATACCAAATAAACATCAGATCATATATAATTTTATTTAAATCTATTCAAATTTTTAAAATAATCTACCTGAATCCTCCTGGGCTTCATGAGTTTCACCATCATCTGTTACCTCTAATTCTTTCACAAAATTTGAGGGAAACAGTCCCAACTTGTTGTTCAGCGTTCCACTCCACCAGCCTTCTTCTACCTGAAAGAGTTCACAACTCAAAAATAATAAAAAGTTCTCTTAAGTAAAATCTTCCCACTATGGGAAAATTAAACTACATTAAGTGAATGAGCACAAAGTTAGTGATGCAAAATAATCCCTCTAAATCTGTAAGAAAATAATGGTGAAAAATATATTCTAAGTAGATTAAATCTAAATTGATTAGACTTATCATATATGGGATTAGTCATATCAGTAGCATTTACAATGAGAATTTGTAATCAACTGCAATCCACGGTGTAAGTAATTTTTATAAAAATATCAGATAACCAAGAATAAGGTATTAATAGCAGGAAGTAGATAGCTCTCTTCTGGAACATCACTCTTTTAAACACCACTGAGCCTCAATTTGTAATTATTTCAATATTTGTAATATGTTTCATATATTATTTAAGTATATGAAAATTCAGATTTAGAAAAAGTTTGATGACTATAAGAATATAACTTCCCAAATGCCACATAAAATTACTAAGCCTTTTTACTTAAACAGTGAATCTTAACCCAAGTAAGAAAAAGAACACTCCCCAAACGTCAACCAGAAATATCCTCGGGAACCAAACTCTTTAGAAAAATACTTACATTCACTAGTAACAAGGTTACTAATTTTCATGGTTATTTAATACTATTTAATAATTTTTAAAATGTATAATTTTTACTAAGGATGCTAAAAGGTCTTAATAGGTAAAAGAAAAATTTTAAGAGTAAACTATTCACTGTTAACAGCAGAACATGAAATATCACTACTAGAAAAGGCTCTTTATTTAAAATATGTTTTAAATGTTTTTCACTTCAGAATTACAAAGCAAACTTTAATAAGGTATTCGTCCAACAGGCACTCACTACGTATGAGCCATGGTGTTAACTGCTAGTGAAAGACTGAGATTTGCATATGAGAAATCTCTGCCCTTGAGTGAAACAATCTAAAGAAGAAAACAAATACTAAGTAGATATTACAATGTAATGTAAGAGGTACTACAACAAAAGTATGAACAAATTGCTGTAAGAGCACAAAAGGACTTAAAAGATTCAAAAAGGCTTCCCTAAAAAGAAATGACAAAAAAAGCTGGATATTAAAGACTGAATAAGAGTTTTCTAGGTACAAACCAAGTTAAAAATACGGTGACATAAAAATAAAGGATTTATTCCTGGAATATATACAGCTGAAATACAAGATGGCTAGAACACAAACTGTTGGAGGGAGAAATGGAAAGCTCTTAAGACTGAAGAGTTCAGAATTTGTTAGCAGACTTAAGGAGACACCAAAGGATTGAGAGTTCTTCAAACCAAGGTGATGGGGATATACAGACCAAACTGTAACAGATACAACTGAGAAAAACATCAGGAAACTTAATTATCTACACCTGCAATCCCAAATTGGCAGCAACTGAGTAGTTAGGGTAAAAATAACCTTGTAATTCCCATAAATTAAGGAATTCCTAAGAGGCAGGATAGTATAGCAGTAAAGAATAATGACTCAAATTGTAGATTCGGATTCTGGCTCCTCTGCATCCCATGCATATGGACTTGGGCAAAAATGGCTGAAACAAGATCTCCTATCCCACATGATCATCTACAAGGTAACCTTGACATTCCACCAACAGATGGTCTTTGTTCCACTGCCTTCAATCTTGCTGGCTTTTGACATGCTTGTAGCCAATAGAATATGGTGAAAGTGACACTATCACTTCCAAGGTCAGATTATAAAAGGCTATCACCATGTTTGCTGAAATGTTTATACTAACAGCCCTGAAATGGCATGCAATAAGTCCAACTATCTTGGGGCCTCACACAATGAGAAAGCCAAGTCAAATGGAGAAGCTACCTAATAGGTCTCCAGAGGCAGTCTTCGAGCCTTTTAGGTACCAATCACGTCAGTTAAGGCGCCTTCCCATGATTCCACCAGCACCCGAACTTTGAGTCTTTCCAGTTGAGCTCTCCAGACATCTTGGAACAGAGGCACAAGCCATCCCAACCATGCCCTATCTGAAATCTTGAGTCACACAACCCATGAATCTAATAAGATAGCTATTCTTGGCTACAAAGTTTGGGCCAGCACGTTATGCAGCAACAGTAACTAGAACAGCCCATCACTTATCTTCCATGACTCCATCTCTTCATATATAAAATGGATATAAAAATTCCTGTCTGCTTAGGTTGTTTAGAAATTTAAAGAAAATAAATGTGAAACACTTAGCATAATGCTTTAGACACATAGCCTCAATAAACATTAACTATTATTATTGCCACCTGGTAGAAATAAACAGAACTGTCTCATATATATTGGAATTTAATATAAACATTAAGTGATAAATTATATTACATGATGTTATGACATAAAATCAATCCCCATGACTATATCTGATATCAAAACATATACTTTGAAGAAAATGGGATCTTCAGCTGCCAAATGAAATTTTTAATATTCTTTTAACGGTAAAAGAAGAGATATGAAAAGTTATGTCTACCATCTTTTTAAATCTCACTGTAATATATTAAAATGTGGGAAAAGTGTTTTTGGTTCACATTTGAATGTGACAATTCAAACAAGGCAAAGCTTTTAAAAAGATTCTGTTTTTTGTATCCCTCTGCTATGCAGAAGGTAAAACTGCTTCTATTTTATTTCTTTGGGCCTAAAAGGAATTCAGAATCGAAGGAAATGTTTATTTTTATTCTTAGCTACTTAGATTACATTAATCTTCAGCTTAAAAATTTTTATTCCTAAAATCAACACATACAAATACAGTACACAAATAACCAGGTGTAGTAAGAATTTAAAGCTTTATTCCAACAGGTAAGACAACCTTACATTAAGACATTAAGGAAGCATTTTAAAACCTGTATCTTAAAATTTTTATAAAATACAAAGAAACTGGCAAAAAATTCTAATGAAAAATTAATACTCTTACAAAGCAGTTTTCTAATACCCAGAGCATCAATTCCAATTGCTGCTTTATCTCTAGCACGTTTTCCTTACCTCTTCACTAATATCAATAATATCTCCCACTTTCAGCTCCAGTTCATCCTCATTTTGTGGAATATACTCAAAGAGAACTTTACACTGACGCTTCTTGGTCTCTAAAAGAAGTGACATAGTAAAAAATGAAGTTAAGAAAGATCATTAAAACAAACAATAGCACCTTTATTTACACACCATATTTATTGCCATAGAATTCATATGTATGAATAAAACAGAACATGTAAGCATTCTAAGCAGCTAACCACAATCAGTTCTGGCTGGCTTTTCACCTTGCCCCCACATTATGCATGCCAAAATAAATTCAAACCAAATACAACTAAGGTACATGGTTCCCAGCCATGAAATCTATTTATACATCTAATCCCACCAATTACACCAAAGTAAAATATCCAATGCCAATTTTGAAACTTAAAATATAAACAATAAAAGACACTGTTGGCACAACAAATTTTTTCACAGACAAGCTGTCTTCCAAGCCAGTAATTTTCAGACTACTTCCTGATTAAAGTCTGGAAATACTAAAAATGCACTAACTTAAGAGTGTCTGTGTTAAAAAGTCACAAAATGAAAAAGTCCAAAATGTATATTAAGAGTTCTATTTTCTGACATATAAAAATCAAACTCACCTAGGTACAGATAAAAATTTTACTTAAAGTTTTCAAACAAGTTTCATTTATTCAAATAAGTGACGATCATTTATAACCATCCAGGCTTGTAGTTCTCAACTTCTTTCAAACTCTAAGAGTTGAGAACTCAGATTCACCCTCATCTTTAAAACTGACTCATTAAAGCACCTATGGGTAGATCAGGTATAACTGATTCAAGGATAACTTCTTGCTATTCAAAGTATGTTCCTCAGACCAGCAGCAAGAAATGCAGTATCTCAGGCTCCACCTTGGACCTACCCATTATGGACTGAACTGTGTCCTTGACTATATTGGGAGGTAGGGTCTTTTTGGGAAGGTAATTACGGTTAAATAACATCATAAAAGGGAGCCCTAATCCCCACACACACTTAATTGTGCACATGTGCATGTGGGCATACACAAAAGGCCATGTGAGGATACAGGGGAAAGGCAGGTACTTGCAATTCTGGAAAAGAGGCCTCACCAAAATCCAACTCTGACAGCACCTTGATTTTAGAATTCTAACCTCCAGAACTATGAGAAAATAAGCTTCTGTTGTTTAAGCCACCTAGTCTGGGATATTTTGTTATAGCAGCCCTTGCAGGCTGAATCAGAATCTGCAGTTTAAGATCCCCTAGATGATTCTTAATCTTGTACTCAGTGATCTAATTATACTGATTTCTAATTGCTTGAAAATGACAAATCCTATTCCTTCTAAGACTTAAATATACTGTTTTTTGAGGCACCTGGGTGGCTCAGGCAGTTAAGCATCTGCCTTCAGCTCATGATCCCAGGGTCCTGGGATAGATCCCCATGTCAGGCTCCCTGCTCAGCAGGAGAGTCTGCTTTTCCCTTTCCCTCTGCCCCATCCCCTCTCGTGCTCTCTCATGCTCTCTCTCTCTCTCAAATAAATAAAATCTTTAAAATATATATATACTGTTTATTTGGCCAAGGACGCTTTACTTTCATCCACAGAGTCCACCTTTCTCGGGCTTCAACTCATCTTCAGGTCTCAACTAAGAAGAAACCTCTTCCCAAATAGCTTTCTGAATTAGGCACTCTTCCTTTGTGTTTCTATAGCACCCTATACTTACACTATTTAATTCTGTAACCTACCTGTTACTGACAACTCACTTCTTCCTTTTTATTCTATCATAATGATTTTTTCATGTGTGTACACCCCATCCTCTGTAGGCTAAAGATAAATGGGCACTGAGGGGCACCTGGGTGGCTCAGTTGGTTAAATGACTGCCTTCGGCTCAGGTCATGATCCTGGAGTCCCGGGATCGAGTCCCACATCGGGCTCTCTGCTCAGCAAGGGGTCTGCTTCTCCCTCTGACCCTCTTCCCTCTCGTGCTCTCTGTCTCTCATTCTCTCTCTCTCAAATAAATAAATAAAATCTTTAAAAAAAAAAAAATGGGCACTGAGTTTAACTGCTTTCTCCCTAGTATCTAACATAGTGCCTGGCCTATTGTCAGGCCCATTAAATATTTTTGAATGAATTAACAATTATCTAGGCCTAACTATATGGCATTAATGCCAAGAAATATCATGCCAAGAGTATCTACATTCCATCAATCCTTTACAAACACCAACAATCCTGTGACTTTTCTTAATAAATTAAATACACACTTAAGCAACTAAAAGAATTTAGTAAACAGGCAACAATTAGTAATAAAATACAAATACATAATGAGACAGTAAATATTTAGAGCAAACTACAAATATCCCAAAAATTAATAGAAAGGATAGGTTTGAACTGGAACAGACGTGGAAGAATTCAAAGAAAAATGATCAGAGTTACACAATTAAAGATGAACACAATACAAGAAGGTGGAAAAGACGTGGCAGATATTCTAGATAAAAAAGTTTTCCCAGGGGCGCCTGGGTAGCTCAGTTGTTAAGCATCTGCCTTCGGCTCAGGTCATGATCCCAGAGTCCTGGGATTGAGCCCCGCGTCGGGCTCCCTGCTTAGCAGGGAGTCTGCTTCTCCCTCTCCCTCTGCTGCTCCCCTGCTTGTGTTCTCTCTGTGTCTCTCTCTCTGTCAAATAAATAAAATCTTTAAAAAAAAAAAAAAATTTTTTTTAAGTTTTCCCAAAGAAATAGGAGTTGATAATACAAGGATTCTAAAGAAATTGTTGTTGCTGACAACAAAAGAGAATGCTTAAAAGCAGTCTAGATAGATACAACTTCACTACATCAAGTCATAACCTCTCCAAATAAACTTCTGTATATAGTAAAAAAAAGATGCCATGCTACAGAAGAAATAACACTAGCTTGGAAGTCAGAAGACTTGAGTTCTAGTACAGCTGTTATTTCCTCATTATTTGACCTAAGTTCTCTGGGAATCAATGTCCTGAATTACAAAATAAAAGAGTTGGATGAGACAACCATGACCGTTACTTCAGTTCTGATATTATATGGATCTATGAAAACTGTTTACCAAAACAAAAAATAAATCCAACTGAACCTCCAAAACAATAAAAGAAGCAATCAACACATGAAAGAGGTACAAAATAGATGACAATCAAATAGAAAAATCTAGTCTCCAAATAAACAGTTACACCTCAGTAATTGTTTCCTCCATTTCATAATGGAATATCTGATTTTAAAAATGTTTTACAATAGGGCGCCTGGGTGGCTCAGTCGTTAAGCGTCTGCCTTCGGATCAGGTCATGATCCCGGGGTCCTGGGATCGAGTCCCACATCGGGCTCCCTGCTTGGCGGGAAGCCTGCTTCTCGCTCTCCCACTCCCCCTGCTTGTGTTCCTGCTCTCGCTGTCTCTCTCTCTGTCAAATAAATAAATAAAATCTTTAAAAAAAAAAAAAAAAAAATGTTTTACAATAGAAGAAACCAAAGAAAGTAAACACTGACCATACTTTTTTTTTTTTTAAGATTTTATTTATTTATTTGACAGAGAGAGAGAGAGCACAAGCAAGTGAGCACAAGCAGGGGGAAGGGCTGAGGGAGAGTGAGAAGCAGGCTCCCCGCTGGCAGGGAGCCTGATGTGGGACTCGATCCCAGGACCCAGAAATTATGACCCAAGCCCAAGGCAGACGCTCAACCAGCTGAGCCATCCAGGCACCCCAACGCTGACCATACTTTTATAACTAACCTAGAGTTTACAGTATAATTTTTCAAATGTCACCTTTCATTACATCTCAGAGTAAATTTTTAAGTAGTAACTTAATAGTGGCTTTTATGCATACTGCAGGAAAACTTCTCATTTCTTACACTATAGATAAATACAGTCCCTAAATACTTTTGGAAGTTGAAGTGAGCTTGAGAAAATGTGTCCATTGTAGTTAGCACTTCATAGGTGAAGGAGAAATGATCTACATTACTGAAAAATTCTATTCTGCTCAGGGTGCACTTCACAGAAAATCCTATCATTTGATAATTTTAGGCCTTTAAAAAAAATGTAGCTTGCTTCTTCTTAATGAGTATGAATATCTTTTAAATAACTTAAAGTAGATAAAGAGTATTAATTAGCTCCCCCGCACCCAAGCATATCAGTAACTTTGAGGAGCCTAGTTATATCATAACCAAAAACTTTTGAGTTTGTGCTTTTTTCCCTGTTCACACACTAAGCATAATTCACCAGAGTGTTTTCCAAAGTAGTTTGCAAAATTATTTGCAAATAATTTTTCCCCCAAAGGAAAGAGCCACATTGGATAAAAAATATCTGAACGGCCCCTATTATTACTACAAAATATGAGCCATTTATTTAAACTTAGGATTTTCTGTTTTATTTCCTATTTTAGGAAAAATAGAAAGTAACTTTACTTTTTTAAGTTGCTTAAACAAAATTCTCTACAACATTATCTCTGTGCCTGATTTTATAAGGGTCTCAGCAGCAATGTGACCTGTAACCAGTTTTTGCTATGAGATGCGCAAATTTTTCTCTTCTATAACTTTAGCAACTTACAGTAATTGTCCTGGAAAACATTATTCTGTGCTCACCCTAAAAAACACCTGTTTGTTTTACCAGTTATTATGGTTAGCTTACACACATAAGCAAAAGTGTGGCTTTGTGACTAGACTTCATGAAATAGCCAACAGTTTTTTGGCTTGGGAGACTAAAGAAGAATAGCTAACAAGCCCAGTTTCCAGCTACTTACCACCACAATATGTACTTGAAACTCTCTTTTTAAGTTGCTTAAACAAAATTCAATACACATGCAGATTCACTTGTCTTGGCATACAGAGATTAAAATTGAACATTCACATTGCAGATTATTTTATCAACTTTTACAATGGTTTTTTTAATTATTAATAATACTGGATAGTAGTATCCACTACTATTTAATATTAAAATAAACCACCTTTTGAATTACTGGTCTATTTTGTGAATTAAGGATATGATACAAACAATAACAAAAAAAAATCGGATTAAAAAAAAAAACATTAGCTTGCTTTTCCTGGAAAATCAATCTGAAAGCAAAAACAACCTGCATCCTGTTTTACATGTTAGCTAGCACCAAATTACCAATTTAGTCCTTGCAAGAACATGCACTTAAAAACAAGTTATGGAGGATCCTCAGGAAAAAGTCTAATAAACCTCCTGGCACCAACTACATAATGGTTTTTCCTTTTACAAGAAAAAGAATTATAACCAGTGTTCTTGAGGAAGGTAAAATTTAGTATGTCTTCTCTTATTAGGAGACAAAAATGAATAAAATAATCATAACCTTGAAGTCCTTTGTCTAGTCTCTACTTAAGAAAACTGTCCTGGGGCGCCTGGGTGGCTCAGTTGTTAAGCGTCTGCCTTCGGCTCAGGTCATGATCCCAGAATCCTGGGATCGAGCCCCACATCGGGCTCCCTGAGCTGCGGGAAGCCTGCTTCTCCCTCTCCCACTCCCCCTGCTTGTGTTCCTTCTCTCGCTATCTCTCTCTGTCAAATAAATAAATCTTTAAAAAAAAAAAAAGAAAACTGTCCTTTTAAAGCTCAGTAAAACTAAAGAAGGTGGTAAATGGATTTTATAATAGACGGATGTCATAAATTAACTCTCCAGTGGGCCTAAAAATTCTCCTATGCACAGAAATTCCATATAGAGGTACACCTGTAGGATATGAAATACTCTCGGTGATCTGTCCCCCAGTCTCTAAAACAGAGTCTGAGCATCCAGGACAATTAAAACTATCGAAACTGTTCACCTTCAGGCAGTAGTCTGAAAGCAGTATGCGTAATATCTAAATATTGTTTGTACAATGCATTTACTGGGAAACAACACAGAATCCTTTAATTGGTCTTACTGTCATGAAATCTTTTTAATTTTTATGAAAATCTGCTTTCATCTTATGAAAATAATCAAAGGATGACAGAACCGAGAAAGTAAAGGTTTCCCCCAAACTTCAGATAGTAGCACAGAAGTAGCAAGATAATAAGGAGACTCCATAAAAATCATAAGTAGTCTTATATTTGTAAAATGTATATAAACAAAATTTCTTTACTGTAGACTACTTGGTACCACAAGGGATTTACAGACCACAATATCAAAGACATTGATCTAAGATAAATATGGTTAAATACTCATTTACCACTTATTAACTCAAATTAATCATGGAATTCAGTGTTCAATCTCTCAAGGGGCTTCAGGTCTTACTATGTTAAAATACCATCTGCTCCCATAAATGCTGTATTTTGTACATGTTTAATGTTTAATACTTTAGTAACTGTCTTTCCCAATACTGTAAGCTTTTTGAAAACAGCAATATTAGCTGTCTTTTTTACCACTTTCTCACCAGCAGCAAAATAAAACTCAAGAGACTAAATGATCTAAGGTCATAAGATGGAATCAAACTCATGTCTGATTTCAAATGTGGTGCTCTCCCTCTATGCTAAAATGTTCTAACATATTTATAGAGTACTAACTACCTAAAAGGACTGCTGGGCCAATCACCTTGTGAAGCTGAATGTCTATATTCAGATGTCTAACCAATGAAGAAAAACATACTGCCAAAATGCATGCATCTATACTGCTTAAAGATGAGCAGACATCTTAGCATAAAATAAATTTTATTTATGGTATAAATATATAAATTGTATTAAAATAAATTTAAGGCAAAGCATCAACTATTCAACAGAACCTGTAAGGCTAATAAGAAAACAAAGCCCCATACTTTAATTTCTAATTCCTATAAACAATTGTCAGCAGGTCATGCTCAATTATTGTATGAAGAATGACTACAAGGGCCAATAACTAGTAACATGAGAATATGTAGGAAGTTTCTGCAGTCCACTGCAAAAGGTTAAGCTAATTTTTCTTAACATAACTTATGAACGGTTATAAAACATCCTTTATTTTGATTTAAACAGGAAAGAAATTATTTACATACTCTTCTTAATGTTTTTGGTTTGTGGATGTGGTTGAATTCCTCCAGCTGGAAGTCCATAGGTGCTTATTCGTTGTACAAGACTTGCTACATTCCCATGTCTTTCCCGTTTAATGGGCAAATTGTCATCCTTGGATTCTGTCTCTCTCTTAATTTCCTATAAAAGAGGAAATCAGTAAATAGGCAAATTAAGTTGTAGTTTATTAAATTAAATCCTCAAATGTAAAATACCAAAACACCGGTACAGTGATTATTATATAAAACATGACATCAAATTTTTCTCTGCCCACACATATCTAAAGAATGCAGCACACTTTGGTAACAGTGACTCATGAGTTTAAGTCTTACCAAAACGGGAGACAGACGTAAAGAAAGACGGGCTGAAACACCACCTCCACCCCAAGATACAAAGAAACTCTGAGATACATAAACAATGAAACAAACAATAATTCTAAATCAGGGTGGGCAAACTTTTTCTATAAAGGGCCAAATAGTAAAATATTTTAGAATTTGTGGGCCATATAATCTCTACTGGAAAAATGAACCCTACCATTTGTAGTGCAAAAGCAGTTATATACTTAAATGAATGAACACAGCTATACTCCAAAAAATTTTATTTATGGACACTAAAATTTCAATTTCATGTAATTTTTACATGACATTAAATGTCGTTCTTTTGATTTCTTCCAACTATTTAAAAATTCTTAACTAGCATTCTCAGCTCATGGGTGTTATAAAAACAGGAGATGTTCAGATTTGACCTGTGGGCTGTAGTTTGATGAAACCTGTTCTAAGTCATAGTGCTAACAGAAGATATGCAAACCTTCATGAAAAGAAGAGGCGCCTGGGTGGCTCAGTGGGTTGACCATCCAATTCTTGATTTCATCTCAGGTCGTGATCTCATGGTCATGGGGTCAAGCCCCAAGTTGGGCTCCCTGTTCAGCAGGTAATCTGCTTGAGATTCTCTCTCCCTCTCGCTCTGCCCCTCCCCCTGCTCTCTCACACTCTCTTTCTCTCTCTAAATAAATAAATCTTAAAAAAAAAACCCTCATGAAAAGAAGTATGCAATTAAAAAAAGACAAATGGAAAGTCATTCCATGTTCAGTGATTAAAAGCTCAATTATTTAAGGATATCAATTCTCCCTAAAATTGATGCAATGATGCAATGCAATCCCAATAACTGTACCAAAGATTTGGGAGAGCAATAAACTGGTTTTAAATTTGTATAGAAAAAAACACAAAGAACAGCCAGAATACTTCAGGGAAAACAAAGTGAGGGGGCTTTTCTTTTTAATAAGATATAAAGAAAAACTATATGATACTATAATTTAGACAGTGTGGTACTAGCATAAAAAGACATACTGATAAATGAAACAAAATAGTCCATGAACAGAAAAGCCTGACTTATAACAGATAAAAAGCAAAGAAAAACACATGATGGCTCATAAAACTAATATTCCATATTTAGGGGGTTGGGAGAAAACTGTATTCCTATACCTCACACATTTGATAATAAAACTTAAAAATTTCTGTTTATTAAAAGTAGACATCAGAAAAGCAAATCACTAACCAGAAGATACTTTTCACATACAAAGTTAACAAAGAATTTGTTATCTCTAGGTGTTTACATCTACCACAAGGTTAACCAAGTTGTTACTCTCTAGCTGGTAGGATTTCAGACAATTTTCACTTCTTTATACTGTTCAGAATTGTTTCATGTTTGTTTTGTTTTTATTTTTTTATTTTTTTTTTCCTTTTAACTATTTTTTTTTTATTCTTATGTTAATCCCCATACATTACATCATTGGTTCTAGATGAAGTGTTCCATGATTCATTGTTCGTGCACAACACCCAGTGCTCCATGCAGAACGTGCCCTCCTCAAT
>NC_138376.1:35922976-36003691 GCF_054177405.1 Leptonychotes weddellii | reverse complement strand
CAGAGAGTTGTTGCTATTCCTTTCTTCGATCTCCTGTTGAGTTTGTAGGTGTTCAGAATGGTTTGATCCCTATCCCGCTGAATTCCTGAGAGGAGACGAAATCCAGGTCTCCTACTCCTCCGCCATCTTGCTCCGCCCCCTCGTTTGTTTTGTTTTTAACAATGCATATTATCTTAACAGTGAGAAAAAAAGTTTTTCATTCTGGGAAAACTATTACACTGGTCAAGAATTGTGAGAAGTTATTAAAGTATAAATCGTGGAAAATACAAAGTATTTCACAAAATGGGCTGCTTCATTTTTATTGGTAATTCACTTAAGGAAAAATACTCCAATTTGCTATTAACACATGGGATATCAACACCTGAAAACCTTAAGTTTTCAGACTGCACTAAGTATATTTCAAACTAATAAAAGCATAAAATTTTTGTAAAGAACAGTACTTACAACTTCAACATGCTAAAAAGTATTCATTTTGAATTCTTCTTACAGTCTCATGAGCTGCCCACATTTTAAAAAACTAAAAGTCGTATCTCTGAGGGCTATTGTTTTCTAATACAGGGACCAAGAACTTGGCTTGCCATCAAGTTTTGTTCCTCTAGGAAAGTAACTCCAGTTTGACGAAATGTGATTAAGAGTACAGGTTCAGGAGACAGATGACCTGGTTATAAATCTTGATTCAATCCTGTTCACTGGCTATATAACTTTGGATATTTGTGTTATCTTTTAATAAAAACTTACCACATGTATAAATATATTGAGACAATGCTTCTTGTTTCTAAAAAAAAAAAACTTACAACATATTGCTCAAGACCTAGAAACATTTTAAGGACCTTCAATATTATCAGAGACATAATCACATCTAAGAATATTAGATATAATAAATCTTCTGAGGGCACAAAACATAAAAGGAAAGGCGGAATGTGAATTAGAAGTATATAGACTACACTGAATAAAGAAGACTCAGGTTTACAACCTCCCCAATACATAGTGCCAACTAAGATGTTTAATCACAAATATCAAGTGACCTCAAAGCTCTACATAAAACTACAGATAAATTTGCTTTGAGCTCCACCTCCTCTTCCTCTGGAACCTCTTCCTGCTACAATCCACAACCACCAGATACACACACACACTCACTCACCAACCTAATTTTCCCTAATTCCTGGACACACAGGGCCTCCAAATTACTCTTTGGCTATCATCTTCAACAGCAAATCTCACTGACTCCTATGAAGTGTTACTAAGGTGTCCAGTGTTTCTTCCTTCTTCTGCCCTTTACTTCCTTTTACTTAACCAGCCAGTAAATAAACTACTAACATAGTAGTATCTATTTTCTACCAACTTCACTTCCTTTCCTAACTTTGAAAAATGACTCCAAGAAATCCAGTAAAAAAGAATCCTCACTTGGGGAGTATCATGTATTGACAAACAAACTCAGAAAAACTTTGAATTTCACCCTACAAATGAGAAAAACATCCTACAAAATAGGTAGTATCAATGCAAAATTGGCCAAGAAAAAGACAATGTGGATAATCTTCATATAAATAAGAATGCAATTACACTAATTTGTTCCATAGACATGGAGTAAGAAGAGGCAATTTAGAGGGAGGCAAGAAATACAAGCAAATGAGAGGGAGCTAAAAAGTTTGGAAAGGATACAGTTATTCTTCATCTATTAAGATAATCAAAGATACTTAACTCTGCACTAACCAAAAACAACTTAAAAGATGATCAATAAAATTCACAAACCACGTCTTCATGTTTTAATATATCTTTATAATAATGTGGTTATCTAATCATAGCCAATGCATGATCATAATCTGAAAAAAGAAAGCAATTAATTTCTATATCACAGAATTAAATAAACATCACAAAGAATAATAAAAACCAGATTAAAGGGCAAGAGTCTTTTTTTTGTTTCTCAAATGAAAGAGGTCATCCTAAACTGAGTCACAGTTCTTATGCTAATTAAAATTTAAGGAATACACTTAATGTTTTTAATATAACATTAAGGATTTCCAAAAGTGTTATTAAAACTAGTACCTCCAACTTTACAAAACATAAATCAGAAGATATGGAAAAGTGATATTACTAAAGATGTATGAATCTAAGCAGAACTAAATGTTTATTTAATATGTCCACTGTTTTAGCTTTGGCTGCATCCATTAGACCCATGTTTGAAAACTAGGTTTGCAACCTAACAAAAATGGTTTACCCTATTCCTAAAGTTTTTGTTTTTTTAGAATGTAAGTAATAGTATATAAGGAATCATGTACCTCAAGTCATTAGATTTTCATTTTTATGTCTTAATTAAATCAGATAGTAGCAAAGAACCTTTAAGTCCAAAGTGAAAGGACCAACAGGAGAAAATCTCCTTAATATGAAATAAGTATACACCTCCTGAGTGCCAACATATCAAAATCATGAAGGAAAACAACAGATATAACAGGACTATTTTGAAAGTTTCTAAATTTATTCTTTCCTGCAAATATGCTATTCTCCACACAACTGCTGCCTCTCCAACTTGACAAAGGGCCTTCCTATTGCAGCTGCCCCTCCCCCACTGGAAAAGACAAAAGTAGGAAAAGAGAGAGAAAAAGTTATGTACATTCATTGTCAATGGAATCCTACTCCTTTCTCTTTTTCCATCACAAGACTGTTAATGAGAGCCAAGAGAAGTAGAGTGGGAAAGACACTAAATAAAGAACTCAGACATACTACACTGAAAACACCCCAGTAATTTATAATGGTCACATTTTTCATACTAGTTATATGGATTTAAAAATGTTATTTGTGCTTGCAGTTCTAGGATGAAGGGACTTTAGGATAAGAACGGCAGGTAATGAGGGCTAATACATCTATGACTCAAAAGACATTAGACCTACATGAGATCCTTCTCCCAAAGCTGCTAGACTCCTTGAGGCCACAGATGACATTATCAAGCAGGCAATGAATGCTGATCCAAAAAGCAAGATCAGGAGATATCCCAGAAGCCCAGGTTCTGGCACTCAAACTTTCCAAGCTTCAATTATTTCTACAATTTGAAATACCTTAGCAGAAACAAAATGTATTAACTCCTTAAGGGGAAAAATCAGAATTTAACTTTCCAGGTAAGTCCAAGGTAAACATTAACATGATTTATATAATAATGTCTTAAATTTAAATTTATGGTTTAAATATAGGATATAAAGGGGGAAGGGGATACAAATAATTCAGTTAAAAAAATTTTCTATAGGTAACAGTCTGTATCTACCACATTCCTAAATGTGGAAGGAGGTTGGAGGAGGGTTATAAGGAAAGAAATGTAATTTTCACAATAGCCACTTCTATATTCTTTGAATTTTGTTTCAACATGTATTATTTCAGTGATTTTTTTTTTAAATAAAAAATTTGGTGTGCTCACAAACAACAGTGCTACAAGTCAAATTGTTCCAGGGCATTTAGAGAAAGATCTTAGTTGTATGAACACACATTACTACGTCTAAATCCTTACACATCTTTTCTAGCATTACCTGTACTGAACTATTTCGTTAATACAGTGAACACAGCCTACACAGGATTCAGAATATTATCAAAAATATCCCAAGTCACAAAACAAATTGCTCTTAATCAGTGTGTATACTTAAAGTATAACTTTGACGTTTTATCTACTGTTTTTATTGTAATTCCCAATAAGTTGTCTTCCATTTAGTATTCTGACATCTACAGTTGTTTTCTCATCTAATGTGTTTCAAATAATGAAAGTAAATCAAACACAAAATTTTCTCCTGATATAAAGCCAGCTTCCTGAACTATTCTATTAAGGTCACCAATACATCTCCTAAAACTTAAAAACATCACTGAGGTTTATCTAAAAGAACAGGTTTCATAAAATAAGGGATTCAAAAATATCAAGGTAACATAAAATCATGTTGACATTTCCTTCATTAAAAAAAATTCTTGGGTGCCTGGGTGGCTCAATTGTTGAGCGTCTGCCTTTGGCTCAGGTCATGATCTCAGGGTCCCGGAATCAAGCCCCACATCAGGCTCCTTGCTCAGCAGGGAGCCTGCTTCTCCCTCTACCTGCCACTCCCCCAGCTTGGCTCACGCGCTCTCTATATCTGACAAATAAATAAAATCTTAAAAAAAAAAAAACACAAAATCTGCATTCTTCTAGAAAAATGTGATATTAAAAAAACAAGAAATCACTAAGATGCTTCCAAACTAGCCACATACATCAGATCATTATCTTATCCCCATATTGCCATTTCTCTTTAAAAGTAACTTTTTAAAAGTTTTTAAACACACTTACAGACTTAATGTCTGCTTAACCATTTAACCCATGGAATACAGACATAAAATGCAAGATAAGTTGTCAAACTCCCCAATTAAAAAAAAAAAAAAAGACTCAATGAGGGGCGCCTGGGTGGCTCAGTCAGTTAAGTGTCTGTCTTCGGCTCAGGTCATGGTCCCAGGGGCCTGGGATCAAATCCAGCATGGGGCTCCCTGCTCAGCAGGCAATCTGCTTCTCCCTCTGCTGCTGCTCGCTCTCTCTGTCAATTAATAAAGTAAAAAAAAAAAAAAATCTTAAAAAAAAAGATTCAGTGATTTGATTTAAATCTTTTTCTAAATGAGAAAAATATTGCTAGAAATTTATGTCAAAATAAAGAAAGAAGGGCGCCTGGGTGGCTCAGTTGGTTAAGCGACTGCCTTCGGCTCAGGTCATGATCCTGGAGTCCCGGGATCGAGTCCCACATCGGGCTTCCTGCTCAGCAGGGAATCTGCTTCTCCCTCTGACCCTCCTCCCTCTCATGCTCTCTGTCTCTCATTCTCTCTCTCGCAAATAAAAAATAAAATCTTAAAAAAAAAAAATAAAGTAAAATAAAGAAAGAAATATCCAAATGACTTTTATTCACTTGCCAGCTCCCAAAAATACTTAAATGTTAAAACTTTTGTTTCCTTGTTCCTTATTATATCAAAAATTATATCAAGCTCTGAGAACTCTTCAAAAGGAAACAAAATTTCATTTTAAATTTAAAACAATGGGAAAAAGCAATTCATTTACCAACATCTGAGACATCAATGAATATATCCACTTATTTTTTAAAGTAAAAAAATCATAATAACATCATGTAATAACCTATAATACTATCAGTATAAAGCTCACAAGCTATATCAAAGCTCACAAATAACATCCCTTATCCACACTGTCCTGCAAATACTCTTTAAGTACAACCAATAAAAGTATTTATTAATTTCTTTTAATATCTTATTTCACTCATATTTCTCTGCTTAAGAGAAACTATTACTACACCATTTCTAAAAGGAGAAGTTCTTTCTATGTAGTGAGTTTTTAGACCATTAAGGATATGCACTTCAATCTCTATTAAAATGTGTAACCATCTATCTGATGGTTACCAGACGGGAGAGGGTTTGGGGAGATGGGTGAAACAGGCGATAGAGATTAAGAAGTGCACTTGTCCAGTGATGAGCACAGGGTGATGTATGGAACTGTTGTATCACTGTATTGTATACCTGAAACTGTATAACACTGTATGTTAATTAACTGGAATTAAAATAAAAACTTTAAAAAAATGCATCACCATCTAGATGGAATAGATCAACTGTTTCCTTAGTCCTCCCACTTAAGTACAGTTAAAAACTCTAGACAATACATATTAAAAATAAATAGATAAAAATATTCTGAAAGTGGAGAAAAGTAGACAGATCAGCCAAGAGAGCCCAGGTTCCTCAGAACCTGGTTAGTGAGCTGACAAAGTTTTCTTTTTGCCTCATATATTCTAGACTGAGTACTGGAGAAACCAGCAACTGTTACTGCCCATGAGAGGAGAGGAAAAAAGCTCCAAGAAAAGTCTGCTCTCTCCAGCAGAAGGACCAAGAAAAGGGTAACCTAGCAAGATGGAAACCAATCCACTGTAGTCAAATAGTACAGAGAAAAAGAAATCAAACTGGCAGGGAGCCTAGACTTCCACCCTCACTAGGCTGTAACTAGACCACCCACTCACCACCACTACCCCATTTTTCCAGCCAGCGTGGTGTCAGACAAGGCCAAGTGGAGAGCCAAGACTCTCGTACCCACCGGGTGGGAATGAGCCCCCTTCTCCTCTCTGTCAGTGGAGGCCACAAGGCAGCACTAAGGAGGCATACGTGCCCTTTCATCAAGGGGGATTCAAGGACTAGTGAGCCGCAATCCTACAACACTCAGCAGTAACAAGCAGCTCTTCCCTCTACAAGTGTCCACAGAGACAGAGTGGGGAACTAGACTTGGAGGTAACTCATTCTTTTTTCATCACAGCTTTTCTCTTTAGTAAGATACAATTTAAATGTAGATCCAAGGTCCTCAACCAATGTTATGATTTTTAAAAAATTACTGCCAATACTTCTACCAGGACATGAACACAAATCCTCAGCTTTAAATAACATGTCCTGACAAATGTCGGCTTTCTCTCCTTTCTCAGTAACTAACTTTCCAAAGGCATTTTAGTGGAGCCCCTTTATCTTCTTAGAACTACCTTTTCCATTCCAAAGAACTTAACAAAAAAAATTAATTTCCACCAGATCACTTTTCTAAATACATCCTGACTCCAAAGGCCATGTTCCTTTCCTAATGTCATGCTATCTTCTTGACATAGCTCTAGTAGTAGAAAAGACCTATCAAAATTAGTTTTACCCTAAGGAGCTAGATCTTACACAAATCCGAACACACTAAAAGCTTTTTTATTGTCTAGCCTCTCACACACAGTTGGTCCACTTTTAAACAGACTTGATCTGTTCCACCACAACCACCATGAAGACTATAGATTTGGTTTAGAGAAATAGGCTAATCAAACTAACTGCTTGTCCCATATTTTCTCATTTTAATTACTTTCTTCTTTTTGTCCTTCCTTAAAAACAACTAGCTTTGGGGCGCCTGGGTGGCTCAGTCAGTTAAGTGTCTGCCTTCGGCCCAGGTCATGATCCCAGGGTCCTGGGATCGAGCCCTATGTCAGGCTCTCTGCTCAGTTGGGGGCCTGCTTCTCCTTCTCCCTCTGCCCCACGCTACTGCTTGCTCTCTCTCTAGTGCTCTCACTCTCTCAAATAAATAAAATCTTTAAAAAAAAAATTAACTGCTAGCTTTTTTAAAAGAGAAATTAGAAAAGTTTTAACTTATTTACCTATTTTATTATTGTTTGATTTAACAGTACCTGGTATAGTATAGTCACCAGGAAAAAAAACCTATTTGTTGACTAAATTAACAATTTAGGTGATTTCCTTCTCTGACTTTCCCTTTATGAAATGGATGGGCAATTCCTGAGCAAAAAAAATAATAATAACAGGATAAAATAATAAATCCATAATGTATCTACTTGCAAATTACAGACATTCAAAATCTAGAACACCCAAAGTAAAGTATTAAATGCCATTTTCCACCTCCCACAACTCACTTTTTTTGCTTTCAAAGCACTCATGACTATCAAAATTATCATCTTATTCATTCATTTTTTCATTTTTGTCTTCTCCCCACCATTAGAAAATAAACTCATAAAGAGAAGGGAACTTACTTGTTTTATCCACCATTGTGTCCCTAGCATCTATAAAAGTCCTAACACATAGAAAGAACCTTGGTAAATATTTAACAAATGAATAAATGGCAAACAGAAAAGAATAAAACAATGGAGAGGCAGGATATGAGGAGGATATGCCACAGTATTGCCACCAATCTTACTAAAACATAGCTCAATAGAGAGTGCCTGGGGAATCTGGTTTCTTCTTTTTTTTTAGATTTATTTATTTCAGAGACAGAGAGAGAGAGTGGGTGCAAGCACACGAATCGGGGGACGAGCAGACGGAGAGGAGAGAATCTCAACCCGACTCCCCGCTGAGCAGGGAGCCCAAAATGCAGCTCAATCTCAGGACCCCGAGATCATGACCTGAGCCAAAACCAAGAGTCAGCCACTTAACCGACTGAGCCAACTAGGTGCCCTGGAAATCTCGTTTCTTATCAAGGATACTGAAGAGTCCCATTATCTAAAAAAGAACTGAAAACCCTGCTGTAACTGCTGCAAGAGACATGTGGTTGATGAAAACTACAGGCTTCAAAAAGAGCTTACTGAGAAGTATCCCTTACTTGGTTGCTGTTAATCTTACTTGCAATAAAGAAAGCTCTTATTTTACTTATATTTAACATAACTCACTACCTGGACTACATGAAATTTTGTACGAAAGCATGTATTCCTTGTGTTATGCCACCCCTGAGATTTTAATGTTATTACTACTACTATAAGCTATCCCATTCTTACTGATACATTGGGCCTTCTATTTTCGCTTTTAAACTTTGTTTTTCAGCACCATTTCTAGGGATGGAGGCAGTAGAAAACCATGAATGAAACTGTTCCATTTTATAAAGTTACCTACAGATAATTTTACACAAGCATTACAAGTCCTGCTTCATTTTCCAAATATCATTATTTGTACATTTTCTGCATGTTTCCATTCCATCTTTAGTCTTTGCAATGCCCTCATGTCAAATCTCAAGTTTAGTTTTGGGGGAAAAAAAAGTTTGTTTCCATAAAATTGCATTTTGAGGAAGCAGTTTGAATTTTCTTCTTCAAGGGTCAATTCTAAAGGTTATCAGAAGCATTTAATTTTGTAATTTTAACATCTTTCAATTATGCTGATGCTACTGGAGAATTTCAATGGCTAAGATTCATATCACTTTGTCTTTAGATTCTTAAAAGCAGAGAATGTTACAAAATGATCACATTTCTCCAATAACCAGCACATACTATATAAAATACATTTCTCATCTAAAAACAGGCTGACATTTGCCTATGACAGAGCTATCAACTACCAAGTCCTTGGTCCACCAACTATTACCAGTATGACTTTGGGCATAAATGACATATTCCTTGTCTTACTTTCATAGATGTCAGAATAAAGTGAGAAAATATATGGGAACTTGCAAAGTCTTAACACAAATAAAAGGTATTATGCCTATTAACTCTCCCTTTGCTTCCATTCTCACCGCACAACTCTGATTTCCATTACTATACTTTATAGCCTCAACTCTCTCCTCTTTCATAAAACCTTTCCTTCTCACTAAGATTAATCCATTAAAGCATTCTATTCTCCCTCTCCTGTCTCTAAAAACTCTGTGATTTCCCTAGTATCTTTTAAATAGTCTTAATACCTTTACAGGATACTCAAAATGCACAGTACCACTGGCTTTAATCCATACTTTTGGCCTTAAATCCCATTATACACACCCCCATAGAAAACCTTACATTCAACCAAAGTAGTCCATTATTTTTACCATAAAACACTTTGCGCCTTTGTCAGACATAGAGCACACCGACTATTCTTCTAACTTCCTATCTTTAAAGACCAAGTCAAGTGTTACTTTCAACATCTTTTCTGAAAAGTATTTTTTCCAAGATCCTTTAGCACCCATCATCTTTACCACACATTTGACATTCAGCCAATAAAGCACTGCAATTTATCCTTCTGTTTTCATGCTGTTAGCTCCCCCAATAAAATAAGTTGTGGGAACTCTTCTCACCACACCCCAAAATACTTCAGACAATTACTAAGTATTTGTTTAATGGAGGAGTGTTTACTTTGTTTCATCTCAATTACAAAGACCCAAAGTGCCAAATATCAACAAGTCACAACACTGACACTGAATCTCAAAGTTTACACGAACAAATAAATCAGACACTTGACTCTCTACTTTAGTCCAAAACACTGAAGTTGAGAATGAGGAAAGATCTGATAAACTAGCAAGTTTCTTCCCAATTTTGGCTCAATTCTTAAAACATTACAAATCTGTGAGGAAAGAGTAGACTATTCAAATTTTTTTATGTGGAAAAAATTTAATTACTGCCTAAATCACATCTGTACAAAAAGTAAAGAGAGACTGATGAAGAAAGACTTATACTGAAAAATCAAAACTTTAAAACTAATGAAAACATAGATTATCTTTAAAACCTCCCTGCTCCCAAGTTATACTGAGACAAGCCACAAAAAGCACCATTCTCATCGTAGTACTTCTTAGTGTGAATACTGTGAATTCTATATTGTGCAAGAACTCAACAAAAATGGACAGAAATATCTGAACAAGCTAGAAACAGGAAAAGAAATTTAAATAGCCAATAAATGTGAAAAAATGCCTAACTTCCCTCATAATCACAAAAATGAAACACTGAAACATGTGGATATTATTATAGATCTGTAAGATTAGAAAGAAAAAAAAAGAAAATCTGATGGTATCAAATGTAAAAGAACATGGAAGAAAAACTCTTTTATACTACTGGTAGGAATTTAAATTGGTGTAATTATTGAGAAATTAGACAATGTCTAATATAGCTGAATATGTGCGTACCCTAGGATGCAGCAAATTCTCAGCTATGTATATAACCTCAAAAGGATATTCATTGCAGCACTGTTTTGAATAGCTAAAAAATGAAAAATAGTCCTATTTTACCTCATAAAATGTGGTGAAGACCCAGAATGGAACACCACAGGACTGTGCAATCTCTACTATAAAACTCCATGTACATTCCTAAACATCTGACCTTCTGGGGGGAAAAGAAAATCATACACACTAAAATACTACTGATTAAGTGAAAACTAAATCAAACACTAAAAATACCAGTGATTATGCAAAAAAAAAAAAAAAGTGTAGGGTTTGGGACATACCAATTTAGACCTATGCAACTTTGGAACCTGAGCACTAAAATGAAAATAAAAATAAGTAATAATAACCTTAGAAAATGGATAATAAGTGGGTAATAACTTAAGGCTGCCCAAGCAGATGACAGACGGATTCCTCCATAGCTATTAAAAATTCATAAAAACAATAAAGTAGAAAGGTTGGTTTATGGATGTTAAGATAGTGCAGAGAGAAGAGGAGTCAAAAGATAGAACTTTATATGCTAGGACTGTCAACTTTGAGGAGAATGCCCAGGTACAGATAATCACCTTAACAAAAAAAAGGTTTCACTTAGGGATGCCTGGGTGGCTCAGTTGGTTAAGCATCTGACTCTTGGTTTCGGCTCAGGTCATAGTCTCAGGGTCCTGAGATCAAGCCCTGAGTTGGGCTCCATGCTCAGCCTGGAGTCTGCTTGTCCCTCTCTCTGCTCCTCCCCTAGCAAGCTCGCACACGAGGTGTCTCTCTCTCTCTCATTCTCTCTCTGGAATAAATAAATAAAATCTTTAAAAAAAAAAAAAAAAGGTTTCACTTAAAAGCTTAAAGAACGCCTGTTTACATAAGCAGCCAAGATGAGAGCCTCTCCCATTCTTACAGAAATTATAATTCTACACTCTTTATCACAGCTCCCTTTACCTAGTAAATAACACAACTTTCCCATTGTCCTGACATCATTCCTCTATTTACCACTTTTTTAAAGATTTATTTATTTATTTAAGAGGGAGAGCACATGTACAAGCATGTGTGCAAGTGCGGGGAGGGGCAGAGGTAAAACTCTTCAAGCCGACTCCCTGCTAAGTGCAGAGCCCCACCTGGGACTCGATCCACAACCCATGAGATCATAACCCAAGCGGAAACTAAGAGTCGGATGTTCAACCAACTGAGCCACCCAGACGCCCCCATTTACCAATCATTTATGAGCTAACTACACAGTGTTATAAAAATATATTGTAGTCAAAGTGATTATGTTATGTATCGCATTGAAACCCATATTGAGTTTTAAAAAGTTGCAACCTGACAATTATACCAATGTCTAAATCACACAAAATACTATTTGTTTATGCACAGGTAAATATGTATAAAACTATGTATTATAAGGATACATATAATTTCAGAATATGGAGTTTGGGAGGAGAGGGAAATGATAAGGAGGTTAACAAAACTCAATTTTATCTATAATGTTTATTATGAAAGTAACACTCTAAAGCAAAAATGCCAAAATGATAACATTCTATACATAAGTTCATGAATCCTTGGTTCTATATTGTTTTAAACTATTTTTTAAATCATGTAAAAATGAAATAACACTGCAAAGGGACAATGAAATGAACAGTTTGTCATAAAACAAATTTAGTGTCCATAAACGTTTTTTTCAATAAGCTGCAAAAATTATTTGACCTTTCTATCCATCTTCCAGCCCAACTGGAATGGAATATCAATGCTCTTCAGTACAGCTATCTGAAATAATAACAGGGACGTGAGTCTTTTAGAGGAAGCCTGGTTAGTTCTATCATCCACTCCATAGTCTTACATTTACAAGATAACCTACGTACCTTAATGTAACAATACATTAAGCATAAAAAAAGCTTATTTTCAAGGGGACAGTGACTTATAAATTCTAACTTTCCTTTAAATCTTCATATACACAGCTGAAGTAATAAAGCCAATTTATTATCTATCGCTGTTGATTGCCTGTGGTTAATTTTTTCAATAAAAATTTTACTTTAGAATAATTTTAGGTTTTTGGAAGAGTTACGAAGGTAGTACACAGAGTTCCCATATCCCCTTCACTCTGTTCCCCTAACATTGTATCTTGCATAACCATATTATACTTGCCAAAACTAAGAAATTAACACTAGTACATTACTACTAACTAAACCACTGACTTTATAAAGATTTCATCAGTTTTTTCACCAGTGTCTATTTTTTTGTTCCAGAATCCAATCCAGGATACTACAATGCATTTGGTCATCATGTCTCCTTAGGCTCCTCTAGTCAACATTAGTTTCTCAGTCTTCCCTTGGTTTTCATGACCTTGAAATTCTTTTTCAGCCCTGGTCAGGTATTTTGTAGAGTGCCTTCAATTTAGGTTCATCTGATTCTTTTTCTCACGCTAAGACTGGGATTATGGGTTTGGGGGGAAGAATAAATACCACAGAGATGAAGGGGATACACGATATCAACATAATATATCACTGATGATGTTAGCTTTGATCACTTGATTATGGTGGTACTTGCCAGCTTTCTCCACTGTAAAGTTACTATTTTCTTCTTCCATCTATTTTTTTAGTCCAGCCCATTCCTGAGGGATGCTTTTGAGGGGAGGGGAGGGGATGGAGGGAAAGGAAGTATCTACAAATATTTGAAATAATTCTGTGAGATTTCTCCCTTCTTCCCATTTATTTATTTACTCAACCATTTATCTTTATCAGCATGGACTTAGTTATATTTATGCTCCACTTTGGGTAATGATCAAATACTAGGTTATTCTGTTGCTTAAACCGTTCCAGCTCTGGACACTGGAAGCTCTTTTAGATTGGCCCCTATTGACATTTTTCAGTTTTTTTTGAGCACTTCCTTACTTTCTGGTACTATGAGATGCTCCAGGGTCCACCACGTATTTTCCTTGCCACAACCCTAAAATCAGCTATTTGTCTAAGGAGCCCTGCTTCCTTTTATTGGAGAATAATATTTAGAAACCAAAATCTGGACACTGGCTATAGTCATTGCTACTGGTGTGTCTAACTTTCCTTTAAATCTTCATATACACAGCTGAAGTAATAAAGCCAACTTATTATCTATCGCTGTTGATTGCCTGTGGTTAATTTTTTCAATAAAAATTTTTTCTAGGTTTCTAGGCTGTCTCAGCCGAGAGAGCTGAGAAATATATGTATGTGTATTAACCAAGTTAATACAAGTATTAACACACACATATATAAATATATCTGTATGTGTTGGTACATATCTTAAACTAAACATGAGTTCATACTGATGTCTCCAACTCTAATTTGGTACCCTGTGGTTACTTTTTAATCCCAGATTATGCTTCCCTCTATTATCCAGCATTTTCAAACTGCATCCTCTATTCTCAGGCAATTCATTCAAGTCAAGTTCTAGTGTTAGTTGTACTGAAACAGTAAAGTAACATGTATTTCAAAATGGAGTCCTGGGATAGGTCATCTCCACTACTGGGACAATACATCAGCACACAATTAAGAGAACTATATAAATACTTAACTTTAACTTATTTTTCTTTAACTAGTGTTCTATTACTTCAATATATTATCTCTGAAAAGGCACTTTCCTTTTAAAAAAAAGAGAGAGAGAAATGAAATGAAAGGTCAATGGCATGGCTTACTACACACTATCAATATATCATTTTAAGTATAAGAAAACAGAGAAATTATGTGGTTTGACCTATATTATTCCACCAGCAAAAAACAAAGCTGGAACTTGACTGTGTTTTAATCCATTTATTCTACTCCAATTTCCAAATCTGCATTACACTCCATTTTAGGTTATAAGAAATAAGTCGATTTATAAAACAAAAAATAAAAAACAAAAGTGACCTTCTCCTATAAGTTCAAGTCCCTTTTACAGCTTTTCTTAGTTGTTTCAAGAGAGAAAATATAGTTAGGTAAAGTACAGTTAGTTCACTTCTGAAATCAACTAATATTACAGTAGGAGTTCATATTTAGAGGTAAAACCATAATTAAAATAAACACAAATTATTCAGGGAACAAATATTTACTAAATATCCACATTGTGCAGGTGGATATTACTACGTAAGGTGAACAAACAAATGAGACACGTTCTAGCCTTCCCAGAAGAACTCATAATCTAATGAGGCCAGGGATATAGCTAGGTATAAGAAAACTAATATAGGAAACAAGACAATTATAAGTGAAGTATAAATATACAGATACTCCTTATTTTTTTCCTTCTCTAAACTACTGAGAACTTTGTTTGCAAATGATTTAAGAATCTTGATTGTTTTCTGGCAGAGGCAACTAGAATATTTACTAAAAAGGGAATGTTTGGTGGTTAAAGAGTAAACTGTTACTTTGATAAATACCTGCTGCAATGCTGAAACTTAACAGAGAAATCTGATATTTGCAAAGGGACTACGAAAGTAACAATATACAATTAGACTTGAGTCAACTATCCTGGATTTCAGTTCAAATTCTAGATCTTCTTAGCTAGTCAACATTGGGTAAACCATCTCATCTATATGTCACCATATTTAAAATGGGGTTATCATCTGCCCTACTTACAAGACAGTAGGCTCAAATGAGAATGTACACAGCAAAACTACTTTGTAAGTAAAAGAGTGCTACCCAAATGCAAAGTACCATTTATTTTTTTAAAAAGACAGGTAGATACATACATACATATATAAACACACATGTACACACCATACACACAGTGTTATTATCCACCAGGACACCAAGCAAATGTAGAGTAAAAAATACACCATGAACAATTTAGTTTTTAAAATACATGTATTTCTTAAAGTTAAAGATTAAATCCTATGAAGCTAAAGCTAGAAATTTAAGTGAGAGTACTAACCTTAACAAAATTATCAGGAAACATTCCTCTTCTCCCATTTAGTTCTCCTTCTAGCCATCCTTCCTCCTGCAGTTTTTTCACATTCCTGATGATTTCACCAACTCGAATAGTTAATTCATCATCATGTACAGCATCGTAGTCATACTCCACAATATAGTCAACTAAAAAAAAGAAAAAGAAAGGTCTAAAACTTAATTCATGAAATACTATTAACCATACTAATAAACTTAAAACTAAGGAGCCTGTTTAACAACAATAATATTACAAAGACATTATCCAGACTTACTTCAATGATTTTAAATATTTGGCTACATTTGTAAATTTCTTGACTGCCTTAGTATGAAACACAGTACAAATTTTAAGTAGAAGCCTCAATACAATATATAATTCATGTCATAACTTGTTCTTATGGTCAGATGTATGTATTATTAGTGACAGATAAGCTCTATAGTGGTCCCTATGATCCCCATCTCTTGATATTCATGGCTTTGTGCAATTCCCTCTCCTTGACAGGGGACATGACTTATGACTGACTTCTGACCAACAGAAAATGACAAAGATGATAGACTTTATAGGACTACATAAGATTACAATGTCCATCTTGCTAGGAAACTCTCACACTTGCTGGCTTTCAAGATGCAAGCTGCTTTGCTATGAGCTGGCCTACCAAGAAACTGATGAAGGTCTCTGGCTGACAGCAAAACCTGAGGGCATCAGTCCAACAGCCCACAGAGAACTAAATGATGCCAACCGCCATGTAAGCTTGGAAGCAGATCCTTCCCCAGCTGAGAGCCCAGACCTGGCCAACACCTTCATTGCAGCCTTGCATAGTACCCAGTTAGTCACACCCAGACTTACCGAATCACAAAATCTGTGAGATAATAAAATGTGTGTTGTTTTTTGTTACTACATAACAGAAAATGAATACACCCTGAAGATTAGTTAAGGATCTATTTTACCACCTTTAAGTACAGAATTTTAGATTATAGGACATCATATTTGCATACTATTAATATTTTACAGGGCTCAATACAGGAAAGCAATAACAGATTTCCTATTTAAGATGGCAGACTAGCCATACCTCCATTCATCCTTTCTTCCTCCTATAAGAATGATTTTTTAAAAAGAACACACACATACACACACACAAACACACACACAGTTACAACCAAAAGAAGGGATAAGGATTATGGGTAGACATTGTTGGTTGCCAAATCAACAGCCTTTACTAAAAAGGGAATGTTTGGTGGTTAAAGAGTAAAGTGAGAGTACACTGACTCCCGACATCCTTCTTCCTTTCTTATTGAACCCCGATTTTGTTCAGGTATTTTGAGATCTTGTACTTTTACAAATGCGGCTTCCCTCATTCCCAGAGGGTTAAATCTTTTCTTGTCCAGACCAGGGCTTTTCAAATACTAATGTACAATCAAGTCATTTTATTTGCTTGCAGAAGTCATCTTGTTGAATCTTGCTTAAATGTGTACTCTGAAAAGGCCCTGGATATCTAATGCTGCTGGTCAAGGAGGCAATGGTCTAAAGATAATTTATTTACTAAAGACAATTTATTTATAGTAATTTCACACACACAAACATATATGCATGCACACACTGGTTTTCAAATACACATGTGATAGATAGATTCTACCCATAAGATATGAGCAAGGGTTCGCAGAAAGTTTTATCCAACCTTAAAAACAAAACACAAGGAAAAAAATGTCTTCTTGCAGACTTTAGATATTCCTCAGTGAGAATGTAATGCCCAAAACTGCTATAACTATTTAAGACAAGAAAAAGACTAAGAGATTGTCTTAATCCCTTCTTAAGACAAGAAAAAGATTATGATGGAAAAGAAGAAAGAGGAAAATGACCTAGATCTTTGCTAGATTCATCAAACTGCATATTAACCAACAATACCATTAGTTTTCTTATTACAGAAGTAGTTTTTTCTTAACCTTTTTTTATTTTTTTTTATTTTTTTTTTTAAAGATTTTATTTATTTATTTGAGAGAGAGAGAATGAGAGACAGAGAGCATGAGAGGGAGGAGGGTCAGAGGGAGAAGCAGACTCCCTGCCGAGCAGGGAGCCCGATGCGGGACTCGATCCTGGGATTCCAGGATCATGACCTGAGCCGAAGGCAGTCGCTTAACCAACTGAGCCACCCAGGCGCCCTTTAACCTTTTTTTAAAGATTTATTTTAGAGATAGAAAGCGTACGCATGAGCGGGAGGGTCAGAGAGAACGGGAGAGAGAATGTGAAGCAGACTCCACACTGAGCACAGAGCCCAACTCGGGGCTCGATCTCACAACCCTGAGATCACGACCTGAGTGAAACCAAGTCAGACACTTAACCGACTGCACCACCCAAGGGCCCCAGTTTTTTCTTAACTTTTAAGTAAATTTTAGACAGGATTTCTACTTGCAGCTGAAAATCCCAACTGGAGAAGAAAGTCAAAAAGAAACTTTTCAAATTTATGAAAATGGATCCATAACTAATAACCAGGAATAAAGCCCAGAGAATTTCAGGAAACTATAACAGATACCAAATTGCTCTGCAGAATCCCATAAAAGCTAGAAATTCAGAAAAGGAGGGCTTATGGGAAATGCAAAACTGAAAACAGGGGAATTACCTCTACATGGAAGAGCTACCACTCACTATCAACCACAATAGTTCTAAGACAATAATGCTAAATAGGCAGGCATTTTTCTCTGAAGGCCAAAAACTAAAGGGTTAATCCCCACCCTCCACCTCTGCCCCTCCCCCAACACACACACACACACACACACACACACACACACACACACACACACACACTTTGGGGAAACTAGTATAGCTCCTATGGATGAGTGCTGGTTTCTTATAGAAATGACTACTGATTTCCAGAATTTAGAGGTCTCCACAGCAATGAGCAGCTCCCTGCCTAATAACTGTAAAATAGAACACTTAAGTTCTACCTACATAAATAGTGTCCCCAGCTTATTATTTATTCATAAATATGAATAGACTATAGTTAATCATGAAAAACCATAATAAAATGAAAAATTACTCCTGGATGAAACATACATCCACCTCCCCCCTTTTACCCTCCAAAACAATGGAGTCCTAAAGCCATTTAGGGGTAGAAGAGCACAGTGGGGAAAAAGGGGGGGGAGTGAGGAGGAGGAGTCCAATATGAGAAGTTAAAGACCAAGAAGAGTAAAAGAGGTTTCCAAAATTGGGGTGGGGGTAGAAGCAGGAGTCAAGCTATCAGAGCCAGAGTACAGTAAGGAGAGCATCCACATACGGGGGCCTCCCTAGTACAGCTTATCAGCACTCTAACACAAGGTAAGGAAGGCATCCAGGTACAGGCACCTTGACATGGTGTTTCAGACCTCAAGCACAGTGGAGAGGGCATCCAAGCTGAGGGGTAGCTTGGTAAGGGATATCAAAGGTCAAATGGTATTGGGGGTGGGTGGGAGATTTCCATGCAGAGTTATGGAAGGGTAAAGGTGATCTAAAATGAAGACTAATAGTCCAAGGAGAGTAGGGTGTTTGCGTGAGGGTGAAGAGTGACAACAGAGATGGAAGACTAGCTACATCCAGAGGATTGATCAAGTAAGTAAATATATTAAAGGTAATAGAAGCCAAGCTTCTCTGTGTCAGAGAAGGGAGTTGCAAACATAAAGGAGAAAAAGCTAGATTCAATAATGTGATACTAAATGAGAAGTATCACCATGAACTTAGTTTTCAATACATAAATATACACACACATAAAACACACACACACACCAGCTCTGTCCACTGAAAGGGCCTGAGACCAGCAACAGTTCAATAGCAATGAGCAAACCTAATGCTGAGATCTTAAAAACACCACTTTCTACTAAAAAGAACTAGGAATCCTTGGGAAGACAGGCACTTCCGCCACTAAGGCAGGAAAAGTACAAGATAAGCCTGGGACACAATATTATGTCACAAAGCAAGGAAGTTAAAAAAAAAAAAGATAAGGTGATGCCAAAGGACAGAGAGAAGTGTGATATCAAAAAGGCTCCCACTGGCCAAATCACGACAATTTGAGCATCAAAATAAACAATGACAGTAACAGAATATATCCCATTGAATAAAGTAAGAAATCATGCATCCATGCATGTATAAATAAATGTTAATTTTTTAATTCTATGGTTGGATTGTGATTAAGTAGAAGATCCTGGCTTGCAGAAAATACACACTAAAATATTCAGGAGAAAGACTATTAGTCAGGAAAAATGTCTTTGTACTGTACTTATTTCTACAATTTACTATTTCAAAATAAAAATTGTGAACATGTACAAATTTTTATCCTCAAGAGATATAACGAAGTTCATAAAATCAGAACAGACTGCTATAAAAAAAAAAAACTAAGAAAATAAAAAGGGTTGAGAAATCTGTATCTTCCTGGGCGCCTGGGTGGCTCAGTCAGTTAAAAATCTGTGCTTGGCTCAGGTCATGAACCCAGGGTCCTGGGATCCAGCCCCGCATCTGACTCCCTGCTCAGTGGGGGGCCATGCTTCTTCCCCTCCCTCTGCTGCTCCCCCGGCCTGTTCTCTCTCTCTCTGTCAAATAAATAAATAAATAAAATCTTAAAAAAAAAAAGAAATCTGTATCTATCAACATGTTTCATTAACTTTTTTTCTCTTTTGGAGAGGTGGAGACAAATCCAAGAAAGTTTTCCAGAAAAGGTAAAGCAAAAAGATATAAAGAAAATATAAAAGACCGATGACCAATCCAGACAATTCAACATCCAATTAACAGTTCTAGGGAAAAAAAAAAGAGAATTGACAATGAAATAACACAAGGAAATACTCCAAAGCTAAATGAACAAATCTTCAAATATAAAGAGGTCTATGAAAATCCAGTACAATAACAAAAAAGTAAGTACTCACATCTAGATGAAATTTCATAACAAAGATAAATATATCCCTGAAAGCTCTCTGAAAAGAAACAGAGTTCATCTACAAAAGAATGAGAATCATCAGAAGACTTCTCATTGAGGACACCAGATTCTACAGAAGTAAAAAGGCAAGGTCACTTAAGTATTAAAGGAAAATGAATTCCACACTCAGCCAATCCGCAGGCAACTATAGGGTGTAACATTTTCACACAGGCAAGGAAAAGGAAATTAACCCTACATATGACCTTACATGCTACCCAGTAAAATAAAAAATATGAAACAAAAGAAAGGAAGACATGAAATCCAAGAAATAGTGGAGCCAATCCCAGAGAGTAAGAAAAGTGCTAAGGGCGCCTGGGTGGCTCAGTCGTTAAGCGTCTGCCTTTGGCTCAGGTCATGATCCCAGGGTCCTGGAATCGAGCCCCACATCGGGCTCCCTGCTCAGCAGGGAGTCTGCTTCTCCCACTCCCCCTGCTTGTGTTCCCTCTCTCACTGTGTCTCTCCCTGTCAAATAAATAAATAAAATCTTTAAAAAAAAAAAAAAGAAAGAAAAGTGCTAAGATGGTAACTGTGCAACAAATCTAAGGAACAGTCTAGACTAAGAAGGAGACAAAAATTTCTAGGAGGTATTTGGGGGCAAAGAGGAATGAAGAATAGACTGTTTTTTAATTAACTTTAGATTTTTAGAAGCTAATAATACATGTGGTAATCACTAACATAGTAAGAGTATAAAATGCCAAACAAAAAATACTGGACTTGCAGTTCCAGCTCCAACACATGAAAAACTTAGAAGCCGTCACTCCCACCCCTACAACAAGAAAAAAGCTAATCAAACTGAAAGTCACGGACTTTCCCTGGACCCATCAGAGAAATGAAGACACAAGGCAAACTGCCAGCTCAAGATATGGAGAGATGGACATACCCAGGAAGTCAAAGCCAAGAAGTACTAGATCACCTCAAATACAAACAAGAAGAACCATAAACTGAAAAGAACATTATATTAATTTCCCAGGGCTGTCATAACAATCACAAACTAGGTGACTTAAAACAATAAAACTTTATTCTTTATAGCTCTGGAGACCAGAGTACAAAGTCAAAGTATCAGCAGGGTTGGATCTTTCTGAAGACTCTGAGAAAGAATTGCTTCACACTCTGCCTTGGCTTCTGGAGGCTGCCAGAAATCTCTGGCATTCCTTAGCTTGCATAATTCCAACCTCTGCCTCCATCTGCACATGACCTTGCCCTTCTGTGTGTCTCAAATCTCCCTCCCCTTACTCTTAATAAGAACACTGCTCACTGGATTTCTGGTCAGTCCTAAATCCAGGACAGTATTATCTTAAGATCCTTAGTTACATCTGCAAAGACCTCGTTTCCAAATAACATCACATTCATATCTATACCAAGGCTTAGAACTTGGACTTACCATTTTGGGGGCAGAAAGTTAATCCACTGCAAACACCTAAATGGTATTTTTGATTAACTACTACAGGCTGAACATGGAAGAGCATCACAGTAGGAAACTTCTGGGAACCACAGTCTCAGGATTCCATCTGAGGAGTAGTTCTTAGGAAAACTCAAGTTCTTAGGAAAACCCAGACAGCCAGGAAGACAAAAAAAGGACTCTAAAGAAATGTGAAGCCTCTGGCACCTACACCTAGAGCAAATATTAAATACAATACAACTCTTGGACAGACTAATATAAAATCTCACACTCAATATCTGTTTATCTCAGCTCCTATTCCCTAATAATGTCCAACCTTCAACAAAAATTATACATCATGCTTTTAAAAGGCAAGAAAAAACACAAAGCAAGCATCAGAGACAGACTCAAATATAATACATATTTTGGAATCAGACAGGGAATTTAAAGTAACTATAATTAATATGTTAAGGGTGATAATGGGGAAAAACAAAAATACAACAAGCAGGAACAGATGGGTAAGGTAAGCAGATGGAAACTCTAAAATCAAAAGGAAATGAAAGAAATCAAAAATACTAATGGAAATAAAGGATGCCAGGGTGGCAGATCACTGCCCCAGGAAATGAGGGGTGCGTGCTGAAAGGGAAAAGTGAGCACCACAGCAAAGGTGGTGTCTCAGAGGGGATCCACAATGGTAGCACCTCAGAATAAGGTTTCAGGCAAGGTAGGATGCATGGCAGCAGCCACTGAGATGCTGGCCAGCTGGTTGGTGACCTAAACTGAAGGGACAAGTGGCACGCTCAGCATCCACAGCCCTGAGCCCTTGCCTCAGTTTTCTAAAATTCAGGCTCCCTTCCACCAGACCTTTACGCCCAGAATCAACAACTTTATCAACCCTCTCCTCCCCCAGCCCCTGGAGTTCTGTGTGGAGCAGGGACCAGGAACTTCCAGCACTGAGATCCGGCCCTGAGGGGTTGACAGGTAACAAGAAGGTCCCCGGTGCCCAGGAGGAGGGAACTGTGCAGGAGAAGGGGGAAGTAACTAGGCAAAGGGGTACAAGCTCTCTGCACCTACCCCCATCTCCTCCCTCTGCCATTGCCCATTCTGTGCAAGCAGCCCTCCTAAGCACCAGGGCCGTGGAGGTGTCCTGGTAATCACCACTAATGGAAGCTGCCAGCACCACCATCTGGACCTCAGAGGAAATGGTCAGCTTTACCCAGAAATCAGTATGCACAGCACACAGGCAGAAATGCTCCCAAGGCTCCTGACAGTTCCGCAGCAGGGGCAACAGGCAAAGGGGCAATCCTTGTCCCTGCTCAAAGATGACACTTCAAATGAACAAGAGCTTTTCTGTCAGAAGTTAGTTGCATCAGTGTTGTATACTTCATTTCATGGACTCAGTTTCAGACTTGAAGACCAACAAAATTAAAAGAACAACACTGAATGAACTGATTGAGTACGTTTCAACTAATTGTGGGGTAATTTGTCTAATCAGTGTATTGTGATAAAGTAAAAATGATCAGTGCTGGCATCTTCCATACTCTTCCTCCAAGTCATAATCTAGATTTTGATCCAGAAAAGGATGAACTTGAGGCCTCTTGGCTTCACATACAATTGGTGTCAGAGTTCTTAAGATTTTTGGAGTTTGGGTTTGGAGAGCATTGCAAAGTAATGTATGGACCAGAAATTTGTAAAAACAGTTCCTGACCTTTTCAACACTGAAGGTATCTCAGAGAACAGGAATACCTGAAAACTGTTCTGCACTGAATTTATAGGAAATTTCTTGGATTAAGAGCATTTATCAGAAAACAAATTAACAACACTTTCCTCAGTTTTATATATGAAACCACATTTCCATGGGGTTGCTGAACTCTTTGAAATATTAGTAAGTTTTATCAATGGCTTTATGCCATACCACTGAAAGCAGAACATAAATAATTTCTAATGAAGGCTTTTATCGTACACTTACTGCAAAAGGATTAGCTTTGTCCCATGCTCAGCTAGCCTACTGTGTTGTATAGTTTCTAGGGAAAGATACAACATTAACATAACCAGAGATCACAGGAGTGCTAAAATTTTGGCCAAAAACATGCAGTCAGAAAGAGGTGATGCTTTCAGAAGAAACTGAGAAATCTTAGATGTCACTGAACCAACACAATTCCAAAGAACTGAAGAGCCCCTTTTTAAGCAGATATCCAGATGTGTGTCCAGTTCTCAATTTTAGGTTGGAGAAAGGGTACTGCACACTTCTGGAATAATGAATATATTCTTAGTTTGAGGAGAATATTAATAAAATCCTGACAATTACATTTGGCAGTTTGTAAAAAATCTCCAATGAACACTGGAATTAGACCACTCGTAGCACTGGTGTACAACACACTGAAAACCCTAATGGACATAAAAACGGCAAGCTTTCCAACAATCTTACTAGCTCACCCAAAGATGAAAGACAAAAAAGAGTAAAAGAAGAAATTGGAACACAAAGAATTACAGGGAAAAATCAGAGCAGCAAAAGCTAAAGAAAGCTTAAGAAAAGCAGAACAGTGCTTACAACATGCACAGTAGTCTCAGCAATAGAAGTGACAAATTAAAGAAAAAAGCCTACACCACTACTGGATAAGCACAATTTTGTACACTGTTTTGAAACACGTAAAAAAAAAAATCTTTTTTTAATTAATTTATTTATTTGACAGAGAAACACAGCAAGAGAAGGAACACAAGCAGGGGGAGTGGGAGAGGGAGAAGCAGGCTTCCCGCCAAGCAGGGAGCCTGATGCGGGGCTCGATCTCAGGACCCTGAGATCGTGACCTGAGCCGAAGGCAGACGCTTAACGACTGAGCCACCCAGGCGCCCCGAAACACGTAAAAATTTTGAAACAAACTTCATCAGTATAACTAAAGGGCCAATTTTATTTCCAGCAAATGTAAATGAAAAAAACATATAGACTAAACATAGCTCTGTGCTATACCATGGTCACAGTACATTGTAACCTTTGTCTCATCATTGATTTACTGTGTCACTTTCAAGTTATGAGTGAGATAATTATGAGAGTGGTAAGAATTATGATTTGAATTTTCTTGTTGCACATATAGGTATATTTTTCCTTTTTACAATGCTTTTCATTCATATTGTTACAGACCTTAGTTACAGCCTATGAAAAAGAGTATTTCCTAAAATAAAACTGAGGTATAATCCTTACCCTTCTCTTCATTTCTCCTAGAGATATGATGAGGGGAATTGCCCACTCTAAGCATTCCCTCACTACAGATATTACTTTTACTCTAAAATCTAAGCAAAAACTTAAATCTCCAAGTTTTTAAAGCACAAAATATAAATAAAAGCTGGGAAAATAAAACAAATAAGATAAAGGATGCCATTGGTGGGCTCATCACCAGACTAAACACCACCAAAGACAAAATCAGGAAACTTGAAAATAGGTCAATAGAAACTTCCCAAATTGAAATGTAAAGAGAAAAAAAAAAAAAAAACAAAACACAAAAAACAGAACATCTAAGAACTGTGTAACAATTTTAATAGATAGAATATATGAGTAACTGGAATGCTAGAAAAGGAAGATAATGGAGAATTTTCCAAAATCAGTATCATACACCAAACCACACACCTGGGAAACTCAGAAAATACAAAACAGGAAAATGTGAGAAAAGTCTACACCTAAGCACACCCTTTTCAAACTGCAGAAAACCAAACATAGAAATTCTTGAAGCCATAAGAAAAAAAGCACCTTACATATAGAAGAACAAGGGTAAGAATTATAGCAAACCTCTCTTCAGAAACACTCAAGAGAGGGGAGTAAACTATTTGAAGTATTGAAAGAAAAAAACTACCAACTTAGACTTCTAAGAGGGAAGTTTACAAAGATAACAGATCAACCTTAAGAAATAAGAAAAATCTCTGGGGCGCCTGGGTGGCTCAGTGGTTAAGCGTCTGCCTTCGGCTCAGGTCATGATCCCAGGGTCCTGGGATCAAGCCCTGCATCGGGCTCCCTGCTCGGCGGAGAGCCTCCTTCTCCCTCTCCGACTCCCCCTGCTTGTGTTCCCTCTCTTGCTGTCTCTCTGTCAAATAAATAAAATCTTTAAAAAAAAGAAAGAAGTAAAATCTCAAATAAATAATCTAACCTTATATCTAAAGAAACTAGAAAACATACAAACAAAGCTCAAAGTCAAAAGGAGAAAGAAAATAATAAAAATCAGAGCAGAAATAAATGATATAGAGATTTTTTTAAAAATAAAAAAGATTAATAAAACCAAGAACTGCTTTTTGGAAAGATAAATGAAATTGATAAACCTTTACCTAGACTCATCAAGAAAAAAAGAGAGAACTTAAATAAATAAAATCAGAAACGAAAGAAGTAACAACTAAGGCCACAGAAAAACAAAGGATTATTAAGATACTACTATGGAAAATTATATGCCAACAAATTGGCTAACCTAGAAGATATGGATAAATTTCTAGAAACATAAATCTTCCAAAACTGAATCAGAAGGAAATAGAAAATCTGAACAGACTGATGACCAGTAATGAAATTAAACAAACAAAAGTCCAGGACCAGATGCCTTCACAGTTGAATTCTACCAAATATTTAAAGAGTTAATACCTATTCTTGTCAAATTATTCCAAAAAATAGAGGAAGAAAAGATTCCAAATTTCACTCTACAAGGCCAGCATTACTCTAATACCTGAACCACTAACACTACAAAAAAAGAAAACTACAGACCAATTATCTCTGATGAACACAGATGCAGATATCCTCAACAAAGTATTAGCAAACTGCATCCAACAATACAAGAATCATTCACCACTATCAAATAGGATTTGTTTCAGAGATGCAAGCATGGTTCAGTATTCACAAATCAATCAACATGATATATCATATTAACAAAATAAAGAAAAAAATCCATATGATCATCTCAATAGACGCAGAAAAAGCATTTGCTAAAATTCAACATCCATTCATGATAAAAACTCTCAACAAAGTGGATTTAGAGGAAACACACCTCAACATAATAAAGGCCATAGCTAATGTCATACTCAATGGTGAAAAACTGATTTTCCTTTAAGATTAGGAACCAAAAATAAAAAAAATTAGGAACAAGACAAGGATGCCTACTCTTGAAATTTTTATTCAAAACAGTACTAGAAACGCTAGCCATAGGAATCAGACAAGAAAAATAATAAAAGGTATCCAAATTGGTAAGAAAGAAGTAAAATTGTCACTATTTCCAAATGACATGACCCTGTATTTAGAAAAGCCTAAAGACTCCACCAGAAAACTTTAGAATAAATGAATTCAGTAAAATTGCAGAATACAAAATGAATACCCATAAATTGGTTATATTTCTACACACTAATAACAAAATAGCAGAAAGAGAAGTTAAGAAAACAATCCCATTTATAATTACACCAAAAAGAATAAAATAGCTAAGAATAAACTTAACCAAGGAGGTAAAAAACCCATACTGTGATAATTATAAGACACTGAAGAAAGAAAATGAAGACGACACAAATGGAAAGTTATACCATGCTCACAGAGTAAAATAATTAATATTGTTAAAATGTCCATACTCCTCAAAGCACCCTACAAATTCAATGCAATCCATATCAAAATACCGAAAGTGTTTTTCACAGAACTAGAACAAATAATCCCAGCACGTGTACGAAACCACAAGACACTGAATGGCCAAAACAATCTTGACAAAGAACAGCAAAGCTGGAGGTATGACAATCCCAGATTTCAAGATATACTACAAAGTCATAATAATCCAAACAGTGTTGTTCACACAAAAACAGACACTTAGATCAATGAAACAGGATTGAGAACCCAGAAATAAACCACACTTATATGATGAATGTACAATGTGTAAAAGACAGTCTCTTCAATAAATGGTATTGGGAAAACTGGACTGCTGCATGCAAAAGAATATAAAACTGGAACACTTTCTTACACCAAGTAGAAAAATAACTCAAAATGATTTAAACACCTATATGTGAGACCTGAAACCATAATATTCCTCAACAACAACAACAAAAAAGGCAGTAGTCTCTGACATTGGCCTTGACAACATATTTATGGATATGTCCCCTCAGGTAAGGGAAATGAATAAAAAAAACAAATTATGTGGACTACACCAAAATAAAAAGCTTTTGCACAGCAAAGGAAACCATCAAAAAAATGATATAATTTAGGAAAACATGTATAATGAAATTTCAAATGATTAAGGCAAGAGACCAAACTAAGTATAAAGTACAAACCAAATCCGTAAAATATATTTCTTTCTTAAGACCTGAAATACATCAAAATAACTGTTCACTCTGTAAAAATGTACAGGGTCTTTTTTTTCCTCCTTCTTTATTCTGTGTTTTCTAAACTTCCTAAAATGAACAGTTTTACAATTAAAGATGATACTAATGTCGGTAATTCATAATGTGCTGTATTTACAGAACGTTAGTGTGGCAGAACCCCAATTATGCAAGTGTTCCTTATTATAATGTCATTCTTTTCCAGCTAGGGTTCGTTCCAAGGTGATACAGGAGGGTATCTGATGTTATGCCCCACAGTATACATCAAAACCTTTCACCTAGAAGTAGAGCTAGTTAGAATCAATGGGATATGTTTCAACCCTGAAGGAATCATTAAAAAGCCTTAAATCCCATCCGCCCTACTCTGATAGAATTTTCTTATAATTTAGTTACCAAGACTAAACTCAATACAAAAAAGTTAATCCCAATCTTCCAACAACACTTCACTGTCTTAGAAACCACAAGTTCTACAGTACACATCATATGGAACAAGAAGTGTTCCTGACTTACAAATGTACTGTTTTTCAAGTTCTTGTCTACTTCTCAATAGTGCTATCTGATCTTAGCCATCTACTTAATTATAACACCTATATCTGGATATGAGAATTGTTAAATTTCTTTAATGATATTCATATATAATATGTACATACATATAAACTATACATATGTATATATAAACATACACAATGTTTTTCAAAATATTATAGTGAGTCATGAAGTGTGGCAAAAAAATATGTCAGCAATACAATGAACTCCTCCTTAAATTATGTTGAATTACTCTAAATTATTTGTGCCTTCTTGCAGGAGAATTATACTGAGTTGACTTTCAAATATTTTATCCACTTTAACAAAATCTCTACTCGAAAGTCCAACTTTCAACAGTTCATGTCTAAGTAAAATTTATTTATTCCTTAAAAACTAGTTTGTTGTAAAAGCTATTTTATACATAGTTCAAGTAGTATTATATTTTCAATTTTTTTCAGATAAACTACAACCAAAAACACTGACTTCTCATTAACTATTAGAGCTAAATGAACCAGATCTTCCTAAAGTCAGTAAACTTAAAAATAAATTCATCCTAGGGCGCCTGGGTGGCTCAGTAGGTTAAGTGTCTGCCTTCGGCTCAAGTCATGATCCCAGGGTCCTGGGATCAAGCCCCACATCGGGCTCCCTGCTCAGCGGGGAGCCTGCTCCTCTCACTTGCTCTCTCTCTCAAATAAATAAATAAAAATCTTTTAAAAAATAAAAACAAAGTAAATAAATAAACTCATCCTAGATTTGGGGGGATATTTTTGCCAATATATATACAGCCATCCTAACCCCAAAGACTTAAGTTATGATTATTTAACTAACCAATAAACAATAGGAGCACTTGTATGGTTAGCTCACCCAGCAATCCACTTCTCAAACGTCTCAAAAGATTAAATACTTCAAAGAAGCCTATCAGGATGAGCAATGAAAAATAAACTGGAGCCACAAAAGATTACAGAATACACAAAGGGATTTGTCAATTCAACACTCTAAAATGGGATGCTGCAGAGTTGGGGCCAGACTCAGAGGCTCAGAGTCATGTGACAACCTATGAAACTGAGCTGGTTCTTGGTTAGACTATAAATTTCCAACCCTAAATCTCAATTAAATGGATAAATTTCTATTTTAAAAAGAAACACGAATTACTCAAGAGATTAAAAATAAAATCAACAGCCATAATCCAGGAATAAAATCAGAAAGTGGCCTAAAAATAGCCTCAAAAACAGTTCCCAAAAACAGATGATTTGTTTTAAAGGTTAATTCTTTCAAAACTACCATAAAACACAAAATAAGCCTACAAAGACTTCACTATCTTAAAATAATCATTATTTAAAAACAATTTAAGTGATATTAAGACCAAAAATTGTACCCACAAATATACTGTCTCAAACACATAAGGTTCTAAATAAAATGCCAATAAAGGAAATTGAAATGCATAGATAATTAGCCACCACAATAAGCAGGGGATAGAAGCTTAATCTTGGAAAATCTGGGGCAACTGGCTGTCTCAGTCAGTAGAGCATGCAACTCTTGATCTCAGGGTCATGAGTTCAAGCTCCACTTGTGTGTAAAGCTTACTTTGAAAAAATAATAATAAAGAAAGAAATCTTGGAAAATCTAATTTATCATATAAACAGATAAAATTAAGAAAAACCACATGATCCACAGATTCAAAGTAGCATTCGATAAATTTGAGCGTTAATGTGTTTTGTGTGAACTCAATCCCTCTTGTCCCAGTAAAAAGCTCCTAACATGACGTCTTAACCTCAAGCTTTGCCCCAGAAAACATAAGCTTTGGGGCCAAATTAGCAATTCAGTTCTTCTCAGGATAACTACATTTATAACATGTACATTCAGACCTAGTTTATATTAGGACATGGTTCTCAACCAGGATGATTTTGCCCCACAGGTGACACTTGGCCAAGTCTGGAGACATTTTTGGTTGTTACAGCTCAGGGAACGCTACCAACATCTAGTGGGTGGGGGCCGGGGATGCTGCTAAGCATCCATCAATGCACAGGACAGTCCTCCACACAAATTAATTTCTGGCCCCAAACCGCTAAGGTTGAAAAATTCTGTATAAGGGGAAATATGCTACATACCGATTTTCATCTCATCCCGTAAATTCTAGTTGAGTGAAAAAGAACTCTTCTCAGGGCACCTGGCGAGCTCAGTCAGAAGAGTGTGCAACTCTTATCTCAGGGCTGTAGTTTTCAGCCCCACACTGGGTATAGAGATTACTAAAAAATCAAGCTTAAAAAAAACCCCCACACACAAACAAAAAACACCTCTCCTCTCACACATACACATACACAAACACACGCATACACACACATGAAAGGAAGATGGTAGGAGAAATGCAAAGGAGGGAGGGGAGGAAATGGAAGTAAATATCAAGATTGTGGTGAGAAGCTTCTAAGCAAACAGAACAATCAAAATTTAAAGGCAAGCAAACTGGAAACTAGGAATAAATATTTGCAGCAAACCAAAGAATTAAAAGCATTTCTAAGAACCAAAAAGAAAAATAATACAACAAAGGCTGAAAATAAGCAAAAGAAAATGTAGTATTTAAAATGAAGTACAGGCACTCTAGGAATTTAATTCTCACTTGGAAAAAAAAAGATACATATTTTCTTAGCAACCTGGACTCACAGTAGGGAGGGGGGCCGCGCAGGGGGGTTACTGATAGTATTTTTTAAGGAGTCTACATGTTAAAAAATTTTTTAATAGTGATTTTTTTAAAAACAATTAATAAAAAATAGTGATTTTTTAAAAAACAAAGTAAAGTCTGAACACCAAGGTTAAAATTCTTAAAATCCAGAAATTTTTTTTAATTATGCATAAAATATCAACAGTAATATTATAAAGTTCACCAACTATTCTGCCCCAATAAACATGTATTCTTCTGATAATGAAAAATCACATCATAAAAAATAATATAAGCAATTTATACAAATTCCAAACAGGTTTGAGTTGTATGGACATTCACTAGGGAGTATTTACTTTGGTTCTAATCAATACAACATAGGTAGATACCACAATATCTAATTAGGTCTGTCAAATTAAATGTACTCTGTATTATACCACTGGTTACATTATGCCATTGAGCTTTATTACAGCAAATGACAAATTACAAGAAGTTATACAAAAATTAACAAAACTATGCTCCATTGGGGCGCCTGGGTGGTGCAGTCAGTTAAGTGCCGACTCCTGGTTTTGGCTCAGGTCAAGATCTTGAGGTCACAGGATTGAGCCCCACTTAGGGCTCTGTGCCCAGCAGAGAGTCTGCTTAAGACTCCCTCTCCCTCTGCCCCTCCCCTCTACTTTTTCTCTCTATAAAAACATACTCCACTGTAAATTCAGAAACAAGTATAAGCTTTATTCCAAAGAAGCAATAATATAATAGAAACACATTAATGGTTCCATTAAAAAAAGAAAAGATAAAAAGTATTTTTACTTTTTATTCCCAAGATTAAATACTTATTTTTTACCAGAACCAAAAGTCTTTACCAGCAATTTCTTTCCAGGACTATCCTTACATAAATGCAGAAATGCAAAATTGATGAGCACTGCTTAATATCATTAACCAGTGACATTTCATTATTTAGGTTCCCTAAAGTTATCTGGAATGTCAAAATACTAAGAAAATTCCCTCATGTTCGTTAAAATAGAACTGATAAACAGCATTTCTTACATTTTTTTCAACAGAAGTAAGTAAATCACTCTAAAGATATCATACACAAAACCCACTCCTCCCATTTGTATTTCAAATAGAGCACAAAAGTTTGCATATTAGGTACTTTATCAGAGTATTCAAAGAGAAGAGAATATGTGGTGTAAGAAAACTTTTACACAGTATTACATTCCTTTTAATATTACTAAATCGGATCTGTAAGTGGTAAATGTCTATAAAAATAATCTAAATTTAAAAAAACAAAAGTATTTTAATCTCACAAAGACCAAATACTTAATAATTAGTTGAAAACAAACTGCCATGCATGCGTGACTAATGGCTCCTTACAAAATAACAAAGCTTAAGAACAACAAATAAACAAAATCTATCTGAAGAGCAAACAAGTTAGAAAATTCAACTAAATATTTCTCATTCAGATTTTTATTCCATTAACTCTGAGAAAATACTAAAGAAATTAGTTTTAAGCAAGTTTCAAGCCATATAAAATACCATGCATTTGTCATAAAATTTTATAGAATTCACCAAAAAAGTCTTATGATAGTCTACTGGATACGTAAGTGAAAGACCAAAGTGTAACACACAGTTAAAATTAGTTAAAAATCTTTTAAGAGAAAATAATTACCCAAATACACGTACAATGTGTAATACCAATCCACAATTTTAGGATGATAAAGATTTAATTATCATTTCTTTATTCTTAAACCACATTAGGACAGATATTTCAATCAGTATTACTTGCTCTGTTTAGCTCAACTTTTCCCCCCAGCGTTTTAAGAAATAATTAAGAGGGAGTGCCTGCGCGTTTCAATCTGGTTGAATGTCCAACTCTAGATTTCAGCTCAGGTCATGATCTCAGGGTCATGGGATTAAGCCCCAAGTCAGGCTCTGCACTCAGCTGGAGGTCTGCTTCTCTCCCTCTGCCCCTCCCAGCGCGTGCGCACGCACACACTCACTCTCAAATAAATCTTCAAAACAAAACAAAACAAAAAAATAATTAAGAGACATGCTTTAAAATCAAAGCAATAGAACTTTAATCCAGCCTTCTCCACATCCTTTCTCTGACCTTGGGTGAGTTACAATCTCTTCAATTTCTAATTTTGAAAAATGGAAACAATGATGTTTTACCCCAGAATGCTCCAGTGGAAATTAAATACTGAATAAAATACCTAGCATTGTAAGCATTCCCTAAATGCTAATAATCAGCAAAATATCAATTAAAAAGAAATTTTAAGGTTACCAAAAAATGGAAACTGGGTTTAAAAGACAATTTCACTCTTTAAGTAGACCTTAAAAGTGTAATGAAGTTATGTAACTGCAAGAACCTATAAGAAAATCAGAATCATGCAATCGTTTTATTTTCTCCACGTTTCCAAGCATACACCAAAAGTAAACACGTGCATTAAAAAATAACCTAAATCCTTACACTCAAAAAGGTGTTAAATTCAAATTACCAGAGAAAACATTATCTGGCCAGGGTTGAGAGCAGGGCACTTTGTTTTACTTATCTTTGTAGTCCCAAGCCCCATCACAGTGCCTAATATATCAAATGTACTACAGCTCTATTTGTAGCACTGAAACAAAAGATACCACATTGCCTAGAATTTTAAATTCTTCTTTCAACACAAGTATAATGATACTTAATACTCATCCAGCAAATATTTGAGTGGCTGCTACTGGAAGGTAGCCACTAGTTCCAGGTACCTCTAAGGTAGAAAGGAAAAACAAACAAAAACAAAAAAAACCAAAGCTCTGCACTCCTGGAGTTTATACTCTACATTTATATTCTAAAAGGGTAAGACAAGCAATAAACATGTAAATAAGGAAAATACAAAGTAAGTTACAATGTGGAAAGAATGGGTTAAAAAAAAAAAAGTAGGGCAGGGTAAGAAGGATCAAGAATGCCTATTATCTGTAACCCTAATGACACCTCTGAGAGGAAGAGTTAGGAATTGGTTCCACATTAATAATGGTTAAGAGTAGCACAAGCACTGGAATACACAGTTGCCTGTATTCAGTAAACTACTTCTGTGCTTCCTTCCTAATCTGTAAAATGAGAAAAATAACAGAACCCAAAAATACAGAGATTTGTTGTGAGAATTAAATAATGCCTGTAAAGTGCTCAAAACTATGCCTTAAATAGGAGTACCTAATAATATTCACCAAATGTTAACACCCATTACAATAAATTACAATATACTGCAATCTCCCCACTACTCATCAGCAACCCAGGGCAAGGAATTTGTCCACCTTTTTATTTTGAATGCTTCTGTCCATGCTGATACACAAGACCTCAAGAAATATCTGTCTAATTTAAATCAAAGTATTTACTAACAAGACAGAATTATAATTATTATTATTCTGGGAAAAAGCAATTACTGTGGAAGATGACTCATTACAAAGAACTAGAAATGAGAAAAGGTGGGAAAGAACTCACAGAATAGCTATTTAAGAGTCCTTGAGAACTTTTTCAGAACTCAGACCTCACTGAAAATCCAATAAAAGATACAGATCCTTTACCCGAAACAATTCCATCACAAAGGTCCATGCAAAATTTTACATGTTTAAAACTGACAGGCTCCTGAAATATATTCCTATGTCATTTCTGAGAACATATTACATGCCCAATAATTATTTGTTTTTCTTTTGTGCTCTTGACCAACAGCATTCATTTATTTGTGAAATACCACTCTTAAATCTTACTTATCTCTGAAGTTAAGCATTATAAACTGAAAGAACAGCTCTCTAATTAGTAAAGCCAAATTATACTTTCAGGTAACAATCCAAATGTCGTTCAAAAGCTTCAAATTCTCTAATATACCAGTAGGCCAATTGCCAAAAACCACATTTTATTTAGAAGACAGAATGAAATAAACGTCAGGCCTCTTATATGCAATCTACTAAACTGAACATTTTTTCCCATGAGAAAATATATTTAACTATAATAAGTTATCAATAATTAAATATCTAATACAGAATTAATCAGATAAAACCAAAAATGGTTTATCATTAACAAACCCTAAAATAGTACAATTCCTTTTATAATAATTTACAATTGCATAACTTTAAAATATTTTCATATATATTCTCATTAGATTCACAACAAACCTAAGGGTTTACATTCTAAAAATGCCACATGACTACTAAGCACTTGAATTATGGCTAGTCCAAACCAACATGTTAAATAAATGCAAAATACATACCAGATTTCAAAGACAGAAAAAAATGGAAACATCTCATTAATAATTTCTTATACTGAATATATGTTGAAATAATTATTTTCTTTAACCCAACACATCCAAAATACTAAAATTAATTTCACCTATTCCTTTTAATTTTTTAACATATCTATTAGGAAACTTTTAATTATATATGGAATTTATCAGGTTACTATGCTCCAAAGAACATAATGTATACTTGTTTCACAATACCCATTTAAGATGGTATAATCTTACAGTTCACTCAACATTGTTTATTTTAAACAAATGTTTAAGCAGCTTAAGCCTTTACACTTAAATTTAACATGATAAATTGGGAACTTATATAGAAATGTCTCTGATTTGTGAAACAGATAATTTTCCCTTTATTTACTAGGAGAATGTAACGTCAATGCAATACAGACGGAAGTAAGCCATCAGCAACCCACCTGGCAAGATGCTTAATATCCCAAGTTACTGACTCTCTTTTAAAAGAATTTAAGAACCTCAATGAGTCTTACAGAAAGGATTAAAGAATTTATTTCTTTTGTTTTTTAAGATTTTATTTTTAAATAATTTCTACACTTAATGTGGAGCTTGAACTCACAACCCTGAGATCAAGAGTCACACAATCTGATGGAGCCAGCCAGGCACCCCTAAAGAGTTTATTTCTAAAAAGAAAGTTAGACCTCATACCAACTTGAAACATAGCTCCAGTAGTCAGAATTTTGTTAGCCTGGTTTAGGTGGACATATTTCAACATACTTAAATTTTGTATTATTCATTAGACTGGCTGAATCCCTCTCCCCAATTATTCCAAATTAAAGTATAACTGAATCATAGATTTAGTGGATACATAGCAGGCTCACAATTTTCTGCTAGTTATTAAGGGGGTTAAATTTTTTTAGTAGAACAAAGTAGGTAATACAGTCTCTGGCATCAATGAGCTCAGGGCAAATAAGGTCATTCATTACATATGAAATGAAGAGAATAACAAAGGAGTTTTTATTTAGGCTTTACACTATGAGGTTCTAACTAAGTTCAACTGGGTTTTATAAAATATAAAGAATATGAGAAAGTCAGGAAGTATTTGTGTGAAACGGATTATCTTGGGGTCTAAAATATCACCTTTACATCTTCATTTGACATTCATTTGAAATTCTGCACTCTCAACAGATTTATTTTCATCATTTAAGGCAAATTTTTTAACTGCTTTATAAAATGTGTTTGATAAGAATGGTGTAATTAATAAGTAAAAATGGAGTCTTCATCTTATTTATGCACACACACTCCAAAACAGCAAGACAAAATACTCAAAAGAGTACAACCTGATGCAGCAGAGTAGGAATTAAATTAAGTAACAAAAAACTTTGATATAAGGAGAACACATCTCTAAATAACTTAAAGTTAGTTGTTTCTGCTCTAAAGAATAAATAAAAAGCATGTAGGAGAGTATACATTTGAAAGATCAACTTTAATATTTCCTTAAAACATTATATTCTACTTTAGCCAAGACTGATGGTCTCAATTTTACAAATATATTAACTTCCGTGTTGCAAGTGAGCGAGCAGAAGGCAGTTCTGCTGCGAGAGTGGAGCAAGGCCTAAATCAAAGGAACTTGTTTCTTCAAACTCTTCTGGCAGCGATTCTGACAGTGAGATTGACAAAAAGTTAAAGAGGAAAAAGCAAGTTGCTCCAGAAAAACCTGTGAAGAAGCAAGACTGGTGACACTTCAAGAGCCCGGTCATCCTCTGAGCACAGCAGCAGCACAGACAATAACATGTTTCAGATCGGGAAAATGAGGTACATCAGTGTTCGGGACTTTAAAGGGAAAGTTCTAGTTCATATTAATGAATACGGGATGGATCTAGAAGGTGAAATGAAACCTCAGAAAGGTATTTCTTTAAATACCAAGCAATGGAGCCGGCTGAAGGAACAGATTTCTGACATGGATGATGCGGTAAGAAAACTATAAAATCAGAGCCATAGGAAACCTGTACGGTAATCGTTGTTTTAATCTGTTTACATTGGCTTTTGTTTTCTAAACACTGTTTTCCAAGCTACTGTATATTGGGACTGCAGAACAATTTATAAGATGAATACTTTTTATGTGCCTTATTAAAAGTGTTCTGAGTGAAGTTAATTATCAACTTTATTAAGGAGGATTGCTTTGTGCCCACCACCTGGTATAGAATAAAATCAAATAATACAATCTTAAAAAACAAACAAACAAATGTATTAACTTCTATACTTAAAGCCCAAAACAAACAATTTGGCACTTATAATAATCACGATAAATAAATGCTCTAGAAATTTCACTCTTAAAGTTATTAAAGTCAGTCTAGATGTTACATAAATTTCTGGCCTCAGTACTAGGCCACTGATAGATAATAACAATGTTAAGACAGTTTTAATATTTCAGGTAAAAGAATCTTAAAAATATCAGTGCAAATGAAGGTGTACCTAACTCTAAAGACTCAGTGCCAGGAATACAAAAAAAAAAAAAATGCCATGTCACTGGTCAAACTAATGACAGACGAACAAATCCCATTTATCTTCCAACACAGGAATCTATATCATGATCTTCCTTATGCTTCTCCTATAACATTTTAACATTTCTGACAATGGAATAACCCTGTTATTGTGCTACATTCCCTCTCTTGTTCAGATTTCTAATGATTCACATGTTAAGTTTTATTCCTATCAAGTTAAGTCATATTCATATCATAGCACTACAAGCCATCCCAAAACATTCATGACACTCATCAATCCCTGGAGGGAGGAAGAGAGAGGAACATGTATGTTAGTATCTCCAGGGGTTGAGGAATTTTTTTTAATCCAGGTGATTCTAATAATAGGCCCAACCCATAAAACTGCTATCAACTACTTAACGCACCAAAACATATTTGTCCTAATCCCCCTAGTGGCTAGCATGGCATTAACCACATTCCTAACATTAAGGCAAATACCTCTTGATTAATCTTTCTTTAAAAAAAAATAATAATGATTTATTTATTTATTTGACAAAGAGAGACACAGCGAGAGCAGGAACACAAGCAGGGGTGTGGGAGAGGGAGAAGCAGGCTTCCCGCTGAGCAGGGAGCCTGATGCGGGGCTCGATCCCAGGACCCTGAGATCATGACTTGAGCCAAAAGCAGACGCTTAACCCGCTTAACCCACTAAGCCACCCAGGCGCCCCTTGATTAATCTTTCATATAAAGCTCCTTTCCTTGACCATAAGACCTTGCAACAGAACCTTTGTCTTAATGTTGGTGGTAACTATTTGTTACTGTTACCATACTTAAAGTTATTTTTCTACTAGAAACTCCCAGTGATTAGGTGCCACACAGTCACTCTCTTGGAATACGTGAACGACGAATCATCAAAAAAGAACATGAGCTACAAGACACTAAAACAGATGCTGGAATTTAGGATCCCATATTAGTCATCTCTGTTTTGTAAATTAGTTGGGAAAGAGAATGGGATCATGATGGGAAGTTTAATAACAGATACAGAATTTGAAAGATTATAAAATGCAAGTATCCTAGAGGCAGGAAAGGACTGATATGGTATAAATAGGTTCTAGGAAAGAATCTATAAAATTGCCATATCTGGCAACAGATCAACATCTTAGGCTACATAGCAAATTAGAACACTGAATTTTTTTAAAAAGCAGAGCTTCTTCTTAGAGTAAAAGCTCCTTTAAATGCGAACTAGTAAATACATTTTCAGTTTAATGAAAACAGTCACTGAGAGAATAGAACATCCAGGTACCCGACACCTTCAGAAACAAACAAAAACCAAAATAAAACAAAAAAGAAACAATATTAAATTTAGTCCAAAGGAGGAAACTTTTAGGACCCCAAAAGGAAAATGTCTACCTCACTTGGAGCTAAAACCAGAGTTCTGACTGAAAAATCCAAGTACCTTAGACCCATGAACATACGTTTGAACTGCTCGGGTCCATTTATACACAGATTTTTTTGATAAATACAGTATAATACTGCAAATGTATTTGAGTTCTCAGAGAATACATGTAACATACAAAATATGTGTTAATTGACTGTTTTATCAGTAAGGCTTCTGGCCAAAAGTAGGCTGTTAGCACAGTCTTGGGGGAATCAAAGTTATACTGGAATTTTCAACTTCAGGGGCGGGGGGGGGGTGGTGTTCAGCACCCCTAATCCCGGAGTTGTTCAAGGGTCAACTGGTATTATAACACAGTCTTGGGTCAGAAAAGCCCTACTAAGATTATGAAGGGAATTTTATCTGCTTAACAATGGTAATAAATGACTCTCTGAACTAGTCTAAACATCTAACATGAACCTAAAAGACAACTAGAGGAAAGGGAGGAGTTTGGTAGGAGTTTGGTAGGAGTGAAAAGGACAGGTACACTCTCCAAAAACAAAAAACAAAAACCCAAGTCTTTCTAACAAAGAGCCTAACTCCACTTCAGTAAAACAAGAAACCACTAATTATTGATACTTTCAAATTTCTTATATCTTGGGGCGCCTGGGTAGCTCAGTCGTTAAGCGTCTGCCTTCGGCTCAGGTCATGATCCCAGGGTCCTGGGATTGAGCCCCACGTCGGGCTCTCTGCTCACTGGGAAGCCTGCTTCTCGCTCTCCCACTCCCCTTGTTTGTGTTCCCTTTCTCCCTGTCTGTCAAAATAAACAAATAAAATCTTTAAAAAAATTTTTTTCTTATATCTTACTTGCCTGTTTAATATTATATTGGTAGTTAAGACTACTCAACACTTAAGGATTGTGTGCTTGTTTCTAAAACAGAATGGTAGGCTGAAACTGTAATCTGCTTTGCAATGTGTCTGAAAGAGGAGGAACTCAGGTGAAAAAGAACAGCAAAGAAAAAGCAGACAGGGGGGGCATCTGGGTAGCTCAGCTGGTTAAGCATCTGCCTTCGGCTCAGGTCATGATCCCAGGGTCCTGGGACTGAGCCCCACATCGGGCTTCCTGCTCAGCGGGAAACCTGCTTCTCCCTCTCCCACTCCCCCTGCTTGTGTTCCTTCTCTCGTTGGGTTTCTCTCTGTCAAATAAATGAATAAAATCTTCTAAAATAAAAGAAAAAGCAGACACATCAAATCCCTGGGACCTAATAAACAGAAGGAATTCCAGACTGTGACCAGGGAATATCCTCTCAAGCATCTGGACAGAGAATCTCATTCCACCCCAGTTATCCAGGACCACTTATAGATCCAGGTACCAATACAGACTACTAATATGCTCTCAAGACAGAAAATATGTAAGATCTATAGCTTTGGAGCTCAGCATCTTTCAGTATGACTGCTTGGCTCATCCTAAACAATTCCAATAATCAAGTTCATTTTTGTGCCTGGGAACAAATACCTACCTTATATCTCTCATAAAAATCTGAGCCCTGTCTGGTTCGTTTCCTTGTGGCTAGGTCTTCAAGGCCTACTGCCAAACCGCATTTCCTCCCCTTTCCCACAAGATATCAGTCTGAATGTCTACCTAGTGCCTGCTACCAACCACCATCCCACTTCCACACCAAGCCGGCCCACTCCATCTATTTGTCTATACACTGCCTTTTACTACACATATCCCTCATGCTGACAGACTGACTACAGAAATATACGGACCTCTATCTAGATTCCTCAGACCAGTGTTTTGGCCTCTCCTCCATCTAGAAAGACCAAAATCCTACTTGAGGTCAATCTACCTAGTAGTTGGATATCAAAGCCTACAACTAAGCAAGTCACAGAGCAGTCATAATGATAACCCAATTTACCTAATTTCAATCACATCATATTAGATTTTATTTACCCTTTCTCTTTCGAACACAAACTGAACACTTTCAGATCTTTAAAACCTTGCTTCACCAGTTTACCTAGAAAACAAAACTGCAGCTTTGTCCTCTTCTCACCCAAATCAAGAATCATTACACCTTTCTTTGCCCTTCTTCAAGCCCTTGCCATGACACCACTTTTTACATATATATTAGAAAACTAAACATTTATCATACTTAAAATATATGTTTTAAGTTTCTATTCTAATTCCAGTTAGTTAACATACTGTGTTATATCAGTCTCAGGTACAATATAGTGACTCAACACTTCCACACAACACCCAGTGCTCGTCACAAGTGCACTCCTTAATCCCCATCACATATTTCACCCATCCCTCGCCCACCTCCCCTCTGGTAAACTTCAGTTTGTTCTCTATAATTAAGAGTCTTTCTTGCTTTGTCTCTCTTTTTTTTCCCTTTGCTCATTTGTTTCTTAAATTCCACATGAATTAAATCACACGGTATTTTTCTTTCTCTGACTTATTTCACTTAGCATTATGCTCTCTAGCTCCATCCATGTCATTGCAAATGGCAAAATTTCATTCCTTTCTATGGCTGAATAATATTCTACTGTGTGTGTGCGTGCACATGCACATGTATATATACCACATCTTCTTTATCTATTCATCAGTCAGTGGACACTCAGGGTGTTTCCATATCTTGGCTACTGTAAATAATGCTGCTATGAACATAGGGGTGCATGGGGTGCCTGTGTGGCTCAGTCAGCTAAGCATCTGACCCATGATTTCAGCTCAGGTCATGATCTCAGGTTCATGAGACCGAGCCCCGGGTCAGGCTCCGCGCTGGGTATGGAGCTTGCTTGGGATTTTCTCTCTCTCCCTCTGCCCCCGACTCCGCTCTCTCAATCAATCAATCAATCAATAAGCATAGAGGTACATGTAGCCCTCTGAATTAGTATTTTTGTATTCTTTGGGTAAATACCTAGTAGTGCAAATGCTGGACCATAAGGTAGTTCTATTTTTTTTTAACTCTTTTTTTTTTTTTTAAAGATTTTATTTATTTATTTGAGAGAGAGAGAGCACATGAGAGGGGGGAGGGTCAGAGGGAGAAGCAGACCCCCTGCTGAGCAAGGAGCCCGATATGGGACTCGATCCCGGGACTCCAGGATCATGACCTGAGCCGAAGGCAGTCGCTTAACTAACTGAGCCACCCAGGCGCCCCAAGGTAGTTCTATTTTTAACTGTTTTCCAGAGTGCTTGCATCAAGTTTGTATTCCCACCAATAGTGCATGAATGTTCCTTTTTCTCCACATCCTCACCAACACCTGTTGTTTCTTGTGTTGATGATTTTAGCCATTCTGACAGGTGGGAGGTTAATAGTTCATAATCGTTTTGATTTGCATTTGCCTTATAATAAGTGATGTTGAGCATCTTTTCATGTCACTACTGGCTATCTGTATGTCTTCTTTGGAAAAATGTCTATTCATGTATTCTGCCCATTGGTTAATTGGATTATTTGGTTTCTGGGTGTTGAGTTTTATAAGTTCTTTATATATTTTGGATACTAACCCTTTATCAGATATATCATTTGCAAATATCTTCTCCATTCTGCAGGCCGCCTTTTAATTTTGTTGACTGCTTCTTTTGCTGTGCAGAAACTTTTTATTTTGATGTAGTCCCAATAGTTCATTTTTGCTTTTGTTTACCCTTGCCTCGGGAAACATATCTAGAAAGAAGTTGCTATGGCTGATGTCAAAGAAGTTACTGCCTGTGTTCTCTCCTAGGATTTTTATGGTTTCAGGTCTCACATTTAGGTCTTTAATCCATTTTGAATTTATTTTAGTGTATGGTGTAAGAAAGTGGTCCAGTTTCATTCTTTTACAAACTGCTGTCCACTTTTCCCAACACCATTTGTTAAAGATACTTTTTTCCCACTGGATATTCTTTTCTGCTTTGTCAAAGATTAATTGACCATATAATTGTAGGTTATTTCTGGATTTTCTATTCTGTTCCACTGATATATGTATCTATTTTTGTACCAGCACCATACTGTTTTGATTACTACAGCTTTGTAATGTAACTTGAAGTCCAGAATTGATGGCTCCAGCTTTGCTTTTCTTTTTCAAGACTGCTTTGGCTCTTCAGGGTCTTTTGTGTTCCACACAAATTTTAGAACAGCTTGTTCTAGTTCTGTGAAAAATGCTGTTGGTATTTGGATAGGGACTGCATTAAATGTGTAGATTGCTTTAGGTAGTAGAGACATTTTTAAATGTTTATTCTTCTAATCTATGATCATGGAATGCCTTTCCATTTCTTTGTGTCGTCTTCAATTTCTTTCATCAGTGTTTTATAGTTTTCAAAGTACAGGTCTTTCATCTCTTTGGTTAGGTTCATTCCTACGTATCTTATTATTTCTGGTGCAATTGTAAATAGGATTGTTTTCTTAATTTCACTTTCTGCTGCTTCCTTATTGGTGTATAGAAATGCAACAGATTTCTGTACATTGATTTTGTATCCTGTGACTTTACTGAATTCATTTATCAGTTCTAGCAGTTTTTTGGTAGAGTCAGGTTTCCTATATATAGTATCATGTCACCTGCAAATAGGGAAAGTTTTACTTCTTCTTTACAAATTTGGATGCCTTTTATTTCTTTTTGTTGTGTGATTGCTGTGGCTAGGACTTCCAGTACTATGTTGAATAAAAGTGGTGAGAGTAGACATCCTTCCTTGTCTTGTTCCTGACCTTAGGGGAGGAAGCTCTCAATTTTTCCCCATTCAGGATGATGTTAACTGTGGTTTTTCATAGATGGTTTTTATTATGTTCAGGTATGTTCCTGATAAACCCACTTTGTGGAGGGTTTTTATCATGAATAGATGTTGTACTTTGTCAAATGCTTTTTCTGCATCTATTGAAATGATAATATGGTTCTTATCCTTTCATTTATTGATGGGATGTATCACACTGATTGATTTGTGATCAAAATACATTTCACAGAGAAAGATATTCCATCACAGAAAAGAGGACAAAAAATTAATCACAGATCTGGATTACGTACAAATAAAAATTTGGAGGCATTTTTGATTAGCAAATGGAATGAACCAAAAGCACTTCATGTTTTACAACTTTGTTTTTATCTCAAATGCCTTAAAATTTAGATCTTACTAAGTTAATGTGACATCATTTTACTTTGTAAACTCCTCATTTAGAGAAGTATATGGCATACATCAGGCTAGTTTCCATAGGAAAATATAAAATATTATCAGTGTGAATTTCCACCCTTAATGGGATTTTATGGAACTATAACTATTCAAAGTTTGAAACACTTAGAAAAACCTGATCATGAGTACTTACTAATTAACAAATACAACTTATTATTAGTTTTGTTAGTGATCCAAATTTGAAACAAAAATTTCCTAATAGGACTATTTCATGTTCTGGATTAGTTTAACTGAAATAAATCCTGAGACTGAAAGGTGAGCCCTTAGCAGGCAACTTCCATTTGCCACTACTTATCCGCATGAGTCAATATTTTCTCCAAATAGTGCAACAAAGTAAAATAAGGAAATAAATCACTCTATTATACTAGTGCATAGATCATCTCTAAACCAATTGCACTTTTCTGTCCATTAAACTGCCTCATAATTTAAACATGTTGACTGGTCATATATGAGCTTAAAAAAAAAACAACCTGAACTAAGAAGTTCATAACCTTACCTAAAATTAACAGAAATTCAATCATTAAAATCCACTTACTTTTTCAAAAATAAAAATTCATACATTGTAACACTTTGTACCATTTGCTATCTTTTTCCTCTTCAAAATGCAGATCTGTATTTCTGGAATAAGAAAAGTTAAGTTTTGTCTTTCTGTATCTCTAAACTCTCCACAAATTCTTTCACACAGAATACCTCAAATTTCTACATGTTAAGCATTCTTCTATATGAAGAAACTGAAAGCAGTGCTTTAGCTTAACATAAAATTCAAAGAAACTAGTCTTCTAGGACTCATCCCATTTACTTTCCCCAAAACTACTAAACTTACTATCAATAATGGACTTTTTCAAAATATAATACTGAAAAAAAAAATCTCCCTACATAATTTTTATAAGGATACATAAAATTAAATTTCTGGGGGAAAAAAATGAATGTCTGCATTACTACAAAACATCTTATCCCACCAATTCTGTAAATGCAATATGAGCTTCTAACAAAGGTCAAAATTGAGAATTGTTTTTGTAAGTTGGTGCAAGAATTAGGGAAATCATTTGAAAATGAAAATAAGAGCAATCAACACTGGCCATGTTCCGAACACTTTACAAGTATTAACTCCTCCAATCCCCATAACAACCTATGAGGTTATTTTTACTCCATTTACAGAGTAAGAAACTGAAGCAGAGACAGGTTAAGTAACTTGCTCAGTCACAACAACTAATAGGTGGAAGAGCCAGGATTTGACCTTAACTGTCCCAGTCCAGAGCCCTGCTCTTAACTCTCTAGTTATACTACCTACCTAAATAGTTCACATGGTAGGAACCATCACTTAATAGGTATCCAAATTATTTCAAAACAAAGAAATTAAGGATTTTTTCATTCTGTGACACACCAGATAAAACAACATATATATTTTTTAAGCTGCCATCTTAAATCATAAATAAAGACTAATGATAATAAAACCAAGCAAATGAGATTTATATTAAAGAGGAAACTCCTTTTAAATGATTTTGATAACTTTAACATGCATTATTACATGACCAATAAATTTAAAGTATACATTCATATAGAAATGCCTGACAAATACCTTTCAAAAATTAACTACAAATGCCAAGTAATCAACCTTCAAAACACATACTGGGTAGTCAAATTGAGAGCATACAAACATCACACTTTACCTAGATAATGTGGCAACTTGCCTAAACAGAATACAGCAGAGAAGTCACTAAGGAAAGGCCCCTGAACAATTAAAATAGATACTCCAATGCCCAAGTATTGATGCTAATCTTCTCAAGGTAACATCTCACACACTAAGTAAGGGTATACTTATTTTCCCCTTATGCAGAATTACAAATTTGAATGATTCCCACACTTGTAGAAAAATTAGAGAAGGGAGAATGAAGGGGGTTCTAACCACAGTGACAAACATCCAATAGGAAAGCAGAAAAATATTTAAATAACATCAAAATGCAAAAGAATTGAGTCAACAGTCCTATATACAATCCAACACATCCCTCAAGCCATCACAGTAACTGATGGTCACAAATGATGACCCTAGGCCACCATTAATTATATTCTGCATCCTATTTAAGACAAGAAATAATTACATATTTTAGTATGATTTTCATCCAAATCAGTGAAAGTGGTTTTATAATTTGATGCTTAAAGGAATAAACCCTCAAATACTCAGTAAACTCAACAAACCAATTAGAAAGGAATTCCTGTGAAAGTTCCAAACAGCGAAGGTTTTACCCTCTGGAGGTTTAAGAGTAGTTTGTGTACAAAAGTTACCTGAAAGACATAAAAGTAGAAAGTCTAGCAAAATACAGAAGAGCTAACGAGGATCTGTAAACACTGCTTAAAGCATTGCCCACGAAACATTGTGTGGGCAGAAGGTGCCACATCAGCAGTAGTCTGTATTTGTCCTGCTTCTAAATCATTTGTTAGCTGCATGAATTATTAATTTCGGTTAACAGTGTGTTGATATGAAGAGTACCAACTCTCAACTACAAAAAATGATAGAGTCCTCCTGATTTACTCTACAAAACCAAAGTTGGGATTATTCTTCTAGAACATGCTTATGCTCGTCGGTGGCACAAATTTATGTTTTATAATGGCACGCATTTATTTTGGCACACACACACTTCTTTTAAATTGCTTTTAATTTTTAAAGGATTAAGAGAGTGCCTAGCCCACACCGAAATGTGTTATCAAAAGAACTGTTACACTACTCAACAAAACTCCCTTTCAAACCAGGCTGCAACACATTCTGCTTTTTCTAGCTCCCACCAAAACTTTAAAGCACATAGTAAATAACATATAAGGCCTTGTACTTTTCTCTCTCGCAAGGAAGTCTAACTCCAAACAGGAAACAGCTTCTCAAAGGGTTCAACACTGAAATCCTATCAAACCCTAACTCGGTCCTCGGGAAGAGATTTAATATTTAAGTGCCAACACACTCGCCTAGGTAAAAACAAAGTAAATACTCAAGTTTCCCTGTCCTTAAGACATCCTTCCCTTGAAAGTTTTAGCGGAGGAAAAAAAAATTACCTTTCCTAACAACAACAAACAAAAAACTTATTAGGCCAATCTATACAAAGCCTAGCAGAAGATAAAGAAGTTAAAAGTGCTACTTTGTCAAGTTTTTCCACCACCCTCCCCCATCCGACCAGAAGGGGGTAGGGAAAGAGGAGGCTGGGGAAGGGAGGGAAGTTCGGGCTAAGGTTAGCTGGGCAGTGGGCGCGGAGAGGGGACCGGGTGCCCCCTCCCCCATTCCCTCACCTTTCCCGAGAACAGGAAGAGGCGGGGAGGGGAGCGCAGGAGAAAGCACCCGCAAGCCCTCTGACCAATTTCTCTGCGAGAAGAGCAAGGTGGAAGGCAGGGCGAGGAGGGGCGGTAGAGGGTGCGGTGTTGCGAAAGGGCTGACCGCGGTCCCTCTCTGCCGAGACCTACAAGGGGAATCGCCTGCCCTAATCGTGAAGGTCTAGCCGGGCGGCGGGAAGATCCCGCGAGTCTCTTACCCATGCTGGGGGCTCCCGCGGGGAGAAGCCCGGCGCCCCCTGCTCCTCCTCTGGCTGATCGCACGGCCGCACTTGCGGCGGGAGGCGGGCCCCGCGCTCCGCTCCTGCCCCTCCTGAACTCAGGCGGGGTGAAGAGGCGCCTCCATCCGCCCGCGGCGTTCCCCGGCCAGTCCCGTCAGCGCGGCCCGCGAGCTAGAAGCGACAGCGGCGGCTCCTCGCTCCTGGCCTCCGCCGAAGCCGCGGCGGCGGGAGGGCTCTCCCCCGCCCGCCCAGACGGCTTTCCCAAACCCCGGACGCTCCCGCAGCAGGGGTGGGACCTGCCAGTACGTCCTGGCCGCCGGCTCCAACCGGGAGCGCCGGCCGAGCCCCGGAGCCCGCCTTCCGCCGCTCCCTTCGACGACCGCCGTTCTAGAATGCGACACCGAAAACAGAGGTGGAGACCCCACAGAGGCCGAGAAGGTGCCGGGAGCTGGACCCGGGAGCAGGGAAATCTCGCGAGAACCCCCTCCTTCTCCCTGCCCCGCCCCCTCCGCGTCCCGGCTCACTACCCGGCACCCCAGCTGGTGCCAGGTGCGGTGACGTCAGGGCCGAGGAGTCGCGCGCCACCCGCGTCCAGGTGCAGCAGGCTGAAGAGGAAGGAATCCGGAAGAGTTGCGGTTACTACTTCGCCTTGAAGTTCGGCACAGCTGGGACGGCCGTTTTGTATGGTTTGTCGCCCCAGAAAGAAACAAAGTTTTTGCTCATAAGCAAAGTGAGCCTGTGTTGTGAGCCTGTGTTGCCCCACTTTCCGCGGGGGCGATGCGGTGTTGCTCTGTGCAGAGCGGCAGGTTCTGGGGGACGTAACAGAAAACAGATGGCAAGAAACAGAGGCAGAGACACAGAGACCTCTTGCTTTCAACCCTCAGAGGCCCAGCTCCTCCGGGAAACCCCGTAGTTTACCTTGCAAAGTTCTTAACGAATCACAAGCATTTGTTCGTGGGAAAAACAAAGCAAAACCCTAGGCACACACACAAAATTATATTTTACAGAAATAAATCATTGGTTCATTTAGCCTCTGTCAGCTGACTACAACATCTAAATGCCTTTACTTGAGCAGGGGAAGAAATAGTCATTATCTGAAATATTGCCAGGCATTTTTTCGAGTCTCAATATGAGGAAGGACATGGGATTACTGTAATCAACATGAACATTTCTTAGAGGAGTTGCAACAAGGATAATCCAACCAGGTTTTTCCCCCTACTGTTTAAATAGACCCAATTCCAGACTTGTGTGAGAGCAACACTTGTTGACTGCCAACTACTGTGCCTAATGCTTTTTAAAGAAATTATGTCATTTAATTCTCAAAACTATGAATTGTAAGAATTGCGAATCTAAACACTAAAACTGCCTTGCTGTTTGGAATCAAGTAGACCTGGGTTTCTGACACAGCGCAGTCATTTACTTTTTTGTTGAATCTTGGGTAAATTAACTAAACCTGGCTGAACTTCAGTTTGTTGAGTCTGTTGAAAGAAATCCTTATACTATAAAGCAGTGTTTGTCACATAGTAGCAATCTTCTAAATATTTATTCCCACTATCTCTTACCTGCTTTTGCCATCTTTTAATATTTTTTTCTTCCAAAAAGGTTGCATATGGTACCTTTATAACAAGAATTGTCAATCATAATCAGAGCTGAAAAGGACAAAATAAAAAATTTTAATATGCACACCTAAATGAGATGTACATGTTGGCTGTGTTGTATTAAAACTACAGAACATGTGCCCTTTTTCAATCAACAAATATTTTTCATCACGGTCGACATACAATATTATAGGAGCTTTAGGTGTACAATATGGTGATTCAACATATATACATTATGAAGTTGTTGCAGAATTGCAGGGTTCTTGTCTCACGGAGTCCAAGAATGAATCTCCTGGACACAAAAGGGTGCAGTGAAAGTTTATTAACTGAAGGTGAGAACAGAAAGGAAAGAAAAAAACTCTAGGGTGAGAGGGCGTCCCTAAAGGGTTGCCACTGAGGGCTTTTATGATGGGTCTTTTACAGAAAACTGACCAGAGAACTTGACTTCACCACTGGTAACACCATGTTTATGTCCCCTTCAAGTCTGGTAAATTTCAGAGGCCAATTTGTAACTTTCATGAAAATATCTTGTCTATAACAAAACAAACAGGGAGGTCTCCTTACGTTTCTTTAGCTCTGGTTTTGTTTGTAACTCATGAAAGTATTTCATCTCTAACATTTCTCCTTGTCTGGGATTTCTGTGAGCCTGGTCAGTAGCCCCCTACCTATCTCTCCCTACCTAGCCCTACCTGTCCTTTACTCAAAGTGAACACCAGGATAAATTAAACTATCTCTCACCATACAAAGTTGTTACAATATTATTAACTATATTCTCTATGTTGTACATTGCATCCCCGTGTCTTATTTATTTCATAACTGGAAGCTTGTGCCTTTTTTTCCCCTTCCTCTACTTTGCCCATCCTCCCACCCTCTTCCCTCTGGCAACCACCAGATTCTTCTCTGTATCTATGAATGGGTTTTGTTGTGTTTGTTTTGTTTTTTAGATTCTACATATAAGTGAAATCATACAATATTTGTCTTTCTCTATCTGGCTTATTTCACTTAGCATAATACCCTTCAGGTCCATTCATGTTGTCACAAATGGTAAGATTTTATTCTTTTTATGACTGAATAATATTCCAGTGTGTGTGTGTGTGTGTGTGTGTGTACCACATCTTTATATTATATATATATTATATATGTAATATATATACACACCACATTTTCTATATCCATTCATATATGATAGATACAGGTTGTATCTGTATCTTGACTATTGTAAATATTGCTGCAATATACATAGAGGCAAAATATCTTTTCAAATTAGTGTTTTTGTTTTCTTCAGATAAATACCCAGAAGTGGAAGTGCTGGATCACATGGTAGTTCTATTTTTAATTTTTTCAGGAACCTCCATACTGTTTTCCATGGTGGCTATACCATTTTGCATTCCACCAATAGTGCACAAGTTTTCCTCTTTCTCCACATCCTCCTCAATACTTGTTATTTCTTGCTTTTTTTTTTTTATACTAGCCATTCTGACAGGTATAAAGTGGTATCTCATTGTGGTTTTGATTTGCATTTCCCTAATGATTAGTAATGTTGCATATCTTATCATGTATCTGTTGGCCATCTGTATTTGGTGTTTTTTGTAGAAATGTCTGTTCAGGTCCTCTGACCATTTTTTAACTTGATTATTTTGGTTTTTAATATTGAGCTGTGGGAGTTCTTTATATATTTTGAATATTAACCAATTAACAATTATATCATTTGTGAATATCTTCTCTCACACAATAAGTTGTTTTTTCACTATGCTGATGGTTTTCTTTGCTGTGCAAAATTTTTTAGTTCTGTGTAGTCCCATTTGTTTGCTTTTGTTGCCCTTCCCAGAGGAGATAAATCCAAAACAGATATTGCTAAGACTGATGTCTAAGAGTGTGCTGCATATGTGTCCTCCTAGGAGCTTTGTGCTTTCCAGTCTTGACATTTAGGTCTTTAGTCCATTTAGAGTTACTTTTGTATGTGGTGTAAGAAAGCAGTCTGGGTTCATTCTTTTGCATGTCGATGTCCAGTTTTCCCAGCATCATTTATTGAAGAGACTACGTTTTCCCCATTGTATATTCTTCTCTCCTTAGTCACAGACTAATTGATTATGTAAGCATAGGTTTATTCCTGGACTCTCTGTTCTGTTTTATTGATCTAAGTGTCTGTTTTTGTGAGAGCAACAGTTTTGATTACTAGAGCTTTGTAGTACAGTTAGAAATCTGAGAGTGTGATAATACCAGCTTTGTTCTTTTTTCTCTAGATTGCTTTGGTTATTCGGATCCTTTTGTGGTCCCATACAAGTTTTAAGATTGTTTCCTGCTGATATTTGCATCAGTGTTCATCAAAGATATTGGCCTGTAGTTTTCTTTTTTTGTGGGGTCTTTGGTTTTGGTGTCAGGGTGATGCTGGACCCATAGAATAAGTTTGAAAGTGTCCCTTGTTCTTTATTTTTTGGAATAGTTTGAGAAGGATAGGTATTAACTCTTCTTTCAGTGTTTAGTGAAATTCACCTGTGAAGCTTTCTGGTCCCAGACTTCTGTTTTTTGGGAGTTTTTGATTACTGATTCAATTTTACTACTAGTAATCAATCTGTTCAGATTTTCTATTTCTTTGTAATTCAGTCTTGGAAGGTTTTGTGTTTCTAGGACTTTATCCATTTCTTCTAGATTGTTAAATTCATTGACATAATTTTTGTGGAAGTCTCTTATGATCCTTTGTATTTCTGTGGTATCTGTTGTACTTCTCTTTCATTTCTGATTTTATTTATTTGGGCCCTCTATTTTTTCTTGATGAGTCTGGCTAAAGGTATATTAATTTTGTTTTGTTTTGTTTTTTTAAAGAACCGGCTCTTAGTTTCATTGATTTCTTTATATATTTTTTAATCTCTATTTCATTTATTTCTGCTCTAGTCTTTATTATTTCTTCCCTTTACTAATTTTGGGTTTTGTTCCTCTTTTTCTAGTTGCTTTAGGTATAAAGTTAGATTGTTTATTTTGGGAATTTTCTTATTTCTTAAGCTAGGCCTGTATCACTATGAACTTCCCTCTCAGAACTGCTTGTTGTTGTTGTTATTGTTGTTGTTGTTTTTTACACAGAACTGCTTTTGTTATGTCCCATAGGTTTTGGTTGTTGTGGTTCCATTGTCATTTGTCTTAAGGTATCTTTTTATTCCCTCTTTGATTTCTTTGTTGATCCACAGGTTGTTTAACCTCCAGGAGTTTGTGGTTTGTTTGTTTGTTTTAATATTTATTTTTTTTAAATATTTATTTATTTATTTGAGAGCATGCACACAACTTGGGGGAGGGGCAGAGGGAGAGAATCTCAAGCAGACTCCCCACTGAGCATGGAGCCTGACATGGGGCTCTGTCTAATGACCCATGAGATCATGACCTGAGCCGAAATCAAGAGTCAGATGCTTAACTGACTGAGCCATCCAGACACCCCCAGGAGTTTGTGTTTTTTTCCCTTTTCTTCTAATTGATTTCTGCATTTATACTGCTGTGGTTGGAGAAGATGCTTGGTGGGTTTTCAGTCTTCTTAAGTGTATTGAGACTTGTTTTGTGGCCTAACATGTGATCTACCACAGAGAATGTTCTGTGTGCACTTGAAAAGAATGTGTATTCTGCTGGTTTTAGATGAGATGCTCTGTATATATCTATTAAGTCCATCTGGTCTAATGTGTCCGAGAAGGCAGTGTTTCTGTATTGATTTTCTATCTGGATGATCTGTCCCTTGAGGTAGTGGGGTGTTACAGTCCCCTACTATTATTATATTGCTGTCATTTTCTCCCTTTATGTCTGTTAATATTTGCTTTACGTATTTAGGTGCCCCTATGTTATGTGTATAGATATTTACAAGAGTTATATCCTCTTGTTGGATAATCTCTTTATCATTATTAATGCTCTTCTTTGTCTCTTGTCACAGTCTTTGTTTTAAACTCTATTGTGTTTGATATCAGAATTGCTACCATAGCTTTCTTTTGATTTCCATTTACATGGAATATCTTTTTCCATTCCTTCACTTTCAGTCTTTGTATATCTTTAGATCTGAAGTGAGTCTCTTGTAGGCAACATATGTATTGGTCTTATTTTTATCCATTCAGCCACCTTATGTCTTTTGATTGGAGCATTTAGTCCATTTACATTTAAAGTAATTATTGATAGATACCTACTTTTTGCCATTTCGTTAATTGTTTTCTGGTTGTTTTGTAGTTCTTCTCTGTTCTTCTTTTCTTCTCTTGCTCTTTTCCCCTGCAATTTGATGACAGTCCTTAGTGTTATAGTTGTATTCCTGTCCCTTTATTTTTTTTCTGTGTCTATTAGAAGTACTTGGTTTATGGTTACCATAGGTTCATATATAATATGCTATGCATATAACAGTCTTTTAAAGTTGTTGGTTGCTTAAATTCAAGCCTGTGCTAAAAGCACTACATTTTTACTCTCCCTGCCATGTTTTATGTTTTTGACATATTTTACATTTTATTATTTTGAGTATCCCTTGACTAATTATTGTAGATTAAGATAATTTACTACTTTTGTCTTTTATCCTTCATACTAGCTATGTAGGTTGTTGATCCACTACCTTTACTATATATTAACCTTTACCAGTGAGATTTTTTTTCTTTCAAAATTTTTAAATTTCTAGTTATGGCCTTTTCATTATCATTTAATGAAGTCCCTTTAACATTTCTTGTAAGGCCAGTTTGGTGTTGATGAACTCCTTTAGCCTTTGCTTGTCTAGGAAACTCCTTATCTCTCCTGTTCTGAGTGATATCCTTGCTGGGTAGAGCATTTCTGATTGTAAGCTGCTTCCTTTCAGCCCTCTGGCTGTGCCACTCTCTTCTGGCCTATAAAGTTTCTGCTAAGAAAACAACTAATAATCTTATGGGTGTTCCCTTGTCCATAACCAGTGGTTTTTCTCTTGCTGCTTTTAAGATTCTTTATCTTTAACTGTTGACAATTTGATTATAATGTGTCTTAGTGTGGTTCACTTTGGGTTCATCTTAATGGGAACTCTTTATGCTTCCTGGACCTGGATGTCTGTTTCCTTTGCCAGGTTAGGGAAGTTTTCAGCCATTATTTCTTCAAACAGGTTTTTTCTTTCCCTTTCTCTCTCTTTTCTCCTTGGGACCCCTATAATGATTGTTAGTACTCTTGATGTCCTAGTGGCCCCTTAAACTATCCTTATTTTTTATTCTTTGTTATTTTTGATGCTCTGATTGGGTGATTTCCACTGCCCTGTCTTCTACATTGCAGCTCATTCTTCTGCATCATCTAATCTGTTGATTCTCTAGTGTGTTTTTGATTTCAGTTATTGTATTCTTCAGCACTGACTGGTTCTTCTTTATATCTTCAATCTCTTTGTTGACATTCTCACTGTATTCATGCATTCCTCTCCCCAGTTCAATGACCATTTTTATGACCATTACATTGAACATTACCTGGCAGATTGCTTATCTCCATTTTGTCTGCGATTTTGGGTTTTGTTTTCGGTTTCTGTTTTGTTTTGTTCTTGAAATTTTTGTCTTTTCTTTAATTTGGAACATCTTTCTCTATCTCTTCATTTTGCCTAACTCTCTGTGTTTGTTTCTAATCACTAGGTAGATCAGTTACATCTCCAGGTCTTGATGGAGTGGCTTTATGCAGAATGTGCCCTGTGGGGCCCAGTAGCACAAACACCCTTGGTCTTCTGAACCAGTATCCCAGAGGTGTCCCCTGGGTGGGCAGTGTGCACCCTCCAATTATGGCTGGATCATGACTAGTGTGGACTTGCTGTTGTGTGAGGCTTTCCCTTGTTGTGGCTATATGGTAGGCCCAGCCATGACTGCTACACACATGCTGATAAGTACAGCTAGCCCCGAGCCTGTCTGGCTGAGATACCTGGCCATGACTGCTGCAGGTGCACTGTTGTACAAGGTTGGTTCCCTGCATGCCTGCCTGTGAGGCCCAGCTGTGACAGCCCTGGGCTTGTTGGAGGGCAGGGCAGGCCTCCAGTGTGGCTGGCTGCAAGGTCCAGGTATGACTGTTGCACTCACTCTAGTGTGCAGGGCTGGCCCCTGGTGTGGGGGCACTTATAGGGACCACTGATGCTGGCCAAGGCTTCCCACAAGGTGTGGTGGGGCAAGGGGAGCTGCTTGAGAGGGGCTCCAGTGCCAACCGAGTTTGCCTCCTGGGTATAGGTGGGGTGGGGAGCCACTTGGGAGGAGTGCTGATCTGGGTTAGGTAGGTTGGGTGAGGCGAGTCTGTGGGGGAACACTGGGGCTGGCAAGTGGTGCCAGCACAATAAATGGGCAGAGTCAGAAATGGTACCCACCTAGTGCTGAGCCAGCTAGATAGAAGGGAAGTGAAAAGAAAATGGTGCCCACCAGTGCTTCCATTTCTGAAGAACATTCTTACAGATCCCTGCCTCTCCAGCACATGCCCTAAAATTAGCCAGTGCTCTCCTTCACATGATACCTGGGGGCCTTTCAAACTGTTGCCATGGCAGTGAGTGAGATTGTGTGTGGGCCCTTTAAGAACAAAGTCTCAGTTTCCTGCTTGCCCTCTGACTCACCCCCATATAAGCCAACATAAGCCCACTGGTTTTCAAAGCCAGACGTTATGGGTGCTCGTCTTCCCAGTGCAGGTTTTCTGAGCTGTGGAGCCTGATGCGGGATTTGGACCCCTCGTCCCTCAGGGCCTCTATGGTTATGATATCCCTCCCGCTTGTGGGTCACTGCATCAGGCTGTGGGTCCTGACTGGACTGCATTTCCACTCCTACTCATCTCATTGTGGCTTTTTCTTTGTGTCCTCACTTGTGTAAATCTATTCTGTTAGCCATCAGTTCATTCTCAGAGATAGTTGTCCTGTATGTAGTTGTACATTCTGGTGTGTTTGTGGGAGGAGGTAAGCTCAGGATCTTCCTACCCCACTATCTTGATCCCCTCCTCCAACAAATATTCGTTGAGTATTATCTTCACTGTCCCCTACCAAGCAAACAAACACAAGCTGATGTACAGCCCTTTTACTCAAAGATTTGCATTTTATCTAGGAAGGAAGACATGGACACATCATTTGTTAAAAGTATGAGGTAGTAAAGGTGAAATGCCTGAGAATTTCAAGGAAAATAAATTACCATAAACAAAGCAAGCTTCAGGGAGATGGTATGAATGGAACTAAAGCTTGGAGGAAGGCAGTAATTTCAACCTGGAGGAGTCTTAGAAGTAAGGAGTGGAGGCAGATATGCAAACAGACTATTCCTGAGTTTAAAGAAGTCTGTGTGTTTCCAGCAGCCCATAAAAAAGTAAACAATTTAAAATTTGAAAGAATGAGGCTGGTGAGAGGCAAAAGAGAATTCGTGAAAGGAGACAAAGAAAAATATAATACATGGGAAGAGAACAAAATTCTTAGGTCTCTAGGATGCCAGACATTCAAGAAGAAAGACCAATGAATAGAACTAAAGAGAGGTTAAGGAAAACAAACAAGAGGAGGGAAAAAAGACTAATGGATTTTATAATAATACCTTCAAAGGTATAATTTCAGGATATATATAACAATATATAATGGATATAACTATATGTATTCAGAATATATATAACAGAAAAGTTAAAAGTCAGTTAAAGGTTTCAGTGGCTAAATGATTGATAAGGAAGTGGAGGTGACAGGTAGATAAGGTGACTGACCATATTTTCTTAACCAGGAGTCAGGTCGCATGATCTGCCAACAAGATAAAAACATTTACAATCAATTCTATCCTAGAAAGTTCAGGATCTGTTTTATTTCCATAATAAACCATGTACTTTACAAGTTTAAAATCAGAATAAGCAAATCAGTTTGCAAATTCAGAGGGTAATATCCCATTGAGGTAACTGTTGAGGTATTGGATCATAAAAGAAATTAGAAGGATCAGGGAATAAGACCTGTAAGAAAGGTTGGAAGTAATCACCATCCCAGAGTTGATGCCATCTTCCAAAGGTAAAGTCGGAGGAATCCCAGTAGAAGAATGAAATCTAGAAATTAATATTTTAAACTTACAAAATGGCACGTAAAACTATGTTCTAAACTTTCAAGTACAAAGCACATGTTTGTCATTAATTACTCCATGGAGGACTTTTCATCTTGTGAGTCTCACTTCCCCAGTGAGACCTTCAAGGTATGGCACTATATTTTATACATTTTCATATAGCTAGCACTCAGCTCAAAACCTTGCTTTCCTCAGCAATCACTCTTAATTGGAGGATAGAAAATATGGTGAAGAGATAATCTCATACTTACCATGTATTCAGATCTAACCTCAAATACCTTTCAGCTAAAAACAAATAATCTCTTTGGTTTATTTTCTTTATTGTTACCATATAACAAATTAGGTTTTTTCTATCCATCTGTCTTTTTTTCTCTTTCTTTTTTTATTAATTTTATTTTATTATGTTATGTTAGTCACCATACATTACATCATTAGTTTTTGATTTAGTGTTCCATGATTCATTGTTTGCATATAACACCCAGTGCTCCATGCAATACATGCCCTCATTAATACCCATCACCGGCTAACCCATCCCCCCACCCCCCTCGCCTCTAAAACCCTCAGTTTGTTTCCCAGAGTCCATAGTCTCTCATGGTTCGTCCTCCCCTCCAATTTTCCCCCCTTCATTTTTCCCTTCCTACTATCTTTTTCTTTCTTTTTTTTTTTTTAACATATAATGTATTATTTGTTTCAGAGGTACAGGTCTGTGATTTATCAGTCTTACACAATTCACGGTGCTTACCATAGCACATACCCTCCCCAATGCCCATCACCCAGCCCCCCCATCCCTCCCACCCCCCACCACTCCAGCAACCTTCAATAGTTTCCTGATATTAAGAGTCTCTTTTGGTGGGCGCCTGGGTGGCTCAGTTGGTTAAGCGACTGCCTTCGGCTCAGGTCATGGTCCCGGAGTCCTGGGATCGAGTCCCACATTGGGCTCCCGGCTCAGCGGGGAGCCTGCTTCTCCCTCTGACCCTCTCCCCTCTCATGCTGTTTCTCTCTCTCTCAAATAAATAAATAAATAAAATCTTTAAAAAAAAAAAAGTCTCTTTTGGTTTGTCTCCCTATCTGGTTTCATCTTGTTTCATTTTTTCCTCCCTTCCCCTATGATCCTCTGTCTTGTTTCTCAAATTCCTCATATTAGTGAGATCATATGATACTTGTCTTTCTCTAATTGACTTATTTCATTTAGCATAATACCCTCTAGTTCATCCACGTCATTGCAAATGGCAAGATTTCGGATTTTTTGATGGCTGCATAATATTCCAGTGTGTGTGTGTGTGTGTGTGTGTGTGTGTGTGTGTGTGTGTACCACATCTTCTTTATCCATTCATCTGTTGATGGACATCTTGGCTCTTTCCATAGTTTGGCTATTGTGGACATTGCTGCTATAAACATTGGGGTGCACATACCCCTTCATCTATCCATCTGTCTTCACCTTTCTTTATATTCCCAGACAAATGGACTAATACCACTCCAATCATTCACTTTCTTTTCTGCTAAATACTGAGTATGTTGATCTGGTATCAAAGAGAATATTATAAACTCTGTGAAAACATAACTTCAGACCAATGTAATTCACTAAACTGCCATCATTTTTACCTATTTGTTTCTTAGAAATTTATCAAAAGATATCTATATTGAAAAAAATCATCTACCTTCTTTCCTTCTGGTAAAAACTGTTCTAACCAGGAAGTTATTCCAAAGGAAATTAAATATTAACTCAATTGTGTTATTTTTAAAGCATTCATTTAGCTCAAATCTTACAGACAACTAATTTTGTTTCTTCTTTCTTAGTTGTACAGTGGTAGATGTCCTGGCCAGTTTTCTTATTGTTATCTTGTTTTGGTTTGGCTATTTTACTGTACACTTAAGCACAGATTACATCAATGTATAACCTGAATTTTAAAAATCATTCTTTAGAAAACAATTGCAGGAAATAATAATCTCAAACACAATGCCTATATTGTGAGGTCATTGAAGCTGGAAAATCTCCCTGCTCAAACTGGTGACCCATCAGCTTGCAGCAAAATCCTGCTACTCTGTTAGCAATTTTTGGGATGTGCTCAAACATATGACCATTCTAAGCACTTTTCATGATTGCACATTAAGAAGAAGTTTAGTGGCACCTGGGTAGCTAATTTGGTTAAGTGTCTGCCTGTGGCTCGGGTCATGATCCCAGGGTCCTGGGATGGAGCCCCACGTTGGGCTCCCTGCTCAGCAGGGAGCCTGCTTCTCCCTCTCCTCCCTGCCTGTGCTCTCTCTCACTATCTCTGTCTCTCTCCCTCAAATAAATAAATATAATCTTTTTTTAAAAAAAGTTTAAGTACATGGTGAGCCCAACCAAATGATTCACCACTTTGCCAACTGAAACAACCTTTTTAATAATGTCATTTGCACTTTATTCAGATAGTAGTGTCATCACAGAGCTGGAATATAATATAGGTAAGTCATAGAGCCTCGTAGGCTCTCAAACACGGTCTCTTTCAAGAAGCATTACTTTTTCAAAATGTTAAAGCTAGTCTCTTTTGAAGGACCAGATATGTTAAGTAGTCCCAATGACAAATACACTTGCATTTTTCAAATATCAGACAATTCAGTTATTCACAAAACATCATGTCAAGAATTTCCAGTCATGAGTGCTCATTCATTCAACCCAACATTTACTGATCACCCATTACAGATAAGCACCTGCTATGTCATAAATATAGAGATAGAAAATATATTCTCTGCCCTCAAAAGAGGAAATATTGGGGAGCCTTTAGGGGTACATTGAAGTTGCCTAGTAAGAAGGACAAGGAAGAGTATTCGGACAGCCAAGTCAACAGGCAGGTATACAATTGAAATGCCTTTTGGCGGGGCGAGGCTCAGGAAAACAGATTCAAACACAAAGGGCTTCATGTATCATAGAAATGATTTAAGGTCTTATCCTAGAAGTTACGGGTACTTAATGAAGGACTCTAAGTAGATAATTGATTTGCTTTTTCAGTCATATCTACAGTCACACACAAAAAATGGGCACATCTCAAAAATTTTGATATAGAGGCACCTGGGTGGCTCAGTCAGTTAAGTGTCTGCCTTCAGCTCAGGTCATGATCTCAGGGTCCTGGGATCGAGCCCCACATTGGGCTCCCTGCTCAGCGGGGAGTCTGTTTCTCCCTCTGCGTCTACCCCTCTCCCAGGTCATGCTCTCTTGCTCTCTAGCTTTCTCTCTCTCAAATAAATAAAAATCTTTAAAAAATGTTTATATAAAACATTTGGTTCAATAAGCATTGATTAAGTACCCACCACCCTCAATCAATTATGCTTTTTCTAATATAAAAAATGTCTAAGTGGGGAATGCCTGGGTAGCTCAGTCGGTTAAGCGTCTGCCTTCAGCTTGGGTTGTGGTCCCAGGGTCCTGGGTTGGAGCCCCACATCAGGCTCCCTGCTCAGCGGGGAGCCTGTTTCTCTCTCTCCCTTTTTCTCTGCCTCTCCCCCCGTTTGTGTTCTCTTTCTCTCTCTCTCTGTCAAATAAATAAAATCTTTTAAACATTTAAAAAATAAATAAAAAATGTCTAAGTCAATATAATATACAAGGCACTGTGTATTCTGGGGACTGTGAGAGATGTAACACAGCAAACACAAACTCTGCCTTTAAGAAATGTGATTTCCAGCTAAAATTCTAAGATATGCTTTAAATGTATGCTTATTTAAGTAAAATCCACCTTATTGCAGAGAATCTGCACTTAGAATCATCATGACACAGACCAGTAAACGGGGCACACTCTCATGTCAGTAATGTATTTGCAGTATTCTTATTTACATCATTTTGCAAATTTTAAGCAGTAAATACAAATGACCTGTTGCCCAATAATCAGAAATGATATTTGTACTTATCACAAGTTCCTCTACCCCAGGGTAGCTTTTTTGAAAACAAAAATATTAGTCATCTGTGTTTTCATCCCTTATGCATTTATAGAAATGACAGAAGAGGTTTTTTGTGTGTTTGTTTAATAGTAACCCAAGGGCACTCTCCTTAGAGGATTCTGTCTATAATCATTATCCCTTGGGCATTACCCTCTCTTCATCTGGCCCTAATGTGACACTAAACAGCACTCATCAAATTGTTACATTTCTGCCCACCTAGCCAAGAATTGTTTCTGAAACAAGAAGTGGAATTTTTATTTCAGATCCCTTGTAACTTCCTTAACTGCACAGATGACAATGCAGGTTATGCCCCCTCTGACATTGGAACTCTTAAACTATCTGTTCTCATATTATTTTGCTGCCCAGAATTAAATGCCTACCAACGCAAAAGAAGCTCATAAACCAAGACGTTCGTCTCTGCACATTACTGAGAATTCACATTCTGTTCTGCTGGTTTCTGGGCTAGGTCTCACCACTCCCCCCACTGCACCCCCTTCTAGACGTGGCTCCTAGCAGCTCTCCTCCAGCCCCTTGTCAGCCCACACCTCCTTCCCCAGCTTTGCCTTTCCTCACATCTCCTTAAGTATCTGAGGGTAAGTTCAAGTGAATCATGATACACTTCCACCTGCTTGCTCCCGAGACTTAGACTAATACCTCCACTTTACAACCAGGGAACCTGAGTCATTCCAAATGATCTCCTGTACCCTCTGCCTCCCTTCTTCTTTACAAAGTGGATTTTTCTTCGACATGGACTGTGTCCTCTTTTTCTCTCCCAACAATCTTATCTCTGATTTGGACCCTTCATAATTTTATATTTGGCCTATCTTTTCTTCACCCTTAGTTCCTAGAGCATATCTTCCTCCTTTTCCATTTTTCCTTCCCCACCCCTTTTATCTACTTTATACCACATCTTTTCTAACTCTTTAACACTGTTGCGGGATTGTCAATCCAATCTGCCCGGTCTAGTAAACCTGATATAGGTAGCCTCTTTGACCTCCTAACCCTCCCTCACCATTAAATATCTTTTCAAAAAATAATCTTCCACCTTACTGAGACTATTTTGAGGTAACGGTTGTTTACACATTAATATATATAATCTCAGTGAGTTCCTTAAAATAAATCAGTAAAGTAGGCAATATTATTTCTAGTTTCACAGTGTTGGCAACAACAGCAACATTAATAACAGCAAACACCATCTGATCATTTTAAGTCTTGGGCAATGACTTACACACACTTCATATATCTCATCTGACATGATACTCACTGCAAGACTATGAGTCATAATATTATTATCCCCATTTTAAAGAGCAGGATACTAAGACCAGTAATTACCTTGCCTAAGATCACATAAATATTAAGTGGCAGAACCCAGGCTAATTCCATAGCTAATGTTCTACCTTATCTCAAGTCAATTTGCTCCTTGAGCCATGATTTCGTCTTTTGTTTAAAGAGGTGGAGGAAAGAGAGAAAGGGTGAGAGGAGGATCTAAAGGGATCTTTCTTCAATGATCTGTTATAAAAATCAACCAGGAAAGGGCCTGGCACAGAGTAGATACTTGATGCTAATTTCTTTTCCCACCTTCAAGCATTCACTGAAGACCTACTCTGTCCTGTACAAGGTGCTTGTGTAGATGGATGCAGAGAAATGATAAAGGAGATATCATGGAGCTTATGGTCTAAGGAATGAAGCTGCATTTCCCAAGTACACAATATAAATCATCTATATTAATTCTCATATGCCATCTGCTACATGACTTTCTTAAATGTGTTCTCTCCTTCTTCATAAACATTGTCCTTCTACTTCTCCTAAAACATTTGGTGTGTTTTCTTTTGTAATACAACTTCCATTTCCTGTTACGATGGTGATGTCCTTGAAGACCCGGACTATGCCTTACCTGTGTTCTGCATTCTTGCCAACTATTAACACACAGGAGGTACTCGATAATTATGCCCTAAATTTAACAGTAGAAAAACACTGTAGGGCGCCTGGGTGGCTCAGTCGGTTGAGCGACTGCCTTCGGCTCAGGTCATGATCCCGGAGTCCGGGGATCGAGTCCCGCATCGGGCTCCCTGCTCGGCGGGGAGTCTGCTTCTCCCTCTGACCCTCCCCCCTCTCATGTGCTCTCTCTCTCTCATTCTCTCTGTCAAATAATAAATAAAATCTTTAAAAAAAAAAAAAAAGAAAAACACTGTAAAATTATTTCTCTGTGTCCTCAAGATTTCAAATCAAGGAACTATTACTTCAGTGATTAGATCAGATTTTTCTTCTTACGAATGCTGTCTTATAAATGAGTTCTTCGCCACTCCGCAACAAACTCTTCCTGGAGACGATTAGCCAAGGTGTGATTACCTAAGATAGATCCTTAACCAAGTGGTCCCTTATCTTTTTTAGTGAAGGCAGTCCCTGTTAAAGAATTAAGAAATCGTTTTAAGTTCATTTTTTACATACCTAAATTTCTTGGAAATGTTATCTCCAAAAAACCTGAAGAAGTATATTCAGATTAAATGCATTCCATTTATTACAAGGTCATATTTTTTTCTAAGAATTATGGGGTGGGAGGAGGTAGTGAATTAATGCTGATCGTGTAAGGGAAATGCTGGTACAGCCTTATCTGCTCCATAGTCCACACCGGAGCAGCCCCTCCCCAAGGCAAAGTCTGGCTTCCGTCAGCCCAGCCTCTGCGCAGACATGTGTTTCTATACACGAGAGCATGTTCTCTTTCCATCATGGACTCACCATCTGATTCTTCAAGCCTTACCTCTCACCCCTAAAGAGTATACGAAGAATGGAGAAATCCAGGCCGTTACAACACTACAAGGCTGTGCGCAAGACTTATTAACATGACCTGCTGATTAGGACGTTAGTCACTCCCTACCCATGAGCAGTGTGCGGTTTTACCTCAGATCAGGTTAGAAACGAGAACCCAGAATTTGGAGACAGGCTCAGTGTTTCAGAATCTGATTAAACAGAGCATTTACAAAGCAGAAAGATGTTGTGATCACCACGCAGCAGAGTTTTGTTAAAAGACAAAGCCCAGGGAACTGATATTAATGCCAAGGGAAACAGCCTTGTAGGAATTCCCATTTCTAATGGAAGTCCACATTCAGATCTCTCTTCCCCAAATGAAAATGTTAGTTAATGGGTCTATTTGAATATGCTTTAAACCAGAATGAAAGGGAAAGGAACTTTATGGCAGACACTTTGTAAAGACAGGAATTGAAAGCGCCTGGGGACGGTTTCCTTTCTGGGGGAAGAACCCTGAGAAAGAGGAACTCTCTAAACAAATTTATTGAGAGAGACAGTAAGAGGCCTGAGAGGGAAGCTCTCTCACTGACTGATTGATTCATTGATTGATTCATTAATTCATGTTGAGAGGAGAATGGTTTTTTGTTTTTTTTAAGATTTTATTTATTTATTTGTTTGTTTGTTTATTTATTTGTGAGAGAGACAGCACAAGTTGGGGGACAGACAGAAGGAGAGGGAGAGGGACGAGCAGACTCCCTGACAAGCAGGGAGCCTAATGTGGGGTTTGATCCCAGGATCAGGAGATCATGACCTGAGCTGAAGTCAGACCGTTAACCGACTGAGGCACCCAGGCGCCCTGAGAGGAGAATGTTTTAACCATAACTCAGGATGACTTTTTTTGTGAAGTAATAAATTGAAATCAAATATATCAGTATAAATTTAAAAATCGGCCTATTCTTAAATCCATATTTTAATCACATCCACATTCTTTTGCTTTTCTTTCAGATTATGTAAAAAATACTTGTACAAAATTCAAACAATACAAAAATGTGTAAAATAAAAGGTAAAGGTCTCAAAGAATCCCACATTTCAGAACAACCACTATTAACAGTTTGATTTATATTAACCGGAATTTTTGTTCATGTTCTTACATGTAAATGGCTTATAATTATACTACACATATTGCTCAGCAACTGTACTTTTTCAGTCCATCCATAGGCATATTCCCATGTCAATGCATATGTTTATTTCCATATCAAGTCATTGCTCCAAATGGTGCATTCCATTTTTTTTTTCCTGACCATGACCAAGTCTCTATTAATGGCCTTTTGAATTATTTACAGGTTGTTTTATTTTTTGGTACTGTAAATACTGCCTTAGTGAATATCTTTGTACATATGTTTTTGCACACTTGAAATTTTTCACAGAAGTGGAATTGATAGATCAAAAGCCATCCAAAAATGTTGTACCAATTACTGTTTTTCGACAATTTACACAGCCACCAAAACAGAATATTAACAATCTTCTTAATTTAGTCCATATAGTAGGAGAAATAGTGTTCCCTATTGTTTGAATTTATATCAAGGAGGCTGAGAATCTTTTTTGATTGACTACTTTTATTTCTTCATCTAAAAATTGCCAACCCACCAAGGCACATTCTCAGTTCATTTTTCTATTTTTGTTATTTATCATTTTCTCACCGATTTCTAGGAACTCATATCTAGGGATATGAGTAATTTTTCCTGGTATCCATTTGCCCTTAGATCCATTTCTCCTTTTCCCATTGGTGTGTATGGGGTGGTGGGGAGATATGGTGTGCTGACCCATGCAGACTGCTTTCCCAGTTGGCTTCCAGCTGAGTTTGGACAATGAGAGTCCCTGGTGGAAGACTGGAAGGTGTGGAAGGCAGAATAATGGCCCCTCCAAGAGGCCTAGGTCATAATCCCTAGAAGAACATGTATGCTATGTGACAAAAGGGAATTGGGTTGCAGATGGAATTATGTTTGCAAATCAGGTGACCTTAAAGAGAGCATCCTGGGTTATCCAGGTGGGTCCAGTGTAATCACAAGGATCCTTGAAAGTGGGAGAGGGAGCTGGAAGTGGGAGAATCAGAGAGATGGTACTATGAGAAGGACTTAACAGTCATTGCTCTCTTTGAAGATGAAGGAAGGGGTCATGACCCAAGGCAGGTGGCCTGTAGAAGCTGAAAAAAACAAGGAAACAAATACTTCTCGAGAGCCTCCAAAAAGAAATGCAGCCCTACTGACATCTTGTTTTTAGCCTACTGAGTCCTGTTTCAGACATCTAAATGCCAGACTGTAAAATAGTAAATATTTATTGTTTTAAGCCACATAATTTGTGTTGATTTGTTATAGCAGTAATAAGAAACTAACACAGGGTCCAGAGAAGGGATAATCCACCCCTAGCTCCTAGGTCAAGTAGCATGTCCAGCATTCACTATGTCCCTCTGGCTTCTGTTTCCACTAGAAAGGCCTGCATCATTCTGGTTTCAGCTAGTTGCCCTTGGCTCTTGGGCTCTGGGAGTACCGCATCTTCCATTTTCCTCTCCAGTTCAGGGGCCAAGAGGCTACTTGCTCTTGAGGTGCTTACCATCCTCTTTTTGGCTTTTTGCCTTTTGCGTCAGCAATGAAAACAATTCCTGTACTAGATTCTCTATGTTTCAGATATTTAGAGATCTCTTTTCCTGGTTGGATCCTGTTTGATAGAGTCTGTACAAGGGAGTTACAGATGTTTTCCCAACTTGATGTTGGGATTTTTGTTTTGTTTTGTTTTGCTTTTGAAAGTGTTTTTATGCCATTCAGAAGATTTAACCTTGCATGTTTAACTACATGTCAATCTTTTTGTAATGACTTTTTTTAAAAAAATTTTTTAGAGGGGTGGAGGGGCAGAAGCAGAGGGAGAATCCTAAGCAGACTTCACACCCAACACGGGGCTCTACCTCATGACCCTGAGATCATGACCTGAGCCAAAATCAAGAGTCAGATGCTTAACAGAATGAAACACCCAGGCACCCCTGTAATGACTTTGGAGTTTTATGTTACAGTTGAAAGGCCTTTTCTCATAAAAATAATCTATCATTTAACATAGTTTCAAAATGTTCATTGATAAGTAATATATAATCACAAAAGTATGTATGTCATAAATGTACAGCTTGCTGAATTTTCACAAACTGTAAAAGCTCTAGTCATTCTAATTTCACTTTTTACACTTAAGGTGATATGTTTGGATTTGATTTAGGCTGGATAGAGTGATATTGGAATTCAGGTTTGTTTACCCTTCAATGACAAGCTCTTCCTAATGTTTGAGAACAGTAATCCATATTACTCTTACAGATCTTAAAGCCACCTATATCATATTCTTAATCTGTATCACCTTGATCAATTTCTGGAGTCTGATCTACCTATACCTGTGTTTGTATTTCACTATTTCTTAATGTTTTAATATAAAATTGTGAGAAACACTCCCTCTCACCCTAATTACTCATCCTCAGAATATATACTGTTTTAAATGTGTAGAATTACAAAAGGGCCTTGCCTCTGCAAGAAAGAGTGAGTCAATATCAAAAACAAGTTCTAGGTCAGGTAACATAGTTGTTAATAAATTGTCATGTACAGCTCTGTGCAGATATTTATCTTTCTACTGCCAGTTTAGCCAGGACCTGGCACATGTAAATATTTAGTAAATATGTGCTTCCCAAGCCTGATTGAACATTAAAAGTATGCCAGACATACATTTTGACTAAATTCTAAGTGAGTATAAAAATCAGTCTTCATCAGAACTCACATGATCAAATCTGGGTATGGCCATATAATTGAAATGATCGCATACACAAATAAATCTGAACTTTCATTAAAAATTACTACTCCAGGGGCGCCTGGGTGGCTCAGTCGGTTAGTGGCTGCCTTTGGCTCAGGTCATGATCTCAGGGTCGTGGGATCGAGTCCCGGATCGGGCTCCCTGCTCGGCGGGGAGCCTGCCTTTCCCTCTCCCCTCTGTCTGTCGCTCTGCCTACTTGTGCTCTCTCTCTATTTTTCTGTCAAGTAAATAAATAAAATCTTAAAAAAAAAATTATTACTCCAATTGAACAAGAAATTCATCTATCTTGGAAACTTTTTGCAAACGGATGTTGGGCAAAATGCCCAATTATTTTATGGTAAGTTTGAATGGTAATTTGAAAATGAGATATCAATAAAAGCTAATTCTTCCTTAAAAATCTTCCTTAAAAAATTAAGGAATGACCGAGCCATCCAGGCACCCCAATATTTATTTTTATACTCAAAATAGTTCATTGCATTTTCAGCTTCTAGAAGGCACCTATATTTCTTGACTTATAGTTCCTTTCTCTGTCTTCAAGATCAGCAACTTTGCATCTCTCCAGTCATTCTTCAGTTGTCACATAATCCTCCAACTGACTGTTCTGCCCCTCTCCTCCACATTTAAGGATCCTTGTAATTACATTGGGCCCACCTGAATAATCTAGGGTACTCTCCCTATTTTAAAATCAGTTGATTTGCCTCATTAATTACATCTTAATTGGTTTGGGGGTTTTGTTTTTGTTTTGGGGTTTTTTTTGGCTATTAAATGCAGCATATTCACAGGTTCCAAGGATTAGCACATGAATATTTTGGAGAGCTATTGTTCAGTTTACTACAGCATACACATTTAGATACATTTTATCAGCCAAGATTCAACTGCAGAGAATATAATCTACTCCAGTTAGCTTAAGCAGAAAAAAAAAAAAAAATCTATTTCAATGGCCTCAGAACTGATGGTTGAATAACTAACTAGATTTCAGCTAAGCTTCCAGGAGTCATTTCCAAAGAACACAGTGCAAAACTAGGTGACCAGAGAGAGAGCTGACGATACTGATCTAATCAGGTATGTATACATGGAATCTGGAGGCTGTGGGTAAGGCTGTTGTCTGTAAAAGTTACATCACCTCCACTACAATCAGAAAGCTGCCTCTGCTAAATTGGAAATCCAGTACTACACTGCTGAATTGTGCAGCCTCTGCCGTTATTCACACCAACAAAATGGATGCCTCTTGCTGTCTCTCCTCACTTAGCTCAGTTTCAAAATCAAGTGTCATGCAAGTGCATCTGAGAGGAACCTAAATCACAGCAGGATCTCTGATTATAATGGAGTCTGGCTGATGTTACTTTTAGTTTTCCAGCTCCTGCCACACAGGAAGGCATGATAGCAAGAGGTTAAGAATGGATATTAAACAAATTAACCAAGATATCTGCTAGATGCATACATGATATGTTTGTGGAAGGAAATATAAGAAGCCAGTAGAGTGGATGCATCCAGGAAGGGGAGTTTGAGTGATTGGAGTCTAGAATAGGAGGGACACTTTATTTTCACTGTACATCCTTTGTAACTATTGAAATTGGTACTTTGCACATGTATTTGTTTTTTTCACAACTAAATAATTTTTAAATAGTACAGGGCGAAACAAAACCAAGTAAGCTAAAATAAAAATAAAAAGATCTCCAATGATTCTAATACAGCTAGTCCACAGACCAGGGTAACCACCTCAATTAATAGTTGCTCAAATTAATGTATTTTCAATTTGGTCTAGTTGAGGAAGAGCATAGTTAGCTGCAGAGTAACTGATAATTATTGGATTTTATTTTATATTTTATTATTTTGACATCATCTGTAGGTAAAAAAGTAATCTTTAATCACTTGGGGAAGGCTAACCTTTGAATTGAGCTCCATAGCCAGAAACCACATTTCCCCTGTTGGCACCTGTAAGGATTGCAGGCATGATGCCAGAAAGGGAAGAGTTCTGTAGGATGGTCTTACAAAACTAAAAGCTATTAAACCATGAAAATACTCTGAGGAGTAAAGGAAACATAATGCTGAGCCTGAGGGACTAGAAAAAGGCTTTATTTAAAGAAATGGGGACAGAAATGGGGAATCCAGAGGAAGTGGTATTTTGGCTGGGGAAGATAGTGAGTTGATTTATGCAACATCAGGGTTGGTGGCTGGGGATGGTCTTTCTAATAGCACAGTCTGAGCAGTCAGTTGAAATGAGGAACTGAAATTTAAGAGAGGGCAAATCTGCTGGACATATGCATTTAATAATCATCAAGCACATGTAAAACCTTTATTATAAAGGTCTTGATGAAATCTGGTTTACCACAGGCTCAAACCATGTTTCCAGTGTATGTAGTGATAGGAGTCTCACTCTTAGTAATATAAAAAGAAACCTGTCAGTGGGAATTGAGTAGAAATGGTAACTGAGGCTTTCTCTCTGGGAAATGTGGCATACAGCTCTAACCATAATCAAGTTGCTGATCGCTCTGGGCGGATGTCACTGAATTGGCCTGTGGACTCCCAGGGACTAAAGGAGTAAGTAGAAAACCGTCTAGTCAGCTGTGAACCATAGTGCGGCACCCAGGAGAAGGTACACTGATTTCCCTTCTACAGCAATCGAGAGCTTTCTGAGAAAATAAGACTTCATTCTTTTTTTCCAGTTTTATTGAGGAAGAGTTGGTACAGAAAAAGCTGCACATAATAAATATATACAACTTAGTTTGGACATGTGTATACATTCTTATTACCATCACCACAATCTAGGTAATAAATATATCCGTCACCTCCACAAGTTTCCTTATGTTCTCCCCACCGTTTTTTTCTTATGGTACCATGAAATTGACCCTCTCAATGAAGTTTTAAGCGCACAATAACTTATTGTTAACTATAGGCATTGTGTTCTACAGCAGATCTCTGGAATTTACTCATTACTTCTGACTCAATGATAGTCACAACCCTTTGGAATTGGGCCATTAATTGATCAGGAAAAGGAGACTTCAAATAGGTCTTCTATGTCCCCCTCCCCACCCCACCCCCCACACACACTTAAACCAGCTGTTGAAGAGCTGCCTTCAAAAGTTAATTACTGACTAGAACCAGAGAGACATTTCTCGGCTGCTCTCAATACTACAAGATGTGACTCTAGAAATCTGCATATATACTCATGATTCCTTGGAGAATTCACTGGGTGTGGAGGAAGAAATCGCTTCAAGCAGTGACCTGACCTATGACCAAAAATCTGACTCCACCAGAGAAGTTGTAGACACTCTCAGATGCAATCTCAGCCGGTGAACAGGAAGAGAAGAAGGGCCGCCTGCCTGGGGCTGAGGTGTCCAGGTCCCCAGATGACTCAGGCTTTTTCTAAGGTGGACAGGAGGAATGCTACTGCGGGACTATGCATAGAGGTGGCTGGTGACTTTCCTGTTGTGCCCAGTATTAAAAGTTTTGCTTTGTCGATAATTTTTAAGGTCAGGATGCTGGGAAAAGTGGATGTTGGCACCAGGTATCAAATAGAATAGTCCTGTCGCCAAGATGTTCACCTCTGTGGTATGATTTCACTTTGCTGAGAGTCTGAAAGCATCTGCTCAAAATTACTTCCTGATCTCCTGAGGCAAGGGAAACAAAAGCAAAAATAAGCTATTTGGATTTCATCAAAATAAAAAGTTTCTGCACAGTGAAGGGAACAATCAACAAAACTAAAAGTCAGCCTACGGAATGGGAGAAGATATTTGCAAATAATATATCTGATAAAGCATTAGTATCAAAAACATATGAAGAACTTATAAAACTCAACACCCAAAAAACAAATAATCCAATTAACAAATGAGCAGAAGACACAGACATTTTTCCAAAGAAGACATACAGATGGCCAACAGTCACATGAAAAGATGCTCAACATCACTTATTATCAGACAAATGCAAATCAAAACTATAATGAACTATCACCTCACACCTGTCAGAATGGCTAAAATTAACAACACAAGAAACAACAGGTGTTGGGGAGGATGTGGAGAAAAAGGAACCCTCTTGCACTGTTGGTAGAAATGCAAACTGGAGCCCACTCTGGAAAACAGTATGGAGTTCCCTCAAAAAGTTAAAAATAGAACCCCTATGATCCAGCAATTGCACTACTAGGTATTTACCCAAAGAATACAAATACTAATTCAAAGGGATACATGCACCCGAAATGTTTATAGCAGCATTATTTACAATAGCCAAGACATGGAAACAGCCCAAGTGTCCATCGACTGATGAATGGATAAAGATGTGGTATATGGTACACACACACACACACACACACACACACACACACTGGAATATTATCCAGCCATAGAAAAGAATGAAATCTTGCTATTTGCAACAACATGGATGGAACCAGATAGAGAGTATTATGTTAAGCAAAACAAGTCACAGAGAAAGACAAATACCATATGAATATTATAACACTATGCTAACTAACTGGAATTTAAATAAAAACTTAAAAAAAAATTACTTCCTGTAACTCCTCCTGAAGTTCATTGAACACAGAGGGGCTGTGCCCTGTTTTGTGAGCCTCTTAAGGGCTTTCTTATCGGGGAGGGAGTGGATGGAATATGTTCCATGGCCGGCAAGGGAGGGGAAGAAGAGCCAGAAAGAAAGTTCATTAGGGCAATGGTTCTATATATATTATTATTTTAAGCAGTGGAGTCTCCTTTATTTTTCCAGGCAAAATTTTATGTACAACCCGGACATAGAAAAGCAGAGCTTTTGTGTTTGGGGCTAGACTGTTGGGATTTTGGTCCCTCCTGCTAGACCCCAAAGTTGGACCTCCTAAATTTTAAAAACTATTGCAAAGTAGCAAGTGTTCTCCTTTAAAATGTAAAAACCCATGCAAAAACTATGTTAAGCCAGAATCTATCTATTGATAGTTTAATACCCCTTAGTGTGAATTAATTTCAATCAGATTTCTGTTTTTCCTAATAAATGGTTGAATTAAATTCACTAGAGAATGTTAATTTTAATGAAGTAGAAGGAAAATAAAATTAGTTTTGAAGCATGTGACATTATGAGGTATAGTAGACATGATGGCATGTCTCAGGAGGGGTTTGAGCCTGGTTTTGATTACAAAGACAAAAAATTAGGATACTGTGACCATGAGGAGTAGCTTACTGCAATCTTATGTGATACTTAGGCCAATTATTGCCTAATTCCTCATTTAGAACATGGCCATAATAATAGTACGTATCTTATAGTGTTCTGAGGATCAAATGAATTGATATTTTTTAAACCTTAGGACACTGTCTGACACATAGTAAACACTCTAAGTTTGGGAATCAACCATTCATGACTCAGGATTCATAGTAGCAAAAAGTATCTCTGCCCTAACTGTGACACACACTAAATCAATTACACAAAAGCTATCACTGTACTTTTATTTTACTCAGAAATAATGTGATAAAAGTTGGTATGTAATCTTTACCAATACAATCCTAGAGAAACCAAAAACCTTTGACATCAGAGATTACTACTATAAAGAATAATTCGCTGTATGAGAAATATTGAAGGGAAAGAGTATGAAAATTTTTTCATCTGCGTAATAAAAGCAAAAGTTTGTCACCAAAAAGTATCCTAGTGCAAAGAATTATCGAGTGTAGTCTATTTGCCAATATGAAGTAAAAATTCAATTCGTGTGTTCTGGAAATAGAAAATGATTTAATAGAAAAGAAACTTCCAAGTACTAGCAGATGATCAAGAAATTTACCCAAGATTTAGAGATACAACTTCTGATTATTCTGATGATTTTAACTTCCTTATCCCTGTAATTTTGTAATAGAAATGTGGAAGGACAGAGTTTCTCTGCTGAAAGAGGCCGTAAAAGGCATTTGGTCCAACTATTTATCTGGTTATTCAAGCTATCCTTGCCAAGTAGAATTCAGTCTATCCTTCAACCCTATCTTTAATTGGGAATTCATTGCTCCTTGAGGCAAAGAAAACTTTCTTCAGATACCTCTGAATAATAGAGTTATTTATATTACTGTGTTTCATTCTGCCTTCATAGGGCCTAACAGAATAAGTCTAACCCTTTCTCATTGGTCCCTTTAAAAATGTGAAGAGAGGGGTGCCTGGTTGGCTCGGTCAGTAAGGCATGTGACTCTTGTGAGTTTGAGCCCCACATTGGGCAGAGATTAAAAGATGTGAGGATAGGGGTGCCTGGGTGGCTCAGTTGTTAAGCGTCTGCCTTTGGCTCAGGTCATGATCCCAGGGTCCTGGGATCGAGGCCCGCATCGGGCTCCCTGCTCTGAGGGAAGCCTGCTTCTCCCCCTCCCACTCTCCCTGCTTATGTTCCCTCTCTGGCTTTGCCTCTGTCAAATAAATGAATAAGGTCTTTAAAATATAAAAATAAAAATAAATAAAAGATGTGAGGATAGTCTCTTACTCTTGAGTCTTCACTTTTCCACCTTGACATCCCCAGTTCCTTCAACCCTTTCCAGCTGATGTGTTTTATGTGTCTTTCCCCTCCTGGTTGATGTCTCCATTCCAGGTTTTTCAACAAACTTTTAAAATGCATCCAATGTCCTGACTAGTGCAGAAGACAGAAATCTACCACCTACCATTCTAGACCCTCTATTTCTATCAATGAAGCAATGAATGCGTTTGGTGACTGAATCTTACCCATCTGTTCCTGTGGTAGAGTAGGATTTGGGGTTTCAAGTGTGATTCATTTTGTCCCTGGTAAAAGTTAAATTCAACTTCTAGCATCTTTTTCTTTCGGATTATAATTTACTGCCATTCAACCCATTCACTCTATCAGTTTCATGCCACCTGGAAATCTGACAAATGGGTCTTCACTAATACAAAATTTCTAGTAGAGTCAAGGACAAAGACAGCTCTGCACCACACTCTCTTTCCATGCTGACATTGATACCATTGCTATGCTTAATCATCTGAATATTGGCAGCATTCTACAACTAGACAGGACTTACAAGTAGCCAAAGCAGGCAGGTGGTTTCAAAGGCATCAAGTTTTTCCAAACTGTCAGAATGCATCTCCAGTTCATTCTCAATACTTTGGGTTCTAATAGTGTCTGAGATTTTTCTTCTTATTAAATTGAGCTACCATCTGGGATGCCTGGATGGCTCAGTCTGTTAAGCATCTGCCTTTGGCTCAGGTCATGATCCCAGGGCCCTGGAATCAATTCCCCCATCCGGCTCCTTGCTCTGTGGGGAGCCTGCTTCTCCCTCTGTCTGCCGCTCCACCGGTTTGTGCACGCTCTCTCTCTCCGACAAATAAATAAAGAAAATTTCTTTTTTCAAAAAAGAGCAAGTGCTCTTTCTCAAATAAATAAATAAATCTTAAAAATAAAATAAAATGAACTAGCACCTAATAGCACTAAATCCTTCAGTCTTATCTGAGTGTAAATTTATCAGCAAATTCTGGGACAGCAGATTTTCACAGGGAGTAGAGTGGAGACAGCAGGAAGGTCCAGGGTATCTGAGAAGTAAGGGAATTTGAAAGAAATTTGGAAATGCCCTAGTAAATTTTACTTCAGCTTCTTCAATGTTTTTGGACCACAAACTCTTTCCACAGTAATATATGATTAAACTTTTGTATGAATTTAAAAATAATCTCACCTTTTTCTATGATATAATGCAGAACTTTATAGTGGGTAGTAGGTCTCAGATGAGTGATAAACGAAGTGATAAAGTAGTAAGTGAATCTGGGCTCCATAACCACAGCCCTGCAGACTTTTTAAGAAACAAAACTCAAATACTAAAGAAGAGGTTTTAAATTTTAAATATTTTATTTTAGGTCAGCATAGTATTTAATATTATATTAGGAAACTCATTGTATATTTTCCTTAATGATGGCCATCACATGTGAAGATATCCAATCTTTTCCTACTTTACAAATAGGAATTATCTAATTATCTAATAATTAAATAAATTAGATAAGTATTAGATCATTTTAATTTTATAAGGAACATTTACTTACCAACAAATAAATTTTAAAAGATTTATTTACTTTGGGGAAAAATTTAACTGTTATGGCATCAAAAATTGATAAATGCTCTCATAAATTGGTGTTTTGAATTTTTGCACTTTCCACGTAAGAGAAAATCAACTGCTCTTTTCTCTTTTGTGTTTTGTTTACAAATGATGAGGTAACAGGGGTTGTAAGCACCTCCCTGCAAATGACACATGTGTGAACAGTCATGTCCAATAATTGAAAAGTTGGAATGGCTGTAATCCTTGCACTTGTTTTGTATTTAAGTTTGATTTTTTAAAAAGAAATCAATACATTTGGATATACTATTTAAGAATTTGATGTGATGATTGTATCCTGATGGATCTGGAGAGGATCAATCTGAGCCTTGGAAAATTAGTATCGTACTTATGGTCCTCATTGATAATCTTGTACTTTGTCATTAGTATTTCTTTTGTTTCTGAGTTACTAGCTAACAATGCAATACGAGTATAACATTATAAGAATAACAGAATGATGTAAAGCTGTATATCCACCAAAAACTTCATAGTGAGCAGCAGGTCCCAGCTGAGTGATAAACCAACTGACAGAGTAATGAGCAAGTGCATCTCAACACCATCAACCAAAATCCTGTAAACTTTTTAAGAAATAGTAGGATAGTAGATCCTGACACTGCCTTTAACAACCTGATCTCTTGTACTACTGGTTGGGAAACATTTCATAATTTTGCACATGATTGAGAAGTTCAAAGAAAAGTAAAAACTAAATATCTTGAAACAAGCATGGTGAAAAGAAAAATAGGGGCGCCTGGGTGGCTCAGTTGTTAAGCGTCTGCCTTCAGCTCAGGTCATGATCCAGGGTCCTGGGATCGAGCCCCACATGGGGCTCCCTGCTCAGGGGGAAGTCTGCTTCTCCCTTTCCCACTCCCCCTGCTTGTGTTCTGTCTCTCGCTGTGTCTCTCTCTGTCAAATAAATAAATAAAATCTTAAAAGAAAAAAAAAACACAACAAAACCTCTGTCTACTCTCATTCATTAAACCTAGTGCTTCCAAAGTCAGTGAAAGATAACTAACATTGCATACTACCAAGAGGATGTAGTAAACTTATTCCGAATGTTGTGAGTCTTGAATAAAGTCTCAATTCAATTAAAAGACATCTTGAGACAGTCAGTAATCCTAGGCAACTGGTGAGTAAAACATTTAAAGTTTCCCCAGGTCAGAGCTTCTCCAACTATACCGTCCACCTACATCACATGGGGGTGTTACTGAAATGCAGATTCTGATTCAGCAGTTGGGAAGAGGGCAGCTGAGATTCTGGATTTCTAACAAATTTCCAGGTGATGCTGATGCTGCTGATCCAGCCACAGGGGATTCCAAGGCCCTCTCCAGAGCTGGCAGGAAAATGCTAAATAACCATGTTAACCTTATTCAATGAAGTAAAGTATACAGGAAAGCCATAAAGCGCAAACACAAGCTACTTTTTATATTAGGTACAATCTATCCATTTCCTTGTTTCAGTCCCTGGACCCTACATCGCCCTGGCAGGCATGAAACACCATCACCATCAGCAACAACAAGGACTCATGCTTACCCCAAATCCGTCTGTCTCCTCTCTAAAGACACACCACCCACTGAACCATTATTTGAGATTTGCGAAGCCGTGAAAGCTGTGGTTATATATAAACAAAAGCCAGTAAAGAAAGATAGGTATACAAATGGCAGGTGATGAGGAAAACCTGGCAGAAAAGGATCAGAGAACCTTTGTTAACTAGAAGAAAATCTCATATACTAACTCCTATTTGCTTTTGAGGTCAGACGGGGATACTCGTTAAGGAAATGTTCATATATTTTCTACATTTGTAAATGAAAATGTCATATATTTGCGTGAAAAGATGGAATGAATAAACAAATGCAATAAACTGTAAACTGTTACTATTGGGGTGGGAATGGGGGTTGGTTAAGGTGGATAATGGCTACAAACCATTATGGCACACCTACTGTATGAAAACTGCTTTACATAGCTCATACTTAATTTCCACTCAACCTTGAAAAACAACTACAGTACTGAAGTATCCATTTCACAGTTGAAGAATCTGAGACTCTGGGAGGTCATAGAAATTGGTGAAAACTGACCTAGATCTTACCTAGATACCCCTAAAAGTGAATCTTTATACTGAGCCTGCTGTCACATAACTTACTTGAATTTGAAAGTTCATCTTCTTTCCTTTTTCAAAGTTACCTTGAATCAATAAGCATTCATTGAAAGATTCAAACAGCATCGTTTTCCACCAACCCCTGGGTGATATATTTGAGATCCCACTACAAAGTTGGTGAACCGATCAAATCTGGATCCACCTGTCTGAGCTCCCAGCAGAAGCATCATGTGCCTGTGAGTCATGAGACGGACCTGGCTGCTTCTGGCATGTTCACGAAATCTCAGATCTGCAGCCAGGAAGGAGGCTACAAATGAAGGGTTGTTTTTGTTTGTTATTGCTATTTAGTTTTGTCTGTTGATTTTTGTTGTCCTTTCATGATCTTGGACGGAAATTTCATTTGATGTGCTATTTCCTAGACTCTGTGAGAAAGTTCATGTGCCCTTTCAGGGATTTCTAATGGTTTCTTGTTGGGTGCCAAAATGCCACTGATACTCTCCTAGTCTCATTTAACTTCTTAGATCTCAGTGATTGGAAATTATAATGGTGGTTTGAGCAGAAAACCTTTGCCCTGGGGAAACAAATGGAAATACAAAGTACTTTGTCAAAGTCTTCTTGATAGCCTAAAACCGAAGATAACTTGTTTACCATGTAATTTAATATGGAAATTATTCAATGGCTGTAGTTTTTAGATCAGCAAAGATCAGAAAGAACTTTCTCCCCCACAGAGTTGCAGTTAGTAAAACTTGGCTAGGAGATTAGATTCACCTTGTTATGTCAACGTTGAGCATGCAAGAAAAAAAAAAAAATTATAGCTGATTGGCTGCCAGCAGGCACAGTTTTTAACCCTTACTAGCTACACTCAAGAAACAGGACACATTCTTTTTAATTAGTTTTGTCTTCAGATATCTGTGCAGAAGGAGCACTTGATACACAAAATTTAGAAAAGAAAGCTGAGCTAAGGACAGTGAAGCCGATGTTACTGAATGAAACTTAAATGCATTGTTCTTTTCATTCTTTGATCAAGTAGTTAACATTTTCTTAAGGAAACTTTTTTTTTTTTTGGTCGTTTCTGGCATGAAGAAAGAAGACATAGAGTATATTAAAATACAAAATCAACCAGTGCTTCGGGGACTATTTTTGGCTAACTTCAAAGGTTGGTGTTCTGAATATTTAGGATTTTCGATCACAAATGCAGAAATTCTAGACTATTCACATCCAATTTCTAGACTACAGTTTCCAGAAAAATATGAATGGCCAAGTAAATTGACCCTAATAAAATGATAATTTTCCCATGTCAAGTTCCTGACTAGAATGAGGGGTTGGACATACATTTAGATGTGATGGCAATTGTATTTTAAGAGAATGAGCAACTTAAACCCTGAACATTTCAAATTTTGAAATCATTAAAATAAGAACAACAGCAGAAAAGAACTAACCATGAGAATTTAAGCTATCAAAACAAAAACAGAAGCAGAATTTTGACTGTGCCTGATTTATTAAAAAACAAACAGAAGTTCTTAGATTTTTCTAGCCCAGAATCGTACAGGTCTGTCAACTTCTGTTTTGCTTAAATACTCAATAGTGTGGCCCTACAGCAAATTGGAAGCCTTTAGAAGACAAGGGTGATACTCTATCCATGTCAACTGTAAAAACCCAGAGTGGTTTGGGTTTTTTTTTTAAAGATTTTATTTATTTATTTGACAGCAAGAGAGACAGCAAGAGAGGGAATACAAGCAGGGGGAGTGGGAGAGGGAGAAGCAGGCTCCCCACTGAGCAGGTAGCCTGATGCGGGGCTCGAACCCAGGACTCTGGGATCATGACCTGAGCCGAAGGCAGACACTTAACGACTGAGTCACCCAGGCACCCCCAGAGTGTTTTTTTTATTTGAGCCACAGCATACAGAAGGGTGACAGGAAAGTGATGGCACCATGTAAAAGAGGACAATGTAGCAACTTAGAAGAACTGTAACTCTAATTGCTCCTCCCACTGCTGGGAGAGAAGGATACCTTCTACGGGTTCCTTGCATAATGGTATCCCAAAATTCAAGGCTTTGTGTAATATCTGTCCAATTCTATCACTGATTACCATGTTCAAATAATAGCATCCCATGTACAGCCCACTAACTTCATAGCCCAGCTTGTCTTTTCTTGTTATATATATTATTTGAAATTTTGAAAAGTTGATATTAAACTGACCTGAGAGGTCATTTTTTTTTACACAAAATTATTCATTGACTTGCAATGCACAAACACTTCACAAAATGGTGTCAGAAATCATTCATAAAAAAAACTAAACAAAAACAAAAAAAAATATTCATTCAAATATTTAATTGATATTTATTTGTCCTGTACTATATGCCACAATTCTAAGCTCTAAGGAGATTTTCTTGCTCTAACATGTTTTTTAAAGATAAAATTTAAATTTGATTGATAATCCCTATTCATAATTAGCTTGCCAAGATTTAAAGGACTTCATTCACAAAATCATGACCTAAAATGTATAAAATAAGAATATCTCAGTGTGACACTTTCTATATTCTAGAACAAATGTAAATGAGATAGAGTGGCTTGAAGCTGTCAGGAAGTTCAAAGTAGGCAAATATGGTAAAATTCCCAGTTCCTCAAATGTTTAATATGCTTTTCTATAAAAGGGAGGGAAAAATAAAACAA
>NC_138376.1:35916848-35922876 GCF_054177405.1 Leptonychotes weddellii | reverse complement strand
TTATGCTTTCCAGATCATGAGCATAAATATAAGAATTTCCAGAGCATAAATATAAGAATTCGGGTGTTCAAAACTGGGCAGAGGTGCAAGTGGGCTACTCCCAGATGGAAGAATGGAGCAGCACAGGAATCTTGAGATCCATAAGCAGGAAGGCAATAAAACAAAGGGTTGGGGGGGCTACATGTTGGGTAAGGCAGAGTGCCTACTAAAGACACTAACAAGGAGGCTAGTGGCAGGGACATAAGAGTTGACCTACTGACCCCAAAAGCTACTTTTCAGATTATTTTTCTCCTTTTCTAATACTTCCAATTCTATCTTTAGCCTTTCTGGATTGATCACTTAAGAGTTAATATTTTCTTCATCCTGTTTGTGAAACCCTTTACTTGTAAACTCTTCTTAATGTTCTTACCATTTAGGCATGTACCCTCAACCTTTAACCTGGTTGTGTTAAGGATAGATTAAATAACTCAAAACAAGAAATTTCTGAAACATCAGACAGGTCCTTTAGATTTGAAGAAGCCTCAGGCTCTCTCTGTAAAATGAAGGGGTAGGTAACGTACCAAACACAACAGAGACTATAACAGAAAACTTGGTTTTAGCTTGTTTGAACAACTGAGAAGATTTATTGGCCCACATAACTGGAACTTCAGTGATTGAGCAGGCTTTGAGGTTGGCTTAATTAAGTAATTCCAGCAACTGTTTTCACAATTTTCCCAGCTAGGCGCATCTCTGAGTATTGGCTCATTTTCAGAGTAGCATCCCTCTTGGTGACAAATTTGGCTGCAGAATTTACGAGCTGCACATCTCCACCTCACAACATGGAGAAGAAGAGTGTCTTTTCTGGTATTCTCCTTTAAACAAGGAATATTCTTTTCCTAGAGGTTTCCAAAAACTTCCCTCCCTGTTGTCTCAAATTGGGTCCCATTCCAATGCCTACTCCATTGGATTAGTTTATGAGGGCCGCCAAAACAAAATGCCACAGACCGGGTGGCTTAAAAAACAGAAATTTATTTTCTCACAGTTCTGGAAGTTAGAAGTCCAAGATCAAGGTTTCAATAGGGTTGGTTTCTTCTGCGGCCTCTCTCCTTGGCTTGTCGATAGCTATCTTCTCCCTGGGTCTTCTACTTGTCTTTCCTCTGTACGTGTCCGGTTCAATTTTTTCTCTTATAAGGACATTGGTCATATTGGACCGGGACCCACCTCAGTGATCTGCTTTTAACTTAATTACCTCTTTAAAGGACTTAGCTCCAAATACAGTCACATTCTGAGGTACTGGGGATTAGTGTTTCAACATGTAAATTCTGGAGGGACACAATTCAGCCGGTAACACCCGTCCTAATAACAAGGATCCAGCTGAACAGATTAGCTTAGACTGAGATTCTGAACCAATGAGATCATTCCCACTGCTAAGTCAAGCCCATTGCCAAAACACACTGGCGGCATTGGAGAGGATGGAAGACCAGGTGAAAATTGGGCTGACAGAGGGAACAAGCAACCATCGATATTCATTATAGGACAGTTAGGCTAAGCAATTGCTAAGATTTGTCTCTCACTATAAAACTCAGTGATTCAAAATCCCAAGTATTTTTCCTCATCATGTACTAAAAGTTAATTCAATACAAAGCAATAGGTGGAGCTTTGATAACAGTGGACCAGAAGTAGACGATCAAAAAGTTACATTACCAGAGAAGTCATCAGGGCAGGATGACATTCTCTTAGAGGTGTGGCTCTGCTTTCTGGAGAAAGTGACAACGGAAAACAAGACCGTAAGCTACAGTCAATGGCGGAGGAAGGAAATAAGGAATCACTCCGCTTTGTGTGGGGACGGGGAAAAGCGGCTCAGCATAGCCTACATCTCATTATTTTGAAGATGGTAAGAGTTCTGCAAATGTCACAGGATGCTGATAAAGACAGTTGACAGAAAACCTCTTCAGCTTTTGACTTGACCTTTGATTATGTTAGGTTAAGCCAGGAGAAATGGATGCTTAATAGGTTAAAAATGATTAACATATTGGCAATTTCATGGTTCAACCAAATAAAGGCCTTTCCCAAGAGGCCTTAAAGGCATGTGCTCCAAAGCCTAGCAGCAAATATAAAGGATTTATGAAGGAAAATATATCTTAGAACATAAATTCGCTTTCAGCCTGATGGCCTCCATAGACTCCATTTATGATACAAAATGATGAAAACAACAATCTTGACTTATAGACAGAAAGCTAAATTATCTTTCACACAGTGTGTTTTCTTTATCTGGGGAATATATACGTCTGAAAGTATTCAAACAAACTAAGAAAAATTGTGGCATTTTTTAAATCTTAGATATCATTCCCTGTTTACACTAACTGAATCCCCAGCTATTGATGAGGAAAATTAATTTTCTGAGTTTTATAAAAATAGTAGCAAAATGATTTCATTCCCTACCCCCACCATTCACCTTTCCTATCTTCTAACTTTGTTGGCATTGAAACCCCCACATTTGTCTAATGGGTCATTTGCTTTGTTTGGATCTCACATTAGCATTTGTTTTTAAATATTTAAGGTATGTATTAAATGTCCCAGATAGGCTTTAATGGAAAAGAAAAAAATGGCCCCAGACAGATGAATCCCCAAAACTTTTGGTTTAGACTTTAGTCTCCTTTTCTTTCCCCCAAGTATGGGCAGAGATTTAAACACTTTTTTATCAGAATTTTTCTCTTTATTCTACTGAAGTTATTTCATGTTCATAGAGATTTTATGTTGAAGAAGTTTCTTTTTATGATTCGATATCCCTCCCTTTATGTTTGATATACATAGGATTTACACTGATAGGGGAAATTAGAAGGCTCTCAAGAATATTTCCTATAAATTTCTAATAAGGAAAAGCATCACTTACAGCTCTGATATGGGGAAGTTATGCAAAAGAACCTCTACAAAAGATTTGAAATTTAGATTATTTATTTATTTATTTATTTATTTATTTTAAAGATTTTATTTATTCATCAGAGAGAGAGAGAGCACAAGCAGGGGGGAAGGCAGGCAAAAGGAGAAGCAGGCTCCCTGCTGAGCAAGGAGCCCCATGCAGGACTTGATCCCAGGACCCTGGAATCGTGACCTGAACCGAAGGCAGATGCTTAACTGACTGAGCCACCCAGATGTCCCGAGATTGCTGCATTCATTTAACATGTTGGCAAAGAAATATAATTTTATTTGCACAGAATCTGAGAAACAAAAATTTCTTAGATTTTTATAATAGAACAAGCATATCACTTGCTAATCAAAATTTGGGGGCAGTGCTGCTGATAGAACAATGTGTTTAATTAAAACACAAAATAATTCTATTTGAGAAATTAAAGGAATGTCATCTTCTTCTTTTCATTTTTCTTAAGGTGATCTCCAAAAACTACATTCCTATTATTCAGTTTGTTGAAGTGCAATTACTTACGTCGCTATGTCTGGCAGGAGTGAAGTACAAAACTCATTTTTCCCCCCATGTGGACACAAGCGCTCCTCTGCATTACAAAGTGCTGTGGGAGGTGTTTATTTTGCAATTAAATCAGAGTAAGGACAATGTTCTGAAGTTATTGCTTAGTGTCCCTCCCCCTCTCCTCCCCTAATACCTTTTTTTAAAGATTACTAAAACCAAGGCTGAAAGTGGTTTTGGTAAAGGAAAACTCTGATCTTTAATAAATTAGTGAACACTTAACAGAGATACGTGTAACAATTTGCATTTCACTTTTCCTACCACACCTTAGGCCACCATCACCTGTTTTAGGTTCTACGGAGAATTATGTGTCAGGAGGCGCTTCATTTCATTCTCTGTTTGACACTATTTGGGGCATCTGTAATATACGAGGCCCTGTGCCAAGAATTCTGATCCGGGGTAACTTTATGGCTTCTTAGAGGAAATAAAAATATGTGCCTAAGTAACTGTAAGGCAAGAAGGAAAGCAAAAAGTCTCATGAAAGTTACAGTCAGTGTTAAGCTCCAGGGGAAGAAATGTTGCTGCTCTTCTGAAGAAATGTGGCATTTGAACTGCTTTGAAAGACAAGAGCATTTGGATGTGCTGAGAAGTAACAGGGAGGGCTCCCAGGCAGAAAGAACTAGCACGCACATGGCAAAATGAAATGCATGTCTAGGAAACACCAAACAGTTAAGCGTGGCTCTAGTACGGAGTACGAGAAGATTATGAGGAATGAACTGGAGAAATGGACTGACCTAGATGAGAGAGGGTCAGAAATGCCAGGCTAATGAGTTCGGTGATGTTCTATGGGCCATGGGGAGCCACAATTGATTTTGTTTTAAGTAGGGCAATAACGATGGCCCCAAGTGATGATTCGTATAAACAACTTACTGCAGGACAGAAAACAAGGTGGGCGAGGTTAGAAGGCTTTTGTGTGTCCAAGTGCAAGCTAATGAAAGCCTGAGTTAACAGTATTGGCCAGGCTCCTATTGCTTCTCAAGCCCCCACCCACCCACCCTCCTATATATCATCCAACTACAGGCCTAACAAACGAGGTCTTGACCTACCTTTCCTTACCTTTTCTCAATCTCCTTTGCTTTCATCTCTTTCCACCGATCAAGATTTTTGGCTCCCTGACTTCCACCTTCAACTCTGAGCCCCAGGCATTTGACCTTCATCCTTAACTCTTGTAGCATTTGGACGCTAGTTTTTGCCTGTGCACTCTGGTCAGATTCACTTTTCCATCCTTGGATTATTCTATTCTCTCAGGGGGGCTCGTGATGCCTCAGCCTCAGCCTTAGCCCCCGCAGAGCACAGTCTCACATGTATCAGTCAGGATTTGCAGTTGCAAACAGAAACTACTCTATTTTTTAAATATTTTATTTCTAAGTAATCTCTGCACCCAGTGTGGGGCCCCAATTCACAACCCCGAGATCAAGAGTAGCATGCTGCACCGACTGAGCCAGCCAGGTGCCCAGAAAATAACTTAAATGTAGTAAAGTATGTTTGGTACCTCATGGAATCTCCAAGAGGGCTGGAAAGTCGGGCCCAGAGGCTCTGCAGCCTGGATCCACGCCCCACATCATATCGTGAGGCTGCTTGGGGGAGAAGGCACCATTGCCCATGCCAGTCACTCCGGGGACCCAACAAAGAAAATTCACCAAGCAGGTTCTGGAAGAGCGACGCCTCTGTTGTCATTGCTGTGAAATGGTAGATTGCAAAGGCTCCTGCTTCCTGCCTTCGTTTGCTTCTGGGGTGAAATCTTCATGATTATAGCTGATTAGTGAAGCCTCAATGCATGGAGAGATGGCATGAACACGGTGCTTATGAAGCTGGAGCGTTAGGACCCCTCACATGCACAGAGCCCTTCCAAGGCCCCAGGAGAGTCCTAGAAAGGTGATAGGTTTGGGACAATTTGCAAAAGAGAGATACCATAACTGCAATTCTGTCTTCCCCACCACACTTACTAAATGCACACAACATGATCAACCATGATTTGTGAAGCTTTAAAGAAACTTTCTAAATAATCAATAAAATTTTTTCTTGACCAACCTTGCTAAAGGAAAGACTAAAATATCTTTCTATTCTATTTTTTTAAGGTTTTATTTTTAAGTAATCTCTACACCCAACGTGGGGCTCGAAATTATAACCCTGTGATTAAGAGTCACATGCCCTACCGACTGAGCCAGCCCAGTGCCCTTCTTTCTATTCTTGTGTAGAAAAAATATTATAGGGTGCCTGGGTGGCTCAGTCAGTGAAGCATCTGCCTTCGGCTCAGGTCGTGATCCCAGGGTCCTGGGATTGAGCCCCGCATCGGGCTCCCTGCTCGGTGGGGAGCCTGCTTCTCCCTCTCCCTCTGCTGCTCCCCTTGTTTGTGCTTGCTCTCAAATAAACAAATAAAGTCTTAAAAAAGTATTATAAAATCATTGTCATGTGAAGATGTAGTCAAAAAGAATTACTATTTTTTTTGATTTGTGATGGTTGCGGTACTGGTCAGCTTTTTAAAATTTATAATCTGTTTTGATTTCTTTTCTAATTTGAAACAAGCACTTAATTTTTTTTTTAAAGATTTTATTTATTTATTTGAGA
>NC_138376.1:35898345-35916348 GCF_054177405.1 Leptonychotes weddellii | reverse complement strand
GAACCATGAGAGACGATGGACTCTGAAAAACAAAGTGAGGGTTCTAGAGTGGAGGGGGGTGGGAGGATGGGTTAGCCTGGTGATGGGTATTAAAGAGGGCACATTCTGCATGGAGCACTGGGTGTTATGCACAATGAATCATGGAACACTACATCTAAAACTAATGATGTAATGTATGGGGATTAACATAAGAATAATTTAAAAAAATAAAAAAATAAAAATAAAATTTTTTTGGCATTTCATAGGTTTTCAAATGGAAAGGAAAATAAATATGTGTACTCAGAAAAAAAAAACCCACTCATTTGTGTACTAGGCAGCCCTCGTTATTCAGTCCCCACAGATTTCAGAATTATCATTCTTTACCTGTCTTTGAATTAGCTCTTTTAAAATGGCATGGGTAATTGACCAGAAATCCACCATGTAAATAAGAATGGAGGAGGACTACTAAAGATAGTAGACTATTCCCCCTTGTCTTTAGCAAAACTATTCTTGTTATTTCATAATTGTTGAGGCTTTATTTTAAAAATTAACTTATTGACCACATTATTTACCAAAAGAATGAGGTTGGATTCTTACTTTATACCATATACAAAAATTAACTCAAAATGGATTGAATACTTAAACATAAGACCTATAACTATAAAATTCTCAAAAGAAAACATCAGGGAAAATCTTCATGGCATTGGATTTGACAGTGATTTCTTGGATATGAAACCAGAAGCATAGGCAACAACAAGAAAATAGACAAGTTGAACTTCATAAAAACTAAAAACTTCTGTGCATCAAAGGGCATTATCAAGAGTGAAAAGCCAACCCACAGAATGGGAAAGAATATTTACAAACTATATATCTGAAAATAACAAGTCTTGACAAAGAGGTAGAAAAATTGGAGCCTTATGCATAGCTGGTGGGAATGCAAAATGGTGCAATCACTATGGAAAACAGTATGGAGGTTCCTCGAAAGACTAAATATAGAATTAGCATATGATCCAACAATTCCACTTCTGGATATATACCAAAGTAATTGATAGCAAGGACCTGAACAGCTACTTGTATACTAATGTTCACAGCAGCATTATTCACAATAGCCAAAAGGTGGACAGAAATGTCCATCCATGGATGAATTGCTAAACCAAATGGGGTACTACATACAATGAAATATTTTCAGTCTTAAAAAAGGATACATGCTACAACATGGATGAACCTTGAAGACATTATGCCAAATGAAGTGAGCCAGTTACAAAAGGACACATGGTGTATAAATCCACTTATGTGTGGTACCTGAAATAGTCAGATTTGTGGAGAGGAATGTAGAAGAGTAGATACTGGGGCTGAGAAGCAAGGGCAGTAAAGTGGCTTGGGGGAAAGTGATGGGGGGAGTTATTATTTACTGGGAGAGTTTCCATTTGGGATGATAAGAAAGTTCTGGAGCTGGATTTTAGTGATGGTTACACAACAGTGTGGATGTATTTAATGCCGTGAAGTATACGCTGAAAAATGGTTGAAGTGGTAAATTTTGTGTTATATGTATTTTTCCACAGTAAACACACACACACATCTATATATTCTTAATTTGGACTTCCCTAACAGCAGACGCTGGGAGACAAGGATTTGAGAGTGAGTAGCGTGTTTGGGATCCCCAGAACCATTGTTGGCAAGTGGGCAAGAAAAGCAAGCAAGACGGTTTATGTTACCAAGCCAGATACCACCATGCACAGCTGAAAAATAATTTAGCTGGGAACTCTGGGATCCAGTATAACATAACCTGAGAGCTAATTCCCTGGTTGGGTGAAGGAAAAGGAAAACTGGTCTACCAGATCCCATCAGCTATTCTTAAAGGGCTTCTCCTTAGACATCTGCTCATTCCCTTGAGCAGGTGCAGCAGGGTGGACACCTGTGGCTCGATAAAGTCCTTGGGCAAAGGGGTCCTAATCTGGCAGCTGGCTGAGGCATTGACAAGACCTGCCTCAATATATTTAATTCAGACTTAAAAAAAAAGCCCTAATTCAAATGGATGGCATTAATTAAATAGGCAGAGATTTCTCAATAGGCAGACCCTCAGTACTATAGGATAGAGTTTACAGGATGTGCAGCATGTATTAAGTACCTCATCACTCCCATCCTGTGACTGTCGGACTTTGAACTGTCTACTCTGTAGCATCTTGTAGCTTTGGCCTAAGTTTTGGTCCTCATCCCCTGCTCCAGTAAGGAAAAGCCCCCCCTGTAGCCTTCCTTTCTGATGAAGGAAAACTTGGGCCAAAAACCTGTTTTCTTCTGAGTGTAATTAAAGCTCATTTCGTTATTTTTGTATCCTCTATACCTATCTACAGCTTTTCCTGTAAGTATTAAATAAAAGACGGAGGTGAGGTCGAATGGGAGGTAAGGATGGAGAAATCTCTTGGAGAATAAGAGTTGGGGAGGGTGTCCAAGAACAAAGCTAACCGGGGCTGTAAAGGAAGGAGAAAGATCAAAGCTGAATTCATTTACATTTCAATGAACACCAGGGACAACTCTCTTTGTGAGACTATTTATTGTAGCATTGTTTGAAACTTTGCAACTTTCTCTTTGTTTGGTGTTTTACCCGTTTCCTGTTTCCTGTTAAAATTAACAAAAAAAACCCAAACTTAACCAAACAAAAAGCCCTTGGAACACCTTAAAAAGTTTATGCAATTTTAAGGCGATCATGGGTCACATACATTTTTTCGATATAGGGGCCACTGGGAGGACTAAAATCCTCTTGGAGACGCCACTGAAAATGGAAGCTGATGGTTCCTGCCTGATGAAGTGAGAAGGTAAAAAAGAGCCCACCATACCTTTTATCCTTGGCACACACTACGATTTGCCACTCTGGCTTAGAGCTGAAGGAATCCCCACCACCCGGTGGAGTGGGTAGATGAGACGATAGTCTCTTGGCATACTTAGTTGTATCAAAACCTTCCCCATGGAAATACTGAAAAGTGTGATGATTAATTTCTTAAGGGCTGACAACAAATTTACAGTTTAAGTAGGTTTTTGTCTTGAAGACAAAATGTCTTACCATTTCTCACTTTGGGGACCAAACCCATTTTCATGTCAGGAAATTCCTCAACTGGAAGATTTAGTGAGAGGAAAAGTTAATGTTAACCGTGGAGGAGATTTTGCTTTTCATTTACCTGCCTGGCTTGTATTCTTAGATTTATACATACTGTATGAGCTCGTAAGCCATGACAAGACACGGAGAAACTTTAAATATATGTTGCTAAGTGAAAGAAGCTACATGCTGTACGATTCCAACTATCTAACATTTCGGAAAAGGCAAAATTATGGAGACAGTAAAAATATCAGGGGTTGCCAGGGGTTAGGGAGGGAGGGATGAAATAGGCAGAGCACAGGATTTTCAGAGCTGTGAAACTGCCTAATGGCGCATGCATGTCATTATACATTTGTCCAAACACATAGAATGTACAACACCAAGAGTGAGCCTTAATGTAAAAGGACGACTTTGGCTAATAATGATGTGTGAATATAGGTTCACCAATTATAACAAAGGCACTGCTCTGGTGGGGGTTGTTAATAATGGGCAAGGTCTGTGTGTAGGGGGGTTCACAGGGTATATGGGAAATCTGCGTACCTTCTGCTCAACATTGCTGCGAACCTAAAACTGCTTGGAAAATAAAGTCTGCTAAAAAAAAAAAAGTGTGCTGTATGTTCAACAATTGTGTACTTAACAGCCATACAGCCTCTATCCTAGGTCTCAAAAGAGAACCGTCTTGGGTGGATGTCGCCACCTGGTGGCCGATATGGGGAACTGTCCAATGTAAGCCTGCCTGCTTTCTCCTTCAAAAGCAGGGTGAACTTGTAATATACCAGATTTTCTTTTTGATAGTCACTGTTCCAGCTCAGCAAATCCCACTAAAGATACTCACACACACACACACCCAAACTCCTCTTACAACATTCCCTCACTGTTCCAGCTCAGCAAATCCTACTAGAGATACACACACACACACACACACACACACACACGCACGAACACCCCAAACTACTCTTACAACCTTCCCTCCCCACTGTTGCTAATTGTTTCTTCCTGCTCTCCCACAAGGCAATTTTGTTATTTCCCTCTCTGTTCTTCTTCTTTTTCTTAATTTGTAACGCCCTCACTCAAGTTAATGGAAAGCGTATGTTTCACAAATAATGAGGCACATTGAAACCAATGTTACAAATTTTAAAACTTTTGCATTCCCCAGAATTACTCTTCTTTCAGAATCCTCATAAAGTTTACAAGGCGTTTCTCCTTGTCTCTCAGTTTGATCCACTTTTTCTCAATCACCGGTATTTAAGGCAACATTTTTAAAAAAGATTTTATTTATTTATTTGAGAGAGAGAACACATGCCTGCATGTGAGCATGGGGAGGAGCAGAGGGTGAGGGAGAGGGAGAGAAGCAGACTCCCCACTGAGCAGGGAGCCCACACAGGGCTCCATCTCAAGACCCTGAGATTCATGACTCCAGCTGAAATCAAGAGTCGGCCGCCCAACCCACTGAGCCACTCAGGCATAAGGCAACATTTTATTTTTATTTTTAAATTTTATTTATTTATTTATTTTTTAAAGATTTTATTTATTTATTTGACAGAGAGAGACACAGCGAGACAGGGGACACTAGCAGGGGGAGTGGGAGAGGGAGAAGCAGGCTTCCCGCTGAGCATGGAGCCCGGTTTGGGGCTCGATCCCAGGACCCCGGGATCATGACCTGAGCTGAAGGCAGACAACCAATTACTGAGCCACCCAGGCGCCCCAATAAGGCAACATTTTAAAATCACTTAAGGTATTTCTTCATACATAGGTATTTGCTGATTTGTCAAAGGGAAGCTGGTAGGATAAACCAAGAACTAATAAACATAATTTCCTGAAGGGGGTGGGAGAGAACAGGGTTGAAGGCAGGGATACAAGACACTTCCCTGAACGCAGTGTTTGTTTGTTTAAGAAAGCAGCTTAACTGAAGTATAATTTACACAACATAAAATTCACTCATTTTAAGTTACAATTTAATGACTTTTAGTAGATTTACAAAGTTATGCAACCATCACAGCAATCTAATTTTTTAAAGTAATCTCTATGCCAAACATGGGGCTTGAACTCATGACCCTGAGATCAAGAGTCACATGCTCTACTGACTGAACCAGCCGGGCACTCCAACAACAATCTAATCTTAGAACACTTCCATCAACTTCCAAGGAAATTTTGCCCTTATTTGAAGTAACTCCTCATTTTCTTTCTTTTTTTTTTTTTTTTTTAAAGATTTTATTTATTTATTTGTCAGAGAGAGAGCACAAGCAGGGGGAGTGGAAAGGGAGAAGCAGGCTTCCCGCTGAGCAGAGAGCTCGATGTGGGGCTCGATCCCAGGACCCTGAGATCATGACCTGAGTGGAAAGCAGATGCTTAACAGACTGAGCCATCCAGAAAATGAAAACTCCTCATTTTCAATCGTAGCTCCAAAGTCTCACAAAGTCCATCATCAGCCTGGTTGTTTTATTTATTCTTTCTTTCTTTCTTCTTCTTCTTATTTTAGCCCTGTTGTTTTACCTAGGACCCTAACCAGGATGACCTTACTACACGGCTCCAGGGGATTATGTTCATTTGTAACCCATGTAGATGGTGCCTTGTGGAGTCGTGCTATACCCCGAGGCTGCCACTTAATCTCTATTGCATGAAATACAGGTTATAATATAAATCAATAGCAGAATATCATGACATAGTCACTATTTCTTTATTTTTAAAGTAGGCTGCACGCGCAATGGGGGGCTTGAACTCATGACCCTGAGATCAAGCATCACATGCTCTACCGACTGATCCAGCCAGGCACCCCAGAATGATCATAACGTTTTTAGAGCAGAGACTCATTACAGCAGAAATTTTCTACTGCTCAAAACCGTATTCGTGTTATAAAGCCACACTATTTGTAACAGTAGCTAAAGATTATTAATCTCCATCATTTTATTAATCTCCATCATCTAGTGAAAAAACCAATTAAAATAACATAATTATTTGCAGTTTTTAAAATAGACTTTAGTTTTTAGAGCAGTTTCAGGTTCACAGCAAAATTGATACAGAGATTTCTCACATACCCACACCCCCCTCCCCACATGTATAGCCTCCTTCATTAACATTCCCCTATTTGCAGTTTTAAGTATTTCTCCTTGGTATCTGATTCTAGCAGGAATAAGTTATGAGGTCATTCATTCATTCAGTCATTCATCTAACAAATACCTGATAAGTATTTATTATATGCCAGGCACTACTTCAGATGATAAGAATAAACAGTAAACAAAAACTCACAGAGCTTATGTCTGGAGAATTCAAACATTAATCAAATAACCCCACACAAATATAATTGTAGAAAGTGCAAGGAGACAGGAGCTCACAGTCTGTAGAAAGATATAATCAAGGTTGTACATGAGGCTTCATCCAGAGGGACAGATGACATGTCACCTACTTCTCTTCTAGTTTTTTCCACATCATTACACAAGCTTTTTGTGCATAAAACTCCTCTCCTCTTTAACAGTCCTGACTCTTGCCTTCCCAGAAACCCAGACAAAATAGATGAGATAGGTAGTCATCAGCCCCCCAGTCCTATCACCTGCTACAATCTGAATACAATTCTATGAAGTGAGAACATTTAGAACGCTGGACTTCAGTCTTCTGAGCAATCTTGATAAAATGCCATGATTTTAGACCAAGTAGAAATTTTCTCATCAGTGATTGGAAAAGTGAAATTAATTCAATAAATATAAATCATATATCAAATTGAAAGAACTATATCACCCTGGTTGAGTACAGAACAACACAAGTGTATGAATATCTTAAGGCCTACCAGATACTAACAATATAATACTAGCAAGAAAAACGTCAGGGCAAGAAATTTAGACTTGATGTATTTAGTGATTAAAATGTTTCCTTGAATTTCTAGGAAAGCCAAAATAACTCATCACATGTTAAAAAGTTATAATCAAAGACCTTTTTAAAAAGTCTTCTTCAGGGGCACCTGGATGGCTCAGGTCATGATCCCAGGGTCCCAGGATCAAGCCCCACGTCGGGCTCCCTGCTCAGCGGGGAGTCTGCTTCTCCCTCTCCCTCTGCTTTCTGCTCCCCCTGCTTGTGTGCACGCTCTCTCTCTTTCTGTCAAATAAATAAATAAAATCTTAAAAAAAAAAATTCAACAAGTGTCATCTCATCAGAAACTAAGCAAACTGGAAGATAATGGGAAAACATCTTTCGTATACTGAGAGAAAAACTGCTGACTTGAAATGATATACTTGGTAAAAACAACTTTCAAAAACGAAAGCAAAATAATGTATTTTCAGACAAAGGAAAGCTGAGGGAGCTAAGGGCCAGCCACCTGGCACTGGAATGTTAAAGGGGATCCTTAGGCAGAAGGAGTATAATTTCAGACGGAACCTGATTTCACACAAAGAAATAACACCAGAGATGGTAAAAATGGAGATTTTGAAAAAGCCTCCCTTCCCTTAGTTTTAATGACTTTTTTTTTTAAAGATTTTATTTATTTATTTGACAGAGAGAGAGAGAGAGAGAGAGGGAACACAAGCAGGGGGAGTGGGAGAGGGAGAAGCAGGCTTCCCGCCGAGCAGGGAGCCCGATGCGGGGCTCGATCCCAGGACCCTGGGATCATGACCTGAGCCGAAGGCAGACGCTTAACGACTGAGCCACCCAGACGCCCCAGTTTTAATGACTTTTTAAAGTGATTGTTGAAAGTGAAAATGCCAACAGTGTATAATGGAGTTTATAATATATGGAAAAGCAGAATGCGTGGAAACATGAGCACAAAGGAGAGGAAAAAGCAATCAGAGAATGCCGTGTAAGGTTCTCACACTATACAAGAAGTGGTTACATATTATTTGAAGGTAGACTGTAATGCGAAAGGATGTAGACAGCAACCACTAAAATAGTTTTAAAAACAAGGTAACTAATAAGCCAATCGTGGAGATGAGTCACCATAAAACGAGATGGTGGTTGTAATTCTTTCAGAATCCACCAACCAGACATCTGTCTGTTTTCTCTATGGACTGTGTCCCTCCTTAAACTTATGCTGCTGTGTTGCAGTGTTCAGTGTGTCTTTTTTTCAGCAGGAATACACTTGAGCACGACTCCCCTACGGAGAAATCAGACCTTCGGATGCTTCGTTTGTTGGACCTCATCCCACACCTCCATGAAAAACAGATCCGCAGAGCTGCAGCTACCTTCCCAATGAAGACAAACTTCTGTGTTACTGTGCATAGCAGCAGTTTGGAGTCTCCCTCCCATCATCCAGACCTGGACTCTTGGTATATTGTGTTTCCTGGAAAGATGCAATAAACCTCTTTCTCAAAATACAGAAGGATTGAAGAAACAGGAAAACTCTGAAAGCTTCCCATCGTGCTAACGATAAAGTTTCAAAAAATTAATATCTAGGGGCATCCTGACTGGCTCAGTAGGAAGAGCACGTGACTCTTATCTCTGGGTTGTGAGTCAGAGCCTCATGCTGGGTATAGAGATGACTTAAAATAAATAAACTTAAAAAAATTACTCTCTAGAACCTGCATTTTTAACAAGCTCTAAAGATGATTCTGATGAGTTCTGAGTCTGAGACATACTGGCGTAGGAGATCCACAGGCTTTGGAAGGTGATGGGAAGGATGGGCCCACCTGTGAGGCAGAGCATGGAGGAAGAGTTTTCCCTGGGAACTGGGATTTTTAAACAAGCTCTCTAAGTGACTCTGATGTGCGTGTTCTGTGGAAAACATGGGGGAGTCTTGCCTCTAAGATGACAATGACTAAGCATGAAGACTTTGAACCCAGACTCTAAATACTACTATTACTACCTATGCAACTTTTGGGAAGTTGGTTGGCATTTCTGCATCTCAGTTTACTCACTTGGAAAATGGGGCTGATAATAGTGCCCACTTTGTAAGGCTGTGAGGATTGAATGAGTTGGTAAATGTAAAGTGTTTGAAATATAAGAAACATTCACTATTCAATAAAAAATAGAGCTTCATTTCCATTAGAACACCCCTCTACAAAGAAAATTAAAAGTGATGGATTTTTATTTACAAATTCATTGGGCCAATGTATAATGTCCAGATTCCTGTTAAAGTTCAAAGAGTTCAAAACCATGAGAGGTTTTAAAGCAGGATATATGATTCCATTTTCGGTACTCTATTATTTGCCACTAATCCACCTGTCTATATTTACTGAGATGTCTAATCTTAGGGATCCATTATATCCTCAGAACTGGAGGGCCTGCAAAAAGTTAGCTTTTTAAAATGTGAGTTTGTAGCAGATGCATGATCAAGAAAATAACTAAGTCTTTTAAGATAACAATTTTTGGATGGTTCTGCTCCCCCCTCAGATCTCTTATCTGATTTAAGCTCCTTCATAAATCAAAATATTTGTTCTAAAGTTGACAAGAGCTTGAGAATTCTCAACAGATGAGATCTTAAATGGCTCTGGAATACTTCAGATTATGTGAAACAAAACAAACTAAGAAAATAACTCCAATCTTCCCAGGGTTTTATAAAATTATAAAAAGAGTTATTATTTGCTTGGTTATGAATTTCTGCCTAACCCTGCTTATTAAAATGCCTCCAAGACTACCATTTACGACTATTGAGACATCATACATATAATACTCAAGAGTGACGCCAAAAGCTCTTGATTTCAGTTTGTTACCAGGGATCTAAGTGCTCTTTTTGGTTGTGGCTCTTGGTAGACATCACTCTTGCTCATCTGTCAGAGCTGTCATCTCCTCCTCCTTGATTAAATTGTGTCTGTGATTTGGGAAGTTGGTAAAAGCAGAGAATTGTGCTGCCTCTGTCCTACTCCCACCCCAGTAACAGTTTAGTGACAAACAAGGGATCTCTACACTAGATGGATTTTTTTGGTATTGTACCTTCTGTCTGTGGTGTTTGATGAAATCAATAAAAAGGCTCTTGCATTAAGATCAGGAACATGCTTTAGCTCCCATGTATTTCATAGTAATATTTCTTATTCTCCACACTCATATGACAAAGCAATACTTGCAAATTTCTTTCGGTTGAATAATTGGTAATGTATGCGAGACATCCTTAAGTGCCTTGGGCTTGGCTTTGGCCTCTGCAGAGCTCCCAGATGGGCCCGCGATGGGAAGTGACTTGCCAGATCCTTTAAGACCTAGGGTCAATCTGGTTCTTAGCTCTAGGGACTGAGCAGGTGACATTAATCAGCAAGCAAAGTATTTGAGTGACTTTAAAGACTGGTATTTCTTGGAGTTCCTCCGCTCTCTTCTCCTCCTCAAGACATTCTAATAGCTACAGTTTCCATCGCTATGTTGGTGACTATTAATTCTATATTTCCAACCCCAAACTCTCTCCTGAAATCCAGACCCATCTGGTTCACTGACTATTGGGAATCTCATCTTGGATATCCCTTGGCTACCCTATGGAATTCATCATCACTTCTCTCCCCTCCCAAAGTACTGCCGCTTTAGAAGATGTTTCTTATCAGAGTGAATGACACACCATCCACCCAGTTTCTCCAAGCAAAACTCAGACTTGCCTGTTCCCGATCACTCTCCAACATGCACACATAAACATTCATTATCTACCTTTCTCAATATATCCAGAATCCACCCAATTCTCTTCATGGCTGCTGCCACTGTCTTCATCTTTAGTGTCCCTTTCCTGGTCTTGTCCCTTTCCAACTGTCTAGAGAGATCTTTCTAAAATAGAATTAGATCGTGTCACTTCCCTGCTTGAACTTCCTCCCAGGATCCTTTGCTGCCCTGTAAATAAACACCAACTCAGCAACCTGTAGGGCTCACTGCCTCCAGGGCCATCCACCCTCCTCCCCACTTGGACTTTGTTAACTCCATTTAGCTGTAAGTTCTGAGTTTGTTTATTATTTTCTTTGGGAAACCTTCCCTGAAGTCCTCAGACTGGGTCGGCTTCTCAGTTCCCACGGCACCTGAGCTTACCCCTCAGAGCACTTATTTTATATTAACTTGTCTGACTTTTTCATTACACTGGAAGTTCCTTGATAGAAAAAACTCTGTGTAGTTCAGCATCATAATACCATTTACCTGGCAGGTGTTCCGCAAATATTTATTGTGTGAACTAATGAACGGGTTCACCTCGAGCAAAAGCTTCAGCACTACGTAGGTACTTAGTGTATGTGTATGTGCCCTCTGGCAACAGAATAAAACACAAAATAGGAAAATTTTGCACTTACGATCCTGTGATCCCTAGAACAGAATTGTGAGCCATTAATGGCGACATATGATTCTTGTTATGTTCGGAAGGAATTGGAGTGAAGCATATAAAAAGGCAAGGTGATTAACTCATTTATTAACACAGAAGGGCCTACTGGGTGCCAGACCTCGGGAGAGGCTTTGGAAATGCTGAGATGATTAATACTTGTTGACTGCTCCCCAGGAGTTCAAAGTCAAGTGGGTGTTAGACTCACAGAATGGTAGAGCTGGGGAGACACAAAGGAAATTCAGTTCAGCCCCCCCCATTTTACAGAAGAGATGTAGATGGTTTCTGCAAATTACTCAATAACTATATAAAAAGAGAGTGTTTTCCCCTTTACACACCGGTACTCTCCCCCACTTTCAATTAATCCACTTTCTTAAAAAGGGAACACCATATCAGTGATATTATGAAATCACAATCAACATAAGCTCACCTTGGAAGTGGGGAAAAAATATGGTCTGCCAAAGTTGCCCGGAGGGGAAATTCCTATTTGAAATACTGGCATCATAAGTGTTTTAGGAAAAAAAATCACATGAAGGAGTTAAAAGCGATCATTAATTAAAATCATCAAGCCGTATCAGTGGGATATGGAAAGAATTTGATTACACAGTCATTTGACTCCAGCATTTTATTGACCAGAAACTGGTTTTAAAAGAGAAACTGGTGTTAGTAAACTAAGAGAGAAATAGTTTTTAATGGACATTTTAGGAGCTTCAGTAAAGTGACCGTTTGTGTACATTTCCACGTGTGGCTGTCAGGCAAAGATAGGCAAACTGGTTTGTCCCAGGTGAGATGTGAGGAAAGTGGCCTGCTCAGGACTGTTTTTCTTGGACGAGACAGGTCCTACTCACTGGGTGTGCGTCCCACCAGAGAAGACCAAGCAGAAGGCAGCTTAGAATTAAAAGGTTGAAAATATCTACATGTTCAAGTCAGAAAACCAGAAATGCTCACTTACGCAGGATAGTTGATGCCTTAAATATCTGCTTCACTCCCATGTCACTTGTTTCCTGGAGCTCTGAACAACCATGAGGGGGGTTTTGCATGGACTGTTTATATTTAGAGGGTCACTGACCTAAAGGAACTTCGTGTGGGCAAAAGGTTTATTGTAGAGGTTAAATAGATTGCCCACTGACAATCGTTGCTACATTATTATACGATTACATATATGTGCATACACATATGCATTATTACCATTATTACATACACAGATTACTCTTACATATGCATAATATACATTAGTACATATATGTATGACTATTACATATATATATCATATATATATTTAAAGAGAGAGAGACTCACGGTGCATCATAAAATTATACCTACTGGGAGCAATTTTATTAGTAAATCAGACTACTCCTCTGTCAAACTTTAGGCATGATTTTCCTTGTCTTTTTTGTTTTGCAGACCATGGGAGTGTGGGGAGGGCGGGGAGAAGCTTTTTTTGGGGGGGTGTTATTCAGTAGAGTGGTAATGATACTGTTCTGTTCCTTCAAGTAGAAAAGTCAGAAGTTACATCTCATCTCAGAGATTCAAACCGCCTTTAATTTATATGTTGATCTCATGTGATTGGACTGGAATGCAATGGAATTTCAATTAGGCATGCTTACCACGGAGAGAACAAAACACCCTGAATTTTCTAATTATGTGAGCACGGAGGCTTGGATGATAAATGATGGGAAGGAAACCTCGAGGCAGAAACCGTGATGTGCTTTCCCAGTGCTCACAGCACTTACTTCCTTTAATATACATTTTGAAACTGGTGCCTACTTTCCTTCTGCTCCTTCCTGCACTGGCTATATGAATTTAATCATTTGCCCTCTGCTATCCTTGACCAGAATTAGAAGCCAGTCTGACTCCAGAGCTTGGACCCTCCGTAAACGTCATCCCCACTGCCTTTGAGTTCACAGAGTACCCGACCTGTGGTGTTTACTCAACAAATACTCGTGGAATTGAGGTGAACCCCAAGCAGAAGGTAGCTTAGTGGAGCCTTGTTCCCCATATTGAGTGAGCAAGGCTTCAAAGGAAACAGAAAGCCAAGCAGATGCTTAGACAGAAAGGTTGACGTGAGACCCGACCGACCCGCGGGGCTTCCTCGCCACGTCCCAGTCCAAAGGGGAAAGACTTCAAAATGACTCCAAATTAATTCTGCCTAAGTGGGACAAAGAATTCAAAGCAACGATTGCCAACTCACTAGAGAGATGGCTAGGAATGAATTTGGGTTCCAACTGAGCAGAAATTCAATTTTGGCATCCACTCAGCTGAAATAAGGTCAGTTGTTTAAAATTGTGTCTCAAGGAAAGGCTGAGTGTCACAGGTGATTATCTTCAAAATTCTCCAGCGTCCTGAGGGACCTGACAGGCTTGCCCGAGAGCCTGTGTAAGCATTGATTAGCCACGCTCCCAGCCTGGTTTGCACATTGGCAGCGCTCACCCCAGGGCACCCTACCATCGGGTTTTCTCAGGTCATTTTAAAATCTCATTTCCCTATAGCAACAATTCTTTGTTTGTGTTCCTCTTGCATATCCTTCTTGGAGCAGACAAGCCATCGTTCTCTTTGTTCTTAAGGAGGCAGCCAATTATGGATTTTGATACTTAGGATTCTGAAACATGACATCTGAAACAGGCTTACATTTTTTAAAAAAATATTTTATTTATTTATTTGACAGAGACACAGTGAGAGAGGGAACACAAGCAAGCGGAGTGGGAGAGGGAGAAGCAGGCTTCCCACTGAGCAGGGAGCCCGATGCGGGGCTCGATCCCAGGACCCTGGGATCACGACCAGAGCCGAAGGCAGACGCTTAAAGACTGAGCCACCCAGGTGCCCCGAGACAGGCTTACTTTTATCCACAGATCCCTAGAGCATAATCTAGAAGGTATAATGCCCCACAGTCTTGCAGAGAACTCTGGAATAAGTGCTCTATATTGACCAGAGTCGTAAATAATAGATCATTAATGCATGAACCAGCATTTATTGAAACCAAAGAGTGTTAGATATGCCACAGGATGGTAACAAGGGGGTGAAGATCTTCAAAGGAGTCTCCCAGTGGCTGCGTTTCCCATCTGGTTATGGGGAAGCCATAGGGTGACCAGGGCTTGCTCTGCTCACATTGCAATAAAGACAAACAGGTCTTGTCTACCCTCCCACTGGAGGGCAACAGCAAGTCCCTGAAGGGGAGCAGAGTTGAGAGGACTCTGGTTGTAAAGCACAGAGGAGGAGGGAAAAGGCCAGATGTGAACCCACTACAGTGGGAGTTCTTGGATGGAAGGCTGGAAGAGCAGCTCTGTTGGAAGCCAACATAACCATGTCCAGCCCGCTCTCCAGCAAGTCCTTCCTGAGGAGCTGGAGGCCTTTCCCCCTAGTGGGTCACACAACCCTCCAGCTGGAGCTACTCCATACATGAGCTCTATTTGTAGCTTGGCTCCCCTTGGAATATTTGGCTGCCTTAACATCCCAACCTGGTAACTTTCCTGGACCCTGGCAATCTCTGATATAGGATATTCGCGGTGTATTTGACCTGTCCTAAACTAAACCTGGGTTAACTCTTCTGTGGCCTGTGGGCTTTCAGTTGGAAAAACTGGCTTCAAGTCTCCATGACTATGATGTGACTCACTGGAATGCTAAGTAGTGTCAAAAAACTGATCATTTTCAGTGCCTGGGCGGCTCAGTTGTTAAGCGTCTGCCTTCGGCTCAGGTAATGGTCCCAGGGTCCTGGGATCGAGTCCCACATTGGGCTCTCTGCTCAGTGGGGAGCCTGCTTCTCCCTCTGCCTGACGCTCCCCCTGCTTGTGCTCTCTCTCTCTCTCTGACAAATAAATAAATCAAATCTTTAAAAAAAAAAAAAAGCTGATCATTTTGTTGAGTACGGTTGTCATTCATTCATTCATTCAACCAACCAGTATTTATTGAGTGCCTTACCTGTTGCTTGGTACTGTCCTAGGTGCTGGTGATAAAGCAGTGAGAAAAAAAACAAACAACCAAAAAACCAAAACAAACAACCAAAAAACCAAAACCAAACCCAACCATCCCCCCCAAAAAAAGAAATCCCTGACCTCATGGAGAGATAAGAAAATTAGATAAGACTCTGATAGTCTATAGTGTGCTGGATGGATGATGTGAAGCCATAAGGAGAAAAATAAGGCAAGGGAGAGAGATAAGGAATTGAGTGTGTGTGGTGGGGAGGGGCGGCAATTTTAGAAAGAAAAAGGGAAAGACTCCTGAGAAGGCAACGTTTGAGTGAAGACCAGAAAGAGGTGAGGGAGCAAGTCATAAAAACCAAGTGGGGGAAGGGCATTCTGGACCAATGACAACATGGTGCAAAGATCCTGAAGCTAGGAAGTTCCAGGAACACTAAGGACGCCAGAGAGGCTGAGTTGATTGACAAGGGGGAGGGTAGGAGGAACTAGGGTCAGAGAGGGAATTGCGCAAGGGGCTGAGGTGAGAGGGTTGGAGGCAGGACGGAGAGAGAGGACCTTTAGGCCATTTAAAGAACTTTGAGAGTCGATGGCTGCAGTTATGTAGGAATTTTTCATTTAATACCATTTTTGGTGACCAGATATGAAGGATGCAATGGTGTGACTGTGTAGGAAAGGAAAGTAACGAGTGCCCATTTACGCAGACGTACATTTCTTTAAGTAGGGTGTTGAGATGGTGGTGTTTGTCTGCTATGGATTCAAATCTTGTCTTTCTTTCAGCCCCTTTTCTATCCACATCTCGCTCCCTCACTTAGTTCAGACTCTGTTCCAGTGGCGCCTAGTCAGTGAGGCCTTCTCCGACTACTTCATCTGAAATGGCACCTCTCCCTCTCTAGTCCCTTATCCTGCTTTATTTTTCTTCAAAGCACTTAGCATTGCTGTCATTATAGCATAGTTGGGAGTCAATGGGTCAGCTTGTCTTCTATTTTAACAGCATCGTTCTGGCTACTATGTTGAGAATATATTGAAAGGATGTGAACAAAGAAGCAAGGAGACTAGTTATTGATAGAATGTTGTTTCTCAATGATTGCAATATAATAGTTCACAGTTCATTTAGAAGATCTTATACACATGTTAATATCATTACCTTATTTAACGACAGGCACCAGGAGTTCATTATGGGCATACACATTCTCTATTCTTAAACAATCCTGAGAAATATAATGTACTATCTGACAATTGTCCTCTGAATTTTTTTGTTTAAATTATACAGAACAAGAAAAGACACGAGAAAACACCCCCCTAACTGAGCAATAGCACTGGGCTAAGAAGAGACAAATTTATTGTATTGTCATCTTTGAGGTTCATGAAAAAAAGCTGCCATCTTCCACTATGGTAAATAGATATCTGTATTAGATACATACAGCCTTTCGTGACAAGGATTAGCGAGGACAGAATTTTTATTTATTTATTTATTTATTTATTTATTTTTTTAAGATTCTATTCATTTATTTGACAGAGAGACACAGCGAGAGAGGGAACACAAGCAGGGGAAGTGGGAGAGGGAGAAGCAGACTTCCCGCCGAGCAGGGAGCCCGATGCGGGGCTCGATCCCAGGACCCTGGGATCATGACCTGAGCCAAAGGCAGACGCTTAACGACTGAGCCACCCAGGCGCCCCAGCAGACAGAAATTTTAGAGTCAACTCCTCAGTACCACTTATTTGTTCTGCCTCTGGGGCTTCTGATACTTTTAGGCCTAAGGACCCTCCCTTGTCTTCCTTTTGCTAAATAGGAACACAAAGGACAGCTTGCCTTGTCAGATGCTTCAGCTCTGCAGGATCTGGAATGAAATTGCATTTCTGCAGGAGACCAGAAGTTGTGGAGCTTTGCCCGGAAGAGGGTCTCACAGAGACCAATCTCATCTCGGGGGCAGGGTCTGCGCTGCTGTGAGGTAGAGTCTAGACCAGGCAGTGGGGTGGATGAAGGCATAAAGATTTCAGTTCTGCTCAGTCACTAAATGAGTCCTAGTTATGGGGTACTCATTTTATCTCTCTGGTCCTTAATTTCCTCAACTTTGATCAGGGAAAGGCATGATACATTTAGTGAAAAAACGAGTTGCAAAATAATGTTTCTAGTAGGATCCCTTTTCCTTATTTGCCTTGATAATATAAAAAACAAACCTTTTGTATTTATGTTGTGTCACAAACATACACTATATAGATATATGGAGGATGTAACACACAGATTTATACATATGTGTCTAGATCTACATAAAGATAGAGATGTACATACATGGATAAACACAAAGAAAGCTGTTCACCGAATGCTTGGCTCTTTGGCTCCTGAGTCTCTCTTTTCATTACTGGCACTAAGCTGGCTGGGCCAGGGATTGCTCCTTCCCCCAGGGAGGGATGGTGAATCTGCACTCCAACTCAATTTCCCCCAAGACTATCGGTTGCTAGAATCTTGTAACGGAGCGGGAACCCACACTCATCCTTCGGGTCCCCAAGGCTCAAGGCTATTTTTTCCCTACTTGCAAGCACATCCCAATACTTGCCGTATAAAAAGGAAGAGTTACAGAGGGTGGGATCCTCTAGACAGCCCCAGGGGGTGTCTAGTTGTACCCAGCCCAAGTTTATTGGTCCACGGAAGAGAAGAAGGGGCCCTTATAATTGCTTCCTTTCTGTCCTGAGTTCCACCTTGCACTAAATGGTGCTCAAGAGCACTTGGATTGGTTGGCATTCAAAGTGTTGACATGAAAGTGGGAGTGGGGTGTGTTGGGTGGGGGTGGGGGGTTGAAATGGAGGTGATGAGGAGAAAGATTATT
>NC_138376.1:35715253-35897845 GCF_054177405.1 Leptonychotes weddellii | reverse complement strand
GAGGAGAAAGATTATTAACGTCCCTATACTTTTATAGCATACTTTTGTAGGCTTTTATTTGTTAAAATGAGCATACATTGTAAGTTAAAATCTAGTCAATCAAAGTAGACACTAAAGATACTAAGCATACTTTCCAAATGCAAAGTATGATCATCACTTCAAGGTATAGGCTGACTGGCTGTCCTGGGGCCTTTCATGTCATTAGGAGCACTTGGCCAAGCACTTGTGCGTTGCTTAGGCTGGTCACACTGATGGTTATAAACTTGGGGCTATTTCCCAAGACTCATTGTTAGGTAGATTTGCAAAAGAGAAACATTTTGATGTTCACACAGAGCATCTTTGAAAGTAAAGACACTGAGCTTTTAAAGACACTTTAAAAAAATGAGGTAATTTTAGAAAGACATTAAAGCTTTTGGGTACCTAAGCCAAGAGTAAATTTAAAGAATTAAAAAGGTAATTGGACTGAAACGGGGTTAATAAAACCAATTTTCAGAGCTAAGGGAATCACAGGGAAAGGAGAACAATTTGACAGCGGAGCATCCCAGACATTGTCTGACCTTTCTGATCCTTCAGCTTCTGGTTCTTCTGCATTGATTCTTCAGGATTACATCTTTTACAAACCAGATCTGACCCTGCAACTCTACACTGTAATTGTTGGCCCTCATTTGACCTGTACTCTTTTAAAGTTCATATGATCTTAGTTTCTCTGAATACTCATTTTCCTACATTCAGATTCCTACCTTACTACTTCTCTCCCAAACTCAAGAAACATGGCTGTGGTCTCACTTTTAAATCAAATTGTATCTATTTATTTATTTTAAAAAGAATTTATTTATTTATTTACTTACTTATTTATTTATGCGCTAGAGAGAGTGGGGGAGGGGTGGGCAGGAAGAGCGCAAAGCAGCCTCCCTACTGAGCACAGAGCCTGATGCGGGGCTCCATCCCAGGACCCCGAGATCATGACCTGAGCAGAAATCAAGAGGGCGATGCTTAACAGACTGAGCCACCCAGGTGCCCTTATACCTATTTAAAAATGAGATTGTCATTGTGTTTTTCAGTTTTTGATGTTGCTGTCAAAGGCAGTCCATTCCTTTAATTCTATTGCCCATGTCCCATGCGAGATTTTGTAGACAGAACTGCGTTGATGTCATTGAATCTAAAGATGAGGGTCTGACACCAGAAAAATGTCTGCACCAAAAAGTTAAGCATTTTGCATGGTTTTCATTGCTTGGGTAAAGTAAGCCAATAACTGATGTTGTTTTCCATTTCCTAGGTCTTCTTAAGGGGAGATTTTAAAAGACCTGGCTTGAAAAATGCACGTGTGTGTGTGTTTGTGTGTGTGTGTGTGTGTGTGAATTCAAATGGCAGGCAACTCATCAACACGGATTGTATAAGCTCTTACTCTCTGTGGTAAAAATTTCAGAAATTTAAAACACTGTGCTAAACTGTTAGTAAGACTTCTTAGAAACACCCAATCTATTATTTATTTCCTCATCCTCCCTCCCATTATTTGAGAAACACACTGGCAAAAGTAATTTCTTTCATTTTCCTATCTCTTTTCGCATTTTATCCCTTCAGGTTACTGTTTTACCGATGATTTATTTATATTGCCTATTGTAGTTCCCAAACCTCACAAGGCTTATGTTTATGGATTTAAATCTTCTGGGACTCCACCAGAGTGATTGCTTTCATCGCGTTCAATATTCATCCTTTCCATATCAACGAGTTTCTAGGAGACTTTCCACAAGTTTCTTGGAGCCAGTGCATTTTCCTGCAATTTTATCTTGGAATGATTTAGGACTTGAGAATAATCATAAGAAGAAAAAGAAAGAAAGAAAGAAAGAAAGAGCTACGCATCTAGGATATGATTAAAATCATTAAAAACAAATAATACATTATATGTTTAAAAAAAAAAGATCGTAGGAAGGGAAAAATGAAGGGGGGCGGAAATCGGAGGGGGAGATGAACCATGAGAGACTATGGACTCTGAGAAACAAACTGAGGGTTCTAGAGGGGAAGGGGGTGGGGGGATGGGTTAGCCTGGTGATGGGTATTAAGGAGGGCACGTACTGCATGGAGCACTGGGTGTTATACGCAAACAATGAATCATGGAACACGATATCAAAAACTAATGATGTAATGCATGGTGATTAATATAATAAAATAAAATTTAAAAAAATGAGGCTGGATTTACAAGATAATTTTCATCAAGAATTTGTAATTTTAAAAAATTTCAGAAAGTATAGTGTTTGAGGTTTTGTTTTTAGTTTGGCAGGTAGACAAAGGTCTGCTGTGAAGACAATGATCAGATTTTTCCAAATCACATCTCTTAGTTCACATTCTTGGCAGAGTGTTTGCAGTAATCCATCTTTGAGGGCTACACCTGAAAATAGTAAATACGAGGTCTTAAAGCTTTTAAACTAGTGGGTTTGATTTTGGTGTGCTAACTCCTTTCTTCAACGTTTCATTTTAAAAATGCCTCTCTTAAAAGTTACTCTCCCTTACACAGGGATGAATTAAACCAATTAAAAGTGTACACATGGGATCCTTTCTGGACTTTAAAATTCAGAGATTGTTTGCAACAAAAAATAAGTAGAGTGGAATTTTATTTTATTTTTTTTAAAGATTTTTATTTATTTATTTGACAGAGAGAGACACAGTGAGAGAGGGAACGCAACAGGGGGATTGGGAGAGGGAGAAGCAGGCCTCCCGCGGAGCAGGGAGCCTGATGCAGGACTCGATCCCAGGACCCTAGGACCATGACCTGAGCCAAAGGCAGACGCTCAATGACTGAGCCACCCAGGCACTCCAAGTAGAGTGGAATTTTAATAACCAATGCAAAGACTAACCTATACAGCCCTGGTTTCTCTAAGTAGGAAAAGATTCCTGAAAACAAAATATCCTGGCAGTATTTTATGTTGAAAGGGAAAAGGGAGACCCATGAGGCTTGGGGTGTTCTAGACAGAGGTACAAAATCTCTACCTGCTAAGTGGATGGGGCTTTGAGTGACATGATCAAGTTAAATGCCATGAGGAGAACAAGTTTCAGCAGGACTGAAGGCAGTTGATCTCTGTCACTTGAATGGATACCCCAAATTCTTGGGTTTTAATTATAGGGTCTTGTTTAGATACTGTTGCCATTTTTAATTTGTGTCACTGATTTTTGTAAGTATATATAGTTCATCTTCATTATTCATGGATTCTGTATTTGCAAATTTGCTTATTTGCTAAAATTTATTTGTAACCCCCAAATCAATATTCTCAGTGCTTTTGTAGTCATTTACAGACGTGCACAGAGGGTGAAAAATTTGAGTCACCTGAAGCACATGTTCCCAGCTGAGGCTGAATAATGGAGAAGAAAAAAAAATCACTCGGAAAGAAAGACTATGATCATTGTTATCACTGTTATTAGTTCTTCTACCATTTTTCAGATACACGTGCATTCACAAAGTTGGGACATAATGTAAGGCAGTTTTGTCCTTTTTTAAAACTAAACATGTTATTACCATTTTCTATCCTTCAAATAGTGTTTGGAAATTGAATTTTAATGGCTGCATTCATTCTTAGCCTCACACAGCAAACCTAGAAACCTCCTGGGCTAACTTAAGCCTCATTTCCTACCTTCAAAGAGTCTGGGGGTTGGCATCCTAGTACTACTTGAACGAGAGTCTCTTTAGAAAGTCTAATGTAAATGTTTTACAGTTTTCTCTGGAGTTCTCAGGGACTAAGTGTAAGAACATAAAGTGCAAACATTTTGGAAGCCAACTGGGAGTACCTGGGGAAAATGTATGCTTAAGAGAAACATGTGCACAAAGAGAAAAACATTCAAAGATGCTCAGTTTAGCCGTCCTTAAAACAAAAACAGTAAAAATAGTAAAAGAGTAAAAAATTGTAACTAACCAAAATGGCCATTAATAAGGGAGTGGATAATAAACGGTGGTATATTCACGTGATGGAAGACGATAGAACCATGAAAAGAAGTGGGATGGAACTGTTTAGGTGATCATGGGTAGGTCTTAAAAGCAGAGTGCTGAATGAAAATAGTAAGCGGCAGGACGGTACCTTCAGTTCACTTAAGAGCGTCTGGTTCACAGATGCACAAGGGTAGTAAATAGAAAAGGAAGGACGCACAACAAAATCATGACAGCGTGCTCTCCCTGCCTCTGAACTCAGAGCTGTTCCTGGCTGCGCAGCAAGGGTGGAGGGAGTTGTCAAAGCCCCCGGACTTTGGACGGTGGTTTCCAGACTGAGTCTCCAGCTTCTAGTCAGGACTTGTTTCCCACTGTGAAATTTCCACTCCAGCTTCGGCTGCTCAGGACTTTGTCGGTGTACTGTCCCAGGGCGCATCTGCGTGGGCAACACGCAAGAAGCTAAGCCACGTCTTCAGATTTCCTGCCGTCGCCATACGTCTGGCCAAGGAGAGCTGTGGCTTCTTCAAAGATTTTGGCGCATTGCTCCTAGCATCACCCTCTTTCAGCACACCCTCTTCCTGGCTGCCTCCTGCTCTTGAGCCTAATCTCAACTCTTGGGGGGTCGGCGATAGCTAGCGATTGTTTTGTCTGCCTCTCATACTTTCTCATCTTCCCTCTGCAGGGTATAGCTCTCCTCTCATTTGGGTAATTGTTCCCTTTATTCCCCCTGTGATCCTGATGAGGCTCCTCTCCCCGCCCCCTGCAGTCACGTGACCCAAAGCAGGCCCAATCAGGGCCTTATCTGAAATTCCTCGAAGGGAGGTGGAAAAAAAAAGTCTTTGGTGTGTGTGGACCTGAGGCCAGGGCTCCCCGAAGTGGTCTTAGTCTACAAGGCGGAGCGAGCCTGTGTGGATAAACAGGCAGGGTGCGTGATGCGTGATGGAGGAAGAGAGTATGAGTCTCTTAGGAGTTAGGGAGTCCCTCTCTCCTGAGGCTTGGTTTCTGCAGCTCGCTCTTGAGGCACGTGAATTGCCCTAGTATCCTTCCCAGAGGAGTCAGCCAACACCTTTCCTTTTTATTTCCCCTTTTAAACTAGCTTGAGTGGGATGCCTTGCTTTTGTGACCTAAAGAGCCTCACTCAGCTGCCCCATCATTGCCTGTCCTCTGGTGAAGAGTCCAGTTTGCACATAGTTCTCTATTACTCTCTTCCAGTCCTTCCACAAAGGATGCGGTCTCTACTGGTGCCTTTTCCTGGGCTCGTCTCTCCTCTTTCCAGCATCATCCACACCCACAGCTTGGTCTTTTCCAGTAACATGTTTATACACATACACATATATTTTATGTGTATAATAAATATATTAAGAAGACATATTTTATATAATATACATTTATTTCATACATTATATATTTGTTATATGTATTTATATATATTATAATATATATATTTTAACAGAAAGTTGGGATCTACAGGTGCTGTGGCAGACCAGTGGAAGAAACGTTTTACACCCCCAAACAGGACACACCCTACCTTTGTGTTATCCAGTGTTACACAAAGGAGCCTTATGGTTCTACTTCAAACAGAGATATCCAGACACTCCCCATCATGGAACCTCTCTACTTTTTACAGTGCGTTGGAGGATCTTCATTTTTATAGCAGTTTTATAGTAGGTGGTACAGGTTTCCTTACAAGGTGAGATCTGCCATTGTTGAGAAGATGCTCGATTAAAGCCACTCCCTGAGGAAAGTGTGCCTATCGCTCCAAGGCAGAAGAGCTAGGGAGAGCGGTGGTGGGGGTATTCAGGAATGGCCTATGCCATGATAGAAGTTGGCCAGTTCATGACCAGGTATCACCTGTAGGTTCTGGAGCCACAAAATGCTTTGGTGTGAATGACATTTGTGTGGAATTGTTTTTATTTTTATTTTTTTCTTTTTTCTTTTTTAAAGATTTTATTTATTTATTTGAGAGAGAGAATGAGATAGAGAGAGAGCATGGGGGGGGAGGGTCAGAGGGAGAAGCAGACTCCCTGCCGAGCAGGGAGCCCGATGCGGGACTCGATCCCGGGACTCCAGGATCATGACCTGAGCCGAAGGCAGTCGCTTAGCCAACTGAGCCACCCAGGCACCCCTGGAATTGTTTTTAAAAGTAGGTTTCATGGAGCCCAATGTGGGGCTTGAATTCACGACCCTGAGATCAAGATCTGAGCTGAGATCAAGGGTTTGACACTTAACCAACTGAGCCACCCGGGTGCCCCCATGTGGAACTTCTAAAGGACTAGACATTCTGTAACCTGGCAGCACACTTGGGTGGATGGTGGTGGATAGAATTAACTCAGGGAATTGGCAGAAATATTAGGTGGTACTTGCATAAGTATGCAGATTAAGGATTTAAAATAAATTAACAAGATAACTGCTTGGCAGCAAAGTATGAGAAACCCCAGACATCTGTCAAAAAAAAAAAAAAAAGGACACTTTGTTAAACTTTACTTTAATAATCTTGTAAAAGGCTGTGTCCTGGTGTGTGCTTGAATTTGTTCCTAAGAACAAGCTGCCTCAAACAGTAACTGTATCTGTTAATATGTGAAAACAGGTTGTCAGGCCTAATCTTGTCAGCAGAGAAAGATACAGTATTTACATGACCAATAAACTCTTTTTTTTAAAAAAGAGAGAGAGAGTCTGAGTGGGGTGGAGCAGAGGGAGAGGAACAAGCAGACTCCACACTGAGCGTGGAGCCTGATGTGGGGCTCGATCTCATGACACTGAGATCATGTCCTGAGCCAACATCAAGAGTCAGATGCTTAACCCACTGAGCCACCCAGTACTCCCATGACCAATAAACTCTTAATGGCATCTAGAAACCTAAGACAAGAGAAGTCGTTTGATTCTTTCCAAGGTGACACACTGTCAGGAAACCCGCAGAAAGGGAAGATAACCTATTATCTTCTGTGCCTTTGTGTATTGGGCTTCTGTGCACCACGTGTCTATTAGCCTTTTAGCTTCTGTCATGTAAAGGAAAACTAAGACAGGGCTAAGAGAGAGTCACAGAGGAGAGGCAATGTCTTTATCCCAGCAAATCTACTGCCAGGAAGGGAGGGAGAAACTGAGGGTTAGCTCGTTGCAAAAGCTCTGGAGAATCTGGGTCTTTACTCCCCAGAATTCCACAGAGTTGAGTAAGTGAGAAAAATTCTGAGAATCGAGTCAAATTAGTGAGAACAAAGGGTTAACTGTTTCTCTTTGGAACCTAAGGAAGAAAGTGGACCAAAGCAAAATGATTTAGGATCCTAAGAATTTAATAAGAATGAGTGAAGAAAAGACAAAATGTTTGTTTCTATTCTTAATCCCTTGTTGACAGACTTAGTATAGTTTAGTAATACTTGATACTTTTTTTTGACAGTTCTGTTTTTATTTTATTTATGCCAAAATTTCCAACTCGAGCAAACCACGTCCATGGCAAAGGATTCCTATTTCTCCAGGACCTTAACCAAACCCGTGGCTGTTTTCCTGATGTTTAGAGACCTTCAGTAAGCAACATAGCTCAAGAGGAAATAACCTTTCTGGCATTAAGTTAACAACCTAAAAATACGGCATAATGGTATGCCATACTCCCACTCTCAGACATCTTTGCTCTTCCTGTTATTCTAGCAACTTCTTTTTCTTAAATTCAGGGGGATAGCAGTGTGGGAAGCTGGAGTCTAGGATAACCATAGTGACTTTGATTTCTAGCTGTGAGGAAGAACATGCCCAAGTGGCCATTCCTCCAGCACCCTGATATCTATGGGAGCAGGAGACAACTACAGAGATCAGGGAGACAGGACCTGGCGAGCATACAAGCTGACAGCTGGACACTTCCTGCCAGCGCATTCTAGGGAGAGCTGGCCTCCGACATCCTCTGCAGTGGCCAACAGAAACGAATGGGGTCAACTCTGAAGAACAATTACTTCTCAACTGGGAGGGGGGACAGGTTCACTGTTAAGTGAATGTGGACATTTTCAAGACTAGAATGTCACAAATAAAGGCAGCAGAGTGGAGTAGAGAGGGCATGAAGGGGCTTTGGAATCAGACAGGCCTCAGCTAAAATCTAGGCTTCCCCAGTAACTAGTGGAGTCATATGTAATTTGTCACAAAATTATGAGACACAAATTTGAGACCCCAAATTTTCACTGAGCAAAATCCCTAAAAATTCACTCTTCTGTCAATTTCTAAAATGTCTCAGCTCTTCCTGTGCCCCCCAACCCATTGTTAATATTTTCAACCTTTAAATCATTTTTGTATTTAGCTTCAACACAAATCATTTGGCTCTTAATATAGATTAGTAAGGACTCTCTAGAGAGGCAGAGCCAACCCGATATATATAGGAAGAGATTTATTATAAGGATATTGGCTGAGAAGTTCCACAGTCTGCAGTCTGCAAGCCAGAGACCCAGGAAAGCCAGTGGCGAAATTTAGTTTGAGTACCAAGGCCTGAAAACCAGGGGAACCAAGGGCAGAAGAAAACTGATGTTGTCGCTCAAGCAATCCGGCAGGAAAAGCCGGATTCTTCCTTTCTCTGCCTTTTCGTTCTGTTCAGGTTCTCAACAGATTGTGCGACGCCCACCCACCCTGGGGAGGGTACCAACTTATTGATTCTACTGATTCAGATACTAATTTGATCTGGAAATACCCTCACAGACATGCCCAGAAATAATGTGTAGCCAAATATCTGGCCTCCTTGTGATCCAGTCGAATTGACCATAAAATTAATCATCACATAATATACATACTGTTGTTATACTTATCATATTATCATATTTTTCCTGTTTCCATGATGAAAAAAATAGGCTCCATAAGGGAATATAGAAAAGATTTTATCTTGTATCTCTTTATGTCCTCTTCAGCAAAGAAGATTTGCCCACTGTTGGGACTCCTTTGATCATTCCTGGACGTTTAGCATCCCTAAGCCTCAACACTAAATACTAGTAGCATCTGTAAGACATGGTGACCACAAAAATGCTCTTACAAATTTCCAAGGCTCCTCATAAGGAAGGATGATACAACCTTTGACTGAAAATCATTACAAGGTCTAATATATTGTAAATGTATGTTCAGTAAACCTAAGTTTATTTGTTCAGCATTATGATTGTTTCACTTGTTGCAGTAGGGAGATCTCAGTCTAAAATCCATTACTTTTTCAGCAAACAAACAAAAAACTCGAGAAATTGGTTCATTTGTTATTTTTTCAATTCTGGTTCTACCCATTAATCTTTGTGTATCCTTTATGTCTGTGTTGCAGTTGACATTCCCTGAAATGCAGATCTGAGGAAGATGCTGTACAGTTTTGTGTGTGTCTGTGGGTTTTTGTTTGTTTGTTTGTTTGTTTTTACTTAGGGAGTGCTTTGGGGATTTGTTGAGGGAAAGGAAGAAAGTAGGATTAAACAGAGGGAGAAGTTGGCAGAGTGTGATTCAGACTCAAGAAAGGCCAGAGCCAATTCCACAGGGGGCTCCAAAATTCAGATGGCCCTTCAGAGTTGTCCCAAGCTGGAGCAAGAGAGCCAGACCTTATATCCTATGCCAATCTGTCCTTGGGAGTAGCCTGTAGAAATGCCGTGAGCTGGGTTGAGGTAGCTCTTTTCAGCAGAGGAGAGCTGAGGGCTCTTTGTGGGTTTTCATGGTTCTGGGGACCGGAAGTCCAAAATCAGTGTGTCAGCAAGGCTCCGTTTCCTCTAAAAGCTCTAAGGTTGAATCCTTCTTTGCCCCTTCCAGGCTTCTGGTGGCTCTGCGGATTCCTTGGCTTGGGCAGCATAACTCCAGTCTCTGCCTGTTATTACATGGCCTTTCTCTGATTTGTGTCTTCTCTTCTGTCTCTTATAAGGACATTCATCATTGGATTTAGGGTCCCACTTTTATGATCCAGAATGATCTCAGCTCAAATTCTTTAACTTAATTGCACTTACAAAGATCCTTTGTCCAAATAAGCTCACAACAACACCAGAAAAATACACACTAAACAAATCAGAAGTTAACAGAGACAAAAAAAAAAAAAAAAGAGAGAGAAATGAAACCAGAAGTAGAACAGAACACAACAATAAACTAGGTCCTGGGTGTTATTTTGGTCTGTTTGTTCTAGAAGAAACTAGATTCCAGAATAGGAAAGAAAAATTTATATACATACAAAAATAAAATTGAATATAATGAAAGGAGCCCAAAATGAAAAAATTATATATAATGTAAATGTAAAAATAAAAGTTTAAAAAGACTTAAAAAAAGAATTGATAAAAGAAGAAAATAGCTTGCAAAAAGTGGTCGCTTTTCTATTCGTGGAATTGCAGCAGTTCTTTTCTCAGATCTCTGGTTAATTTCGCCGGTGTTCAGAATGATTTGCTAACTATCTAGCTGAATTCCAGGGACCAGAAGAAATTAGGGTCCCCTACTCCCATGCCATCTTAACTCCTTTCCAAATAAGTTCACATTCACAGGTTCCAGAGGCTAGAACATTTTGGGGAGCCATCATTAACCCCTTACAAGGGGTTGAAGGTAAACGTTCCAGCTTTCTTGCATAGATCAAATATGCTAATTTTCTTTTTTTTTTTAAAGATTTTATTTATTTATTTGAGAGAGAGAATGAGAGAGAGAGAGAGCACATGAGAGGGGGGAGGGTCAGAGGGAGAAGCAGACCCCCTGCTGAGCAAGGAGCCCGATGCAGGACTCGATCCTGGGACTCCAGGATCATGACCTGAGCCGAAGGCAGTCGCTTAACCAACTGAGCCACCCAGGCGCCCCAGATATGCTAATTTTCAAAGGGAAAGAACTTTGATGTGAAATGTAATGCCACCTCGGGGGTCAGTTTTGAAAATTTGAGGGTGACGATTGGGGTGTTACTGGGACAATGGCAAGGACTTGGCACGCTTACTGCCTTGCCACATATGGGACCCTCTGGCATAAAGAAGGACTGACCCATGTTCCATACAACTTTTCAAAATCCTACCCGACTTGCATATGTGCCCTAGGTCACCGATGTAGGTGAGAAACCTGTTTATCATCACCTGGGTCGAGCACGTAACTCCATCTTACGAACAACAAGGAGGTTAGATCATCTGTGAATTTGATTTCAGAGTAGTGAAAGGGGCATTAAAAAATATTTATTGTAAAAGGGAGTTATTGGGTCTAACAGGGTTGAAAGTCACTTACAGGAAAAAAAAAATCCCCCCAAGGTGGTGTTCTCAAATTTTTTAAGTGAATTTTCTAGTTGGGAGTATTTTATTAGCATTTCCTAAAGTAATTACAACTGTCAGCTTCTCCTTGAGTGATGCATACTTGGATCCAAGCACAGTTCGTGGCAGCATCTTGGAAACAATTTAGAGCTCCTGGAATGGGAAGCGGAGTACTTGGTAGCGAGACCTCATCCGCAGAACTGTTGAGTGGCCGTGGAACATGGTGACCAGCCTCTCTGACACTTAATTTTATTATCTTTCATGTAGAAATGTCATACATCAAGTGATTGTTGTCTAAAGATTAATCTGATTAATCAAATTATCCCCAAATAAGTGATGAGGATGTTCTTAAACACTAATGAGATACTGAGAGTTAGGAACCCTCTGAACAGAAGGAAGCTCATCAAGGCTGATGCTTTTCTCTGTCCCACAGCCTACCAGTGCAGGCATTTGAAGATAAGAAAGTGGGGGAGTATAATAATCCATCTTCAAAACCAAACTCTCCAGTGGCACTCCTATAATTAACTCCATTAATGGTAGACTATGACGTATGTTTTTAACATCTGTTCTCCTACTCTCAGATTGAGTGTACAATATCTTTTGGAAGAATTGGAAAAGGAATGCCAGGGAACCCAAGGCCTGAAAGATGCAGCTCCTGGTGGATGGGTGGCCTTCAAATGGAATCTCTACCACGGCCTAAAAGACTCTACCAAATCTGGCTTCCTGCCATAATCTCCCCACCCACTCCCCTCTGTCCTCAGTGTCTTTGTCCTGCTTCTTGAAAGGTCAGCCATGGTTTATGGCCTGTGTCTCCCCTTGGAACTCTCTTCTCCCAGATATTTTCTCATGTCCCATATTTTATATGTCATGTATCCCTCTCTTCTGTTTTCTTTATATAAAATAGCACTCCCAACCAATCGTATTCCTTTTCCTTACTTTATTTTTTCATCTTAACACCTGACATGTTATTACACATTTATTTGATAATTTGTTTATTGCTCTTGTCTCCCACTGGAATGGAAGACACATAAGGGCAGGGACATTGCCCACTTCATTGCTTTATCCTTCATGCCTAGAACAGAATGGCATATAGTGAGCTCCCACTAAATATTTGTTCACCCTTTCTTAATTTATATTATTTACCAGATCTAAAATTCCAGGTTGATACTTATTCATATGTCCCTTCTGCATGTTTTCTTTGTGATTTAAATGATACTCTTCTCTAGGGGCAAGAGATTTGCTTTTCATTTTTGTTTTATTTCATGGATTTCCTTTTGATAATTAATAAATAGCTTTGTCTGATCAGCTTGTATTTTCATTCAACCAATTTGTTTGTCATGGCTTAAAGAACTAGTTAGAAATTTGGCTATAGAGGTAAGCTAGGTTTTGAAGGTCTCTAGCTAATTCATTACGTAGATTTTATAACCAGAGACCGTTGAACATGGGCAAGATTAATAGAATATTGTAAGGGGATTTACAGCAGATGATGTGAACATGGACTCCCTGAATTGTTTACTTTTTATGCTGTACTGGGAAAAACAGTGGTTACTAGTTATCATAGTGTAATTACTGGTAATTAGACTGTAGACTGTAAGTCCATGGGGGTAGAGATCTTGTCTCTCTTGCTCACCTCTGTGTATTCAGGACCTAGAACAGTGTCTAGTATATAGCTGGGGTTCAATAGATGTTTTGAATAAATCACTGAATGAAAGAAGGAATACTGCCATTGGGGATGGGGCAAGAGGATATTCTGGAAAGTAATACTGGTAATATTTCTTTCTTTCTTTTTTTTTAAAGTAGGCTCTATAGCCAGTGTGGAGCCCAACACGGGGCTTGAACTTACGACCCTGAAATCAAGACCTGAGCTGACATCGAGAGTCAGACGCTTAACCAACTGAGCCACCCAGACGCCCCGGGTAGTATTTCTTATGCATATGCTTTTCTTTCACACTTCTATTATCAGCAGAATTATTCAGAGCCCTATTGTCACATTCTTAGATTCACTGATATATTTTATCTTAATTTTGGAAAAACTTAGTTAACAGTATTAATCATCATCTCAGAATAAGAGGGGATGAAGTCTTCAAGTGTTGCTTTTAAAATTCTTTCCTCACAAGATTTTGTGCTAGAACCATAAAAGTATTCCTGACTGTGTGATCGACTTTTGCAGCATGATCACTGTAATAGGTTGAATGGGAGACCCCAAGATATATTTCTCCGTCCTAATTCCTAGAACCTGTGACTATTACTTTTTATGGCAAAAGATGTGATTAAATTAATGCTTATCATGCATTATCTGAGTGCACTCTAAATACACTCACGTGCACTCCTCATAAGAGAGAAACCCCGAGGAGGGGGCACCCAGGAGAGGAGGAGACAACGAGTGGCAGGACCACAAGTCATGAAATGCTGACAGCTACTCAAAACTAGAGGCAAAGAAAGGCAAAGAAGGCAAAGAAGGAATTGTCTCCTGGAGCCACTGGAGGGAGTGTGGCCCCGCTGACACCTTGATTTTGGACTTTTGCCTATAGAACTGTAGGAAAATACATTTCTGTAGTTTTAAGCCACCTCACTTGTGAAGATTGGTTACAGCAGCTGTTGGAAACGAATGCATGCACCAGAGGCTCTTTTTAAAACAGTTGAGTTGCCGTCAATTTTCCTAAGAGCCTTTCCAATCCTTAGGCATTCTGATCAATCTCTTTTGACAGGCTCATCCTGTCATTAGTATTGATTTTTTTTCCTTCCATTGTAAACCAGAAGTGTGCTCTCCCAGATCCTGTTCACCAAGGGCTTTTGCTTGGGACGTGAGCAGTTTCCTATCAGCGAGGTGGGGTGATTAGGTGAAGATTAATTTTATATAACGATTTCCATTTATATAACAATCCAGTCTTCAGTAAGTACTGCCAAATTATAACCTCTTTTGCTGCCCTGGCTCAACTCATAAATGGAGACTCAGAATAAAGGACTTGCCTGAACTCATTGTAAGGAAAATTAATTCAAAGAGATTAATGTGGGCTCCATAGAACAGTCGGAAAAGTCTATCAAGAAATACTTGGCCTGTGTCCTAAATGATGGACCAGGGGTTGGATTAGGGAGAGGAGGCATTGAAAAAGGGCATTCTAAGCCTTAGGTGGTTTATGATCCGAGCCGCGTCCCCCGCCAACTTTACTCGGTAGGTTGCCATAAAATGCCTTACTCAATCAAGCTATGTCTGAGGTTAGGAGGCTCACTTGGGGCTTTGGTTATACAGACAGAATCAAAAGCAGAAGAAGCAGGTCTGGGTGGAGTTTCCAGCCTACGTTTTCACTCTGTTTACCAATCTCTTTCTGAACACCTGGAGGGTGGCAGATGGGCGCCACTTAATTACCTTCCCAGAAAGGAAGTGAGAAGGACAAACCCAGTTTTGATCTGCAGTCAGGCTAAGTGGCATATTCTGTTCTCTCCACCTACTGATCTCAGCTGTGCTCTGCTACCCTGAGCAGGTGCTGGGATCCTGACCCAACGTAACAAATGAATAGTGCAGCCCTTTCATTTCTTTTGCAGGCACATTCCTAGTATAGCCTATCGGTTAAGTTGATATAAATTGGACCCAATTTCCCTCACATTTGGACATAGCATCGGATGCAAATGTCCAAAAATCTAGGTCAGGTCCTGGTCGATTTGATTTTCTAGATTTGTGACTCAGAACTTTTTTGAGTCTTGATTTTTCAGTCTCTAAAATGATTCCTCTCCCTCTCCCGATGAGATCAGGCGTGGCTCTCTAGGAAACTTAGTATTCCTGTGACGGCTTGAATAGTATTCGTCTTCTCCCTTGGACTGTAAGCTCCACAAGGACAGACGCGGTCTGCCCTGTTCTCTCTTGAATCCTCAGATTAATGTAGTGTGTTGCACACAGCAGAGACTCAACAAACACTTGTTTCAGTGAATAAATGAAACATGTATCATTTCATATTCCCAAGGAGGTTGAAGTAAAAACGGTTCAGAGTCACCAGAGATGGGTGAAAACATACATCTTTGGTCTCCTTGACACAGAAGTACAGGACTGCTCTTGACACAGATGTCAGAGAACAGCTCATGCTCTGATGTCACGCTATTCTTTATGTCAAAGGCTTTGTCACTATTACATCATGGAAACTGTGCTGTGCATCCTCATGGATCCCAGGGTGTTTTGTGAATGTTTTTCTATTTCCCTGGGAAGGGTTTTTCTCATTTGCTTTTATAAGTTTTCCAGTGCCCCTGCTATCTTCAGGTTTCTTTGCAAAAATACATATCTGAAGTCTTCTTCATGGGTAAATAAACCATTCTCTGCCATGAAAGGGAGCACCGAATCATATTAGTGAGGTCTTGGACAGTCTGGGCAAAAAGCAGTCATCTAACCGAGATAATTTATCCTTTGGGAAAAGTTCTGAAATGTACCTCTAGATATCAAGCTTTAGAATAATGACATTATCTCAAAGGTAATCTATGTGAACAGGTACTAATGTAATGATGAGGCAATGGGAAAAAGTGTTAGGCTTTCCCCCACCTGTTTGTTTTGAGTGTGTCTGGTTCTTTCCCTAGTCCTCTGTTTGCCTGATCTATGAAATGGGTGTGTAAACACCACACCTTCCCAAAGGACTATAACTTTGACGTCAGCAAGCTTCATTAGCTGCTGTTTGCCTAACCAAAGAGAACATAGGAGAGGTGGAAAGTGTTTTTTAATTATCCATCTGCTTACAGGCCAGATGCCACTCATCCAGCTTTCAGACAGAGATTGGCATCAAATAGACCAGCCAAGGAAAGAAACATAGAACAATAGAAACAAAAAGCAGAAAAAGGAGCCCAAGAGAGGCTGCTGAGTAACAGAGCTTTGGTCTGGGTCCTGTATCTCAGGATGCTGTGATTGAGACATCATGTGTTTAGAGGTTAGGCAGGCTCAGATTCAAATCCCAGTTGAGGAACTTTCTGTAAGTTACTTAAAAGTCTGAGCGCTATTTCCAAGACTAAAATGGGGATCGTCATGTGAACATTCTGGGGTTGTCACAAGAATCGGCGATGTGTATGTAAACCTAATGCTTCATCGTAGCACTCAATAACTACTAGCTGATACTGTTTCTGACACTCTGGGGAGAGAGAAGGTAAGGTTTGATAACTCCCCTTGTACCTTCAGGTGGAAGAAAGTAGCCAATTGTTCTCTTACATGCTAGGAGAAACTATTATCTGCTAGTTACTGGTAGATAGAGTTTGAAGATGAAATTTTGCTTCAAAAATTGTCCCTTGCCTCCCTTACCCATCAGTTTTGTTTAGTTTTGCTTTTCTCCTGAAACATCTCTCTTATAAACTCACCCTTGATTGTGGCTGAAGTCACTGGGCAGGAATGAACAATGGAATGTAAACTTGTCTCATCCTGATGGGTTTCTTCTCCCATCTCAAGCACCTTGGTGATGTTGGCTTATTCTGTATGTCCCTGCTCACACAGACACTAACCATGGACTCAAGCCTGCAGAAGGATGTTCTAGAGCCAGAGCGACCACACAAGCACTTCTATTTGCCTGTGTTGAGAGCTCCTCACCCCAGTGTCTGTGAACCTTCTGTTCTGTGGAAGCCCTAAAATATTTTAGAAGAACCCATGACGTTTCCTGGGGCAAGAAATGCAGCCATCAGAATCTTCTGTGAGACAAACAGGTGTTACCCTGGTCTTGGACAGAGCCTCGAGGGAGCTAACACAGACATGAAGTCCAGGTAAAAAGGAGACTTTTACAAAGGTCAGGAATGGAAAACCCAAATATGTAAGGGGAGAGTTGAAAAGTAAAGGAGAAGGGAGCAGTTTACCATTGGTTTAGCCAAGATATCATCCCATATATTGGCAAGCAACCTTGGGCATGTTACCTAACCCAAGTCTTATTTTCCACAGCTTTGATATGGGGATAATGAATATCTATCTCAAACGCTTATTACCGTGATTAAGTAAGATAATGTTGGTGAAGTGCCCTGTAGATTACCCAGTACTTAACAGGCACTAAAAAATATCAACTGTCACATCTTTTCCACAGATCTTCTTTCTTATATGGTAATGTGTTGGAGTTGGCTCACACTAGAACTAGGGTCAATTGCATGAATTTCTGCCCCACTTTAATTTCAAGGACATCATGTTGGTAGCTCAAAACTTGCTGTGGTGGGATTATTTACACCATGGAAATTGGCAAATGCCATCAGTCAGGGCTTTCTTATCCACCCCCTTCCCTAGAAAGCTTGTTAGTAGATATTTACCAGCACACCACTAGGTACTGACCAGGTAACTTGATATCTCTGAGTCTCAGTTCCTTCACCTTTAGGTGAAGGAGAATAAACACATTCTACCCATCTCACAGGGATTTTGTGTCAAATAACAATGAAAACCCGAAAATGACTGAGAGTAGTAATGATTAATATTAACGTTGGCCAGAGAAGGTGCTAATGGCATTTCCTCCAGGGAAGGGCTCTCAAGTACGAGTTTTTCTGAGTACCTTTCAGGAGGTAGAAGGACCACAAGGGTGAAAATCTCAAGTAGAATAAAGTTGGCATACTTACTTTCTAACCAAATACGCTCAACAAACATATAAACCCTATACCAAATGCCAAGGATGTAACAGTGGTGAAGATAGTCTCTGCCTTCAGGGCACTTATAGTCTAAGGGGAGATAGGCTAGTAAAGCAGAGTAACAATCCGTGTGGTAAGGGTTCTGACAGGGTGAGCACAGGTCGCTCTCGAACTAACTGTGCGAGCTAATGCAGCGGCCACTAGCCATATGTGGTTATTGAGTATTTGAATTGTGGTTATTCCAACTGAGATGTGCTGTAAATGTAACATACACCAAATTTTGAAGACTTAGTAAAAAAAAAAGTAAGCTAACTCATGAATAATTTTATTATATTAATGACATGTCAAAATATTAATATTTTGGACATATTGAGTTAAATGAAATACATTATTAAAATGAATCTCACTAGTTTCTTTTTACCTTTTATAATGCCACTGCTAGGAAATTTAAAATTACATCTGCGCTCACAGTATATTTTTATTGGCCATTCGTATATCTTTGGAGAAATGTTTATTCAAATTGTCTGCCCATGTTTAAATTGGGTTGTCTCTCTTTTCGTTGCTAAATCATAAGTATTCTTTATTGTTCTGGGTACTAGACTCTTATCAGATAAGTGATTTGAAAATATTTTCTCTGTGCCTTTGGCAGGCTCTCTGCTGAGCATGGAGCCCTACTCAGGGGCTCAATCTCATAACCCTGAGATCATGACCTGAGATGGAATCAGTTGGATGTTTAACTGACTACACCATGCAGGCGCCCCAAGTCTCCTTTTCAAGATTGTTTTGGTTATGCTGGGTCCCTTGCAGTTCCATGTGAATTTTAAGACCAGCTTGTCCATTTCTGCAAAAAAGGCAGTTGACATCCTTATAGGGATCAACACTGAATCTGTAGATTAGAATATTGGGCAATATTGCTATCTTAACAATATTAAGTCTTTCAATCCATGAAGATTTATTTAGGTCTTCTTTGACTTCATTCTGCAATGTTTTGTAGCTTTCAGTGTACACAAAAACTTGGTTAAATCTTTTTCTAAGAATTTTTATTTATTTTATACTGGTGTAAATGGAATTGTCACACTGGGATGATAGTGATTTCATCGGGACTGGCTTTGACCCCTTCTGCTGATCTCCCTGTTAAGCTCTCTGCCTCGGGGAGTTTCACACCTGGCTTCCCTGCTCCTCAAATTGCTGGCTGATTGCTCTATTGCTTAGACAATGCCCTGGTTGTCACCTTGCTCTCCCTTGGATCCAGCTAAATTTGAGTCCTTTACAGAGGTAGTTTTTGAGGCAAGTCTTTGAGGTTCGTTTTGACCCCTGGAGGGCTCTCCTTAGCTGTATGTTTTCCTGGTTCTTTTTGATAAACTAGCTGATGGATGGTTTAATTTGTTACTCCGATGGAACTACCAGCCTCCTCTTAATTGCTACCTCCCAAATCTTCAACGTTTTTAAGAGTGACCTTAGGCTTGAGCTTCCCCATATTCTATTTCAAATAAAGTCAGTTCTACTGGGAATAGCTTTGGAACCTTCTGTTCTTATGGACTGCCTGTCCCCCTGGCCAAAATCTCTGAGCTTCTGCTCTGGATGTAAAAACAGTGGCTCACTTCTTCCGTAGTGGTACTGCTGCTTAATAAGCAGGGCAATGAAAAAAAACAAAACACAACAAAAAACCAAGCAGGGCACCGGACGAGGGTAACAGCTTCTGGTCTTTTCACTTGGCCTCTCCCAGCATGGAACCTCTGCCCTATGAGTGAGCTAGGGCAAGGCTGGTCAGGCCCCAGTGTTTTCTACCTGCTACATCTGGGGCCGTGCCTGTGGCCCTGTAAGTGTGAGATGGATGGAGGAAGGGAGGCCCCTATCTTTTGGTCACACTCACCAGGAATTTAATTTCAGCAACTTGAAGATGGAGAGGATGAGAAATGCCGACGCTTGGCCCCCTCTAGTAAACTACTGTTTTCCTTGCTCGGAATACAAGAGGAAAGGGAGGTTTATGTTCTTGGCCACACCCATCCGGATTGGAGTTTCTGTCATGGCACCGAGATACAGATGAGGGAAGAAAGGAGCAGTGTTGGCTCAAGTGCCACAGATCCTTGGTGTTATTTCTGAGATGTAGCAGATTTCCTTGAATAAATGTTTCTTCATTTGTTGTATGCCATTAGGACAGCTCTCAGAAACCCTAAATGGTTGTTTTTATATAATTTTTACCAAATCACAGTTGTTTCCTGTGGAGTGAGTCCACAGCACTCCTCATGCTGCCATTCTGGAAGTGGACGTAGTAATAACTTCTTTAAACAAAACTCCAAAACCATAAAGGGAACAATTTATTGCTTTTTACTATATTAGAATAAAAGGTTTTTGTTCAAGAATGGGTGGCATACAAGAAGTTAACTGGTCACTGCTGGGTGGCAGACTGTGATAAAATATTTCCAGAAGGCATCGATAAGTAAAATATAGCATATTTTAAATGGAATATACAGAATATATAGGGATTCCTATAAATCTGCAAGGAAATGATGGGGAAGCTCATAGAAAAATGGGCAATGGATGGGAATAAGCAGTTCACAGGAGGAGGAAACTCCTAGAGCAAATAAGTTCATGAGGAGAGACTTAGCCTCATGAGTAGTCATAAAAGTGCACTTATTTTTTTTTTAAAGATTTTATTTATTTGAGAGAGTGAGAGAGAATGAGATGGGGGAGGGTCAGAGGGAGAAGCAGACTCCCCGCTGAGAAGGGAGCTGAAGTTAAATTCCTGGTGAGTGTGGGACTCAATTCTGGGACTCTGGGATCATGATCTGAGCCGAAGGCAGATGCTTAACTGACTGAGCCACCCAGGTGCCCAAAAGTGCAGTTAAAATAAGATTCTACTTTAATCCCAACATTGGGCAAATTATTTTCTATCAAATACTGATGAAAAATGGGGAACAAGAGCCTTGCATACTATTGGTGAGATTGTAAGTTTTTGGAGAGCAATTTGGTGGCATTTAATACAATTGACTATGCATTTAGCCTATGACCCAGGAAATTTCTTGCTTTGGCAAATACTTTAGAAAATCTTCACAAAGAAACTAGGGGAAGGTGATTCACGACAGCATTGTTATTAATGTTTGTCAGAGTGAAGATCTGAAATCTGCCTGAAAGTGCATCAACAGAGAATGGCTGAACACGTGTGGTATATGCATATTTTCAAATACAGTATATCAATCAAAAAGAATGAACTAGATACATCAATGAGGATAGTTTACAGACGCGATACGGAGTATAAAGAGTGAAAGCAAAGCAAAATGAAATGCTTAGCATAATACAATTGATGTGGAACACAAAATAATACTTTATGTTGTTCATCATTACGCAAATTTGTGAGTAAAGATATGGATGGTGGAATAATATTCCCGAAATATGGGAGCATGAGTACGCGTGGTGGGAGATCAGATGGCGAATGACAGGGGGTGGGGGAAGTGAAGATGACAAAAGAGTAAATGCATAAAAATTAAGTTAAAAATGGACTATGCAAGGGCACAGAAAAGAAAAAAAAAAAAGACTATGCGGGTACTGCTGTCAGTAATATGTCCCGAACTAAGGAGTATGACTGGTGCCATTAAGGCAATTCTGTGTGCCCATGAGTCCAATACTGTTTTTTTTTTTAAAGATTTTATTTATTTATTTGAGAGAGAGAATGAGATAGAGAGAGCATGAGAGGGAGGAGGGTCAGAGGGAGAAGCAGACTCCCTGCCGAGCAGGGAGCCCGATGCGGGACTCGATCCCGGGACTCCAGGATCATGACCTGAGCCGAAGGCAGTCGCTTAACCAACTGAGCCACCCAGGCGCCCGAGTCCAATACTGTTTTGATGACAATCAAATGAGGTAATGTTTGTATAGGTTACTAGCAGTGCTACCATCTTTGCTGCTTCTCCCTTTCTGAAAACCTCACAGGTACAGCAGCAGAATCGGGGAGATAAACATTCAAGATGGACTTTGCAGATTCCTGCAAAAATTATAGCTTGAATTACCTTGGTAAAAATTAGGCATGAATTACTCTTATAAAAATGACTGTTCATTCCTTTAAATTGGCCAGTGGTTGAGTCGAGTAGAGACCAACTGGGAGGACAGAGTTTAAAGAGAAAAAAAAATTTTTTTTTTAAAGATTTTATTTATTTGACAGGGAGAGACACAGCGAGAGAGGGAACACAAGCAGGGGGAGTGGGAGAGGGAGAAGCAGGCTTCCCGCCGAGCAGGGAGCCCGATGCGGGGCTCGATCCCAGGACCCTGGGACCGTGACCTGAGCCGAAAGCAGACGCTTAACGACTGAGCCACCCAGGCGCCCCAAAAGAGAAAATATTTCAACAAGGAAAGAGGTCAAGGCACATATGAATTATTCACAGAAAACGAAAACAAAAAATTCCTGGACAAAATCTGTAAGTCTGGAAATATGGTCCAAATGGTGCCATCTGCTCATAAAATCATGGAGAGGCTGTTGGAACTTTCCAGCACTGGGCTGGACCGTCTCCACAAAATTCTGTGGCACCAGATCATCAGGAGCATTGCCAAAGGGAGAAGGCCACTGGGAGGCTTTCACTCTTCTTGCCTTGTTTCAGCACAGCAATTCCGAAAGTAAAGAAAATGAGGATTTTCCCTCATAAACACCAGCCCAAACTAAACTTACTTTTACTGAACTAAATCTAGGAGTGTCCCTACTTGATTACCACCACCCATCCAATTCATAATCACTCTTCAGATTTCATCTCAAGTCCAAGAGAGAGTGGAACGAGCAAGGGCATTGGATACAGACAAACTTGGGTTCAAATCTAGATCAACTTACTGGCTGCATGAACTTGGGGCATAATTTTATTTTATTTTCTGAGGGTTTTTTGTTTATTTTTGTTTTGGGGGTTTTTTAAGAGGGGGTGGGAGAGGTTGCAGAGGGAGAGGGAGAGAGAGAGTCTCAAGCAGTCTTCACACCCAGTGCAGAGCCTGACACAGGGCTCAATCTCACAACCCTGAGATCATGACCTGAGCTGAAATCAAGAGTCAGACACTTAATAGACTATGCCAATCAGGTGTCCCACTCAGGCATAGTTTTAAATTTCACTGTGCTGTGATGTCCTGAGTAAAAGGGCAGAGGTGGAGGGAATACCTAACTTTCAAGTTGTTGTGAGAATGAAAAAATCAGAGCAGATATTTACACATTATTTCCTCTTCACCTGCCTTGACTACTCTTGTCCCTCTCCATCTCTCCCTTTTTGGAACTTCCCCAACACATGTAGGTGCAACTCAATAACTTCCCATCTTTTTTTTTTTTTTTCTAAGATTTTATTTATTTATTTGACAAAGAGAGCGAGAGAGTACAAACAGGGGGAGTGGCAGAAGGAGAGAGAGAGAGAAGCAGGGTCCCTGCTGAGCAGGGAGCCTGATGTGGGGCTTGATCCCAGGACCCTGAGATTATGACTTGAGCCAAAGGCAGACGCTTAACTGACTAAGCCACCCAAGTGGCCCTCAATAACTTCCTATCTTGATTGTAATCTCATTTCATGGTGTAAGTCTTATCTCACCAGGAATAGCTTGTCATGAACTTTCTTTCCCTTCTTTTCACCTTACCCCCTGCCTCCTCTCCCCATTTCCCCCCTCCTGTGCTTAGCAGACCTGGTACTTATGAAACCCTTGTGGGCATCATGATAAGCATGCTCTCAGCCTTCCCAGAGGCCTCCAGGAAAACATCTCAGTCAGGTGCAAAATGTCTGGATGGGTGTGCAGGAAAAGCTCATTATCAGAAAGTGAAGCAAAATGTCACTGTTGGACAGACAATCTCAATGCAGAGGGTGGTGCCAAGTATTTCTGTGTGTACCCAGAGCCACCTTAGTCCTTATAGCACCAACATCAGGCAACCAGAGGCCTTTTCCAATTGGTTTCTCTTTTCTCCTCCCTCATGACCCCAACTTCTCCTCATCCTGCTGCCACAAAGGGAAGTGGACAATTTATTTCTTCTGTGATAAATCTAAAGTAGATAATCACTCTTGTCTCCAGATAATAAGGCAACACTTGCAGTCAAAAGGGTTCTCTTTTTCTAGTTCATTTAAACTCATAATTTCCCACGGGCCTATGATATACCAAACCACAAAAATAGGTCAGTTTCATCCTACTACTCCCAATCAGAAAAATAGAGTTTAATTGATAAGGGGGGGGGAGTAGTGATAGCTAAATTTCTTATAAAATCTTTAAGCCAGGGCTGCCTGGGTAGCTCAGGTCATGATATCAGCGTAGTGAGGTCAAGCCTGTGTTGGGCTCCACGCTCAGGGGGGTTTGCTTGAGATTCTCTCTCCTTCTGCTCCTTTCTCTACTTGTTCACATGCATGCGCCCTTTCTCTCTCAAATAAATAAATACATCTTAAAACAAAATCTTTAAGCCATATGGATGATTTCATGGCTTTCCATTTTCCCAGTGAATTTTCCCAGTGAATCCTTAAGATTGACAAAGAGAGCGAGAGAGTACAAATCCTTAAGATTCACTGGGAAAAGAGATGCTCCCTATTTTTCTGGGTGCAGAGAGCCGGGTGCCCCGCTTGGTGGGAACGCACATGGGGTGCCCTTTCAGTTTCCATGCCATAGTGGTTCCTAGAGAGCCAGTCACTCAGCCAGCTCCATTGTGTCCAATTGCCAAGGCTCTCCGGTCAAGATTGTTACCCCCTCCTCATGTAATACAAATTTCCATGAAAAGCTTATAGCCCTCAAAGGAACTTAAAATAATTCTATTTTGGCTTTAATATAGAGGCCATTTGTTCCACACATTTACATCAATCAAGTTTTATTTCAATTTACACTATTAGTATTTGCGGAGTGGTTACTGTGAACAAAGCATTATGTAAATGCTTAAGAACAGCAGCTCTCACTCATGGAGGGAATAGAAGAAGACCTGAAGAGCTTTTCTTTTCCTTTTTTTTTAAACAGTTTTGTTGAGGTTTAATTTACATACTCATAAAATTTACCCATTTTTAAGGGTATGATTCAATGATTTATAGGACATTTGCAGAATTGTATGAACATTGTCACAACCCAACTTTGGAACATTTCCGTCACGTCAGGAGCCTTAAAAAATTTCTGATGCCCAGGCCACCCAGATACATGTAGTCAGACTTTTTGGGGTGATTTAGGCAGCTTCGTAAGTGGTTGTAGAATGCAGCATGTTGAAAAGGACTGCTGCAGAGGATTCAAAGACAGGTCGTTCCTATTTCCCGCTCTTATGGAACTTATAGTCTACAGCCATCCCAGCCTCGGCACTAGTGACATTTTGAGCTGGATAATTTTTTCTTGTGAAGGGCTTTCTTGTGCATATGGTGTTTAGGAGCATCATTGGCCTCTGCGTACTAGTAACACTGTCTCCCTCTACTCCCAAACTGTAACCACCAAAAATACCTCCAGACGTTGCCAAATAGCCTCAGGGGGGAAATTGGCCCCAGCTGAGAACCAATGGTCTACAAAGGCAACAAGACATGACTAGAAATACGTTGAAAGCTTGACAGAAACATAGTAATACCGTGAGAGATACAAAAACAATGCTGTAGCAGTTTAAAGAAGAAAAGATCTCCTGTGTGCCTCAGTGTGGTACAGTGTCAAGATGGTGGGCTTTCAAGCAACAAATGTTTAGACCGATTTCCTGGCTCTGCCAGGCTTTATGATCTTGGATAAGGTAGCCAAATTTTATGAACATATTTTCTCATAGTAACCATTCAGGATATATGTAGCTTATTATTATCTACAAAATGAAGATAATGCTACCTTGGCAGAAGTGTAGAGGTAATGTGCCAAGAATATGCACACAGCAGGCACTTGATAGAGACATTAATTGGGCCTTTACTCTGCTAGGCATTGTGGTAAATGCATTACATAATATCATATTTCACCTTTACTACAGTCTTATTAATTATGTATAATGGTCATCCCCAGTTACAGATCTGGATACGTCTTTAAGCTGAAACTTAGGGTCTAAGTTGATGAACTTACTGAGGTCTTGGAGTTTGGTAAAGAAGGAGGTTCAAGAAGCGGATGGGTCTGACTTGAAAGCCAGAGTATTTGTGAGCTATGCTATGTGACAGTGCTTCTTAAACTGCTCATCAGAAGAGCCACCTGGTACATCATTAAAAATGCACATCTGCAGATTCAGAAGTTTTGTGACTCTGTATTTTCTGCATGTGCCACAAATGATTTCTATGATCATCCAAGTTTGGGGATGGTTGTTATGGTGCTTCTCATAAATACTAAATAAGGGTTAAATAAAAAATGAGCTAGCTAAATATTCTGGCTTGGAAAATTAGGAAAATGTGTAGGATTTCAATAGATCTAGTAAGGAGGGAATAGTATAACCAAAGGTAAGAGGCTTAAATGTAGGGGGTGTGCCTGGGTATGATAGTAACAAAAGCTAATGTTATTTTACATTGACAGGCACTGTCCTAAGCATATTACATATATCACCTTATTTAATCTTCTCAAACCACTTTGTGAGATAGGTACCATTGTTTTCTCATTTATAGATGAAAAAACTCAAGGGCAAAGAGGTGGAGAAACTTGTATAAGACCTCGTAGCTGGCAAGTGGTCAAGCCAGGATTTGAAAACAGACTTGCATCCCATCCTCATACCAACCGAATCAAAGTATGAGGCTCCGGGAGTGTATGGAACTTGCCCAACATAGCTACTCAGTCACGAATATTAGATGGACACTTGAGTTTGTCTATTCCCAAATCTCGATTTTTCCACTACCTCACAATGGTTTCACTCCAAATTGTAGGGAACTTTGAATACTGTAGCTTCCAAATCACTTAAAAAATATTTATTTCATGCCCATTCTTCACTCAACAAGTAGTCATGGCGTGCATGCAGTGGACCAGAGCCACAGAGCTGCACAGGACTAAGGCATGGCTGTGTCCTGGGGGGAAATCACAATCTTGTGTGGAAGCAGACACAGAAGCAATTAATTCTAACAGTAGGAAAGTCTACAAAGCACTCTGTCTAGAGAACAGAAAGGACTAAACTCTGCCCAAAGTAGTTGAGACTTGAGAAAAAGCCCAGGAGACACGCCGAGTGCAGAGTCTATTCTTAATTCTTCAGATAATAGGGCACAGGTGAAAGCAGAATCAAAATGGTATTTTAAGATTCATTGATGGTAGGATGGAAATCAGTTGAGAGGAGATAAATCGTTAGTCTAGTCGGGAAGTTATGATAGCAGCCAGATAATAAGATGGGAGACACTGGGGTCCTAAATTCGGGCTGTGCATGTGGGGAAGGGAAGGTAGGGGGAGATGGTGGAGAATATGTGCACCGTAAACCTGCAGTTAGTTACTAAGTCCTTCTATGGGCTCTCTCCTGGGCAGGAGGACTTATAGTGGGAAAGGGTATGAGTAATCATTCACCTGTCCATCCATCCATCCATCCAACACCGACTGAGAGCCAGCCATGTGCCAGACACTGGTCTAGCCATTGGGCATATAGTCATGAACAAGACAGCAAGGGCTGTAACTTACCAGGGTCTATATTCTAGTAGGGGGATATGAATTTTGATTCATGCCTTGCAGGAAGGATAGGGGTTCACTGTGTAGGTAAGGAAGTCAAGACTTTTCTAGTACAGAGGATAGGACATACAAAGGCACAAAGGCAAACAGTAGCATGAAATATTATTAAACCCCTAAGAAACTTAATATGGTTGGCTCATAGGATGTTCAGTGGGATGGCAAAGATGGAAGGAGATGAGGCAGGGCCAATCAGGCACATAGCTGGGAGCTTGGGTATTATCCTGTGGTGAGGGAAAGGGTTAATTAATTGTGCAATGTCTCTGCCTTCCTTTTCCCCTGCTGCTGTGCCCTCTCCTCCTCTGTATCCCAGTCAGCATGCATGCTTGTCATTCCCACCAAATGAGTCAGTGGAGATGGGAGCATTAATTTATTGGAGCAGACATGTGTCAACATCATTTGGAGAAAAGGCACCAGACCCATTACACACACTCAAATAAGGTGATTAGGACTAGTTTGAAAGCAGCAAACCTCAGGCCTTCCTAATTCAGTCCTGATTGGTTCAGCCCACTCTGCTGCTCAGTCTGTCTCCCTACCGAATTTCTACTTCCCTATCTCCCCACCCCTCATCCCCCTTTCCCCTACACACACACACACACACACACACTTCACCTAACTCCATCTCTCTCCTGTTGTCTTAATTCTTGTCAGGGCAAGGAAGGGGTAAATTCATAGGACCTATCTCCCTTGATGTAGGGGAAGGTACTAGAATAAAATACACAGTCTGATCCTAATCTCCTCACATGTTTATTAGATTCATGAAATTGTAAAGGCAAGATGTGGACAGGATCTTAGAGACTATCTAGTGAAATCCACCTCCTTCATTTTAGAAAAAAATAGAGTCTCAGAGAAATTTATCTCAAGTTAAGAAGGCTCTGGAGTTGAAAGCAACACAAGCACTTTCTGGTTTCTTAGTCAAGGGGGATACGTGTGAGTGTGTATGAGTGTGTGTGTGTGTTGAAGAGGAGTGTGTGGTAGGAAGCCCCGGCGCTATGTGGGAAAGTGGGAAGGTAAGACAGAATCCCAACAGCCATACAGCCAGCCTTCAGGGTCTGCAGGAGTCCAATGAGCACCAAATCTAGGCCATCTGGCCATGCCCTCAGCATCAGGAACTCTTAGTTCCTGCTTAAGGGTTACACTTTGTGATATCCCCTTTCCTCTTGATCTCTGCTTCTACTGTTCCAGCTGCTTCTTCTACGTCAGGATAATGACTTGAGAAAAACCTCATCTGTCTTCTTTGTGGCTTATGCTGACTCTTGGCTTCTCCTGAGTGTGGTTTCTGCTTGTTGGTTCTCTCTGTGGATTATTCAGCTCATGCCCATTGTTAACTCTCTCTCCTTCTGTCTAGCCTTCAAACTCCCTAAGAGAGAGGGACTGATTGGTTCATTTAGTCTCATAGTTATTCTTTGTGGACAAATTCTTGGGCCAGCCCTCCTTGGAGATGACCACCTGGCCTGTGGATCCACGGTCCTTGGCCCTTCACCTGTGACCAGGGTGGCAGGAGTTTGCTTTCGTAAGATGAGACCGCACACGTGACAGTGTTGAACCTCCTCTCCAAGTAGATTCTCCATAACTATTAGTGACTGAAATAGGGCTTGAGTCCAGGTTCAGACTCGCCTGCGTTCTCGATGGTTCTGTGTATTTCTTCCTCACCACCTGCCTACCCCTTAGCTTCTCAAGCTTTGCACGGCATCCTATTGCATTCACTCTCCCACTGAGCAAGGCCCACGCTTCGATCTTGGAATGATTGAAAAGGACCCCATAAAGTAATTACAACTAAGAATGGCTAAGAATGGTCTCTTTCCTTGGGTATTTACATTTTAATGATGCCTTAAGCTGAGCAAATTACCTCTAATGTGGCATTTCAGACTGCTCAAGAAGGAAAGAAGAATTTGGGAGGGAGCAAATTGTCCAGGGCTGCTCCAGTTACCATACAAACAGCAATTTATTCGGTATGCCAATAAATAGACCTGCATGCCTCTTCTACTTACATCATCTCATCTGTCACCACCACCTTTATTTCACTGATGAAGATTAAGAAGTTAATAAATTTTCTGGGCACAACCCAGATTAAGGATGTTGAGACTGGCACATATAACCACTCTTTATGCTCCAAAAGAAGCTTATGCAACACAAGGTGAAGGATGAAAAATCCCTGTATAAGGGAAAATTTTTCTAATTTAAAGAATTCTCAAACTTTCTATTACCCATTCCATTCTCCTACAAGGCAGAGGTACATTGTCATTCACAGACCTGGAATTAGTTGTCTTATATTCCTGGATAGAGTTATTAATCAACAATATTATCCTCATGCCTACTATAGACTGGGTAAGATTTAGGTGCCCAGTACTGAGTGAGTAGTCCCCATGGAGATATCCACTGTAAATATTTTTATTTTTACATTTATTTCATACATGTTTCAAATAAAATTGAGAACATGTATGTGTATGCATATGTATGTATTAATATTCTATTTCTTTAATTTCATGTTATATTACAGGAATTTTTATGTAACTGAACATGTGGAAAGATGTTATTCTCAAAAGATGTTATCCTAATAAACTACATAATATTTCATCACTTCGATACATTGTATAAATATTTCCCTCTTGGTGGATATTTAGATCATTTTTTTTGGTGAAGATTTTCTTTATTTATTTGACAGAGAGAGACACAGCGAGAGAGGGGACACAAGCAGGGGGAGTGAGAGAGGGAGAAGCAGGCCTCCCACCGAGCAGGGAGCCCAACGCGGGGCTCAATCCCAGGACCCCGGGGATCATGACCTGAGCCGAAGGCAGACGTTTAACGACTGAGCCACCCAGGCACCCCTATTTAGGTTGTTTTCAAATTTTGACTATTGCAATGATGCTGTAAATATCCTTTTACATAAATCCTTATTTGCATTGATTATTATTCCTTAAGATAGATTCTCAGATCTAGAAATAGTGAGCCAAAGAGCATGATGATTTTTCAAGCAAAAAAAAAAGTTATCTTTGGGATGCCTGGGTGGCTTAGTCGGTTAAGCGTCTGCCTTCGGCTCAGGTCATGATCCCAGGGTCCTGGGATTGAGTCCCACATCGGGCTCCTTGCTTATAGGGGAGCCTGCTTCTCCCTCTGCCTGCCACTCCCCCTGCTTGTGCTCTCTCTCTTTCTCTCTCTGACAAGTGAATAAATAAAATCGTAAAAAAAAATTTATCTTTGAGGCTGAGTTGTAAAGAAGATGCACGGGCTGATCTAGGTGCAATGCCAGGACCCTTGCCTCAAGTATGGAGAAAACTTTACAGGTCAACACTCCATTTCCTCTATCATGGGAAGGGAGCCCACTTGAGGTGTGACTTCATTTTGTCCACCTTTTTGTTGGAGAAATGTGTGACCAGAGTTTGGAGAACAAGTCAGTCCTCTAACATCATTGGCTACCTCCCATTCTCTGCTTAAACCATACTCTCCCTTCAGTGGCCTTCTGAGTAATCTTAGAATAGAATCCAAGGCCCACAACATCCACACCACCTGGCGTCTGACTGCCTTAACTGCCATCTTGTGACACTTTTCCCTTCCTTAGCTTCCTTCAGTGGCTTGAACATGCCAAGCTCTCCAAAAAACCTTAGTTCAGCCTTTTCTCTCTGTCTGGAAGATTCTTCCCCACACTGTTTACATGACCTAGCTCTCTCTTTTCCTTTAGGATTCAGCATAAGCATTCCTCCTCAGAGGTTTCTTGCCTGACCATGGCACTCAATTTTTGTCTACCTTTTAGAACTTACTAAAATGTGCAACTATTTTATTTATTTCTCTGTTACTGTTACTTGTTTTTTTTCCCCTCTGCTTCCCATGCATGATGGGAGAGCATATTCTGGGCATACCACATAGAATCTGGAATCCCTGGAGCTTAACACAGTGACTGGCATGTAGTAGGCATTGCTTAACTATTTATTGCTGAATTTCTGATGAATTTGGCCAGCTGTGGCAGTAGGACAAAGTGTACAGTAAGACGAGATGTGGAATCTAAAGCCAGATTTTGAAGGGAGGGACTCGGCTTATCGGTCCAAGGTTGGGTTGATCTGCATTTCCTGATGTGGTGGTTGAATAATGTCCCCCAAAGATGTCCATGTCTTCATCCCTGGAAACCGAACATCTCAGAATGAAATACTAAGGTTTGCTTGGCCAAATAGCCAACCAACCCATCCCAAGGCTGGGGTAACTGTGATCTAGGTTCAAGGCCAGGATTCTGTTAAGTACCCAGCTCAGCAGAAATCTGAACTGCAATAGTCACAGCACCCACTGAAGCCCAAATAAAATGAAGACCAGACCAGATACTGAAGTCAAAGTTGGCTGTAAGCCTGAATGGACCTGATGATGTGCCTCTGTTTGTGGGAGTTGAGTATCAGAAAGTGGCCTGGTGTAATTAAAACATGGGCTGTGCCATTAGGCTTTGGTCTGAATCTGAGATTAGCTATTTATAAACTAGCTAGGTAGACTTGAACAAGTCCTTTAATTTAGCTGAGATTTAGTTTTATCATCTGTAAAATGTCAGTAATAACACCTACAATGTAGGATAGTTGTAGAGATCAGAAAGTCCATTTAGTATGTCTGATACATAGTAGGCTTGCAAAATGGCCATTATTATTTTTCCTGGGGTCTCTACTAGGGAGCCATTTCCAGAGCCATCAATCAGGAGCTAAGGTTCTGTCCTAGGTCAGTTCTGATAGATGGGGTGTCTGCTCTCCCACCCCCAATCTCAAAAAGGCAGGCGGATATAAGAAAGAGACATGCTAAGGGATCAAATCCATTTCCCCACCCCTCCCCTACCTACTCCCAACCTCAAATCTTGTTTAGCCCAATTTGGCAAACCATGAAATAGGAAACGTGTATTTCTCTACCTGGCAGAAAGCCCATAAAACTTCTGTGCAGAAAGTTAACTTTCAATCTCATTTTCTTCATCTTTTCTTTTAAAAAAAGATTTATTTATTTATTTGAGAGAGAAGGAGAGCAAGAGAGAGAGTGGGGGCGAGGGACAGAGGGAGAGAGAGAATCTCAAACAGACTCTGCACTGAGTAGGGAGCCTGATGTGGAACTCGATCTCACAACCCTGAGATCATGACCTGAGCTGAAGTCAAGAGTCAGACACTTAACAGACTGAGCCACCCAAGTGCCCCTCAGTTTCTTCATCTTTAAGAGAAGGGTAATTAGAGTACCTGCCATACAAGGTTATTCTAAATATGGAATTAGATAATGCATATAAAGGGGCGCCTGGGTGGCTCAGTCGTTAAGCGTCTGCCTTCGGCTCAGGTCATGATCCCAGGGTCCTGGGATCGAGTCCCACATCGGGCTTCCTCCTCGGGGGGAAGCCTGCCTCTCCCTCTCCCATTCCCCCTGCTTGTGTTCCCTCTCTAGCTGTCTCTCTGTCTCTGTCAAATAAATAAAATTAAAAAATCTTAAAAAAAAAAAGATAATGCTTATAAAATACTTTCAAGGAACCTGGTATAAGGTAAGTGCTTGGTAAACTGGAGCACTGTGGCCATGTGGTGGTGCATTGGTGAGCCTGAAGATGCTAATGATGAGCGTGGCGCTGATGAAGATGATGATTTAAGAAGACTGGCTTCCTGGTTGAACTCAGGGAACACCCTTGGAGTCAACAGTGCTCATAAAGCTTAAAGCAGCTTTAAGGTGGAAGTATTATTATTATTTTTTTTTGGTGGGGGTGAGGTTCAAGCAACACAAATTGAATTTTGCAATCAGTCTCACTGAGCTAAACGTCAAGGTGTCAGCAGGACTGGTTCCTCTTAAATGCTGTATGGGGACAATCTGTTTCCTTGGTTTTTTCAGCTCTTAGAAGCAATCTTCATTCCTGGGCTCATGGTGTTGTTCCATCTTCAAACTGCATCACTCCAATCTGCTTCTGTCATCACACTGCCTTCCTATTCCTTTGACCTCTTGCTTCCCTCTTATAAGAATGCTGGTGATTACATTTATGTCCCATTGGATAACCCGGGATAATATCCCCAACTCAAGATCCTTATCTTATGTCTGCAGAGTCTCTTTTACAATATAAGGTAACATTCACAGGTTCTGGGAAGTAGGATGTGGATATTTTGGGGGGAGATTATTCAGCCTATCACAACCACACATCATGTCCCCATTTCCCCATTTCCCCATTTCCACTTTCCCAGTGTAGATTCTGTGAAGCCTCGATTGTAAACATGCTCAACACCCTTGTTCTTATTTCAGTTGTAAGCCTCATCCCTGGGCAACCCAACCCTTCACTGACTATGTGCCTGCATCCAAGCAGCTCAATGAGTCTGGAGAAAAATGCAGTTGTGCCAGCAGGTCCCACCTTACTTTTTTTTTTTTTTACCCCAGACCTGAAGTGGGCCCTCAGCATTATGGCAGAGCTCTTGACATAGAACAGGGCATAGACAGACAAGCGAGAGGTAGAATCATTCACTTTGAGATAATTAATAAAATAGAAGAAAAAAAAGGTAGGACAGTTTAAAGGGGATAAGACAATCCATGTGGATTAAAAATTAATCGTGAGGAACATTTGTCCTGACTGTGAAGAGTTTTTATGTGAAGTCCTGTTGGTGATGGAATTCTATAGCACAGAGAAAGTTTTGTGACCAACTCAGAACAAGGGAATCTTTCTGGGTCTGCAGAGAAGCTTGTGGAAAAGGTCATGTAAGTACAGGACTGACATTCTTACAGGGGAAATAGAAAATAAGATAAACACATAAAGATGAAAAATAATGCCAGTTGGAGAAAAATGCTGAAAAAAATAAAACAAGGAAGAGGATGGGCCATAGCAGGGATTGCTATTTTAGAAAGAGGATTTAGAGAGGACTTCTCTGAGGAGGTGGCATGTGAGCCCAGGATGCAGTGAGGGAGTTCACAAAGAGATTGGCAGGCAAGGAGAAGAGGGACTGTAAAAACCCCTGAGGCAGAATTTGCTTGGTGAGGTTGAGGAATAGCATGGAAGTGAGTGTGGCAGGGAGGGAGTGGTGAAGTTGGAGGGGTCTCCAGGGAAGGTCTTCTTGGAGGTCTTTGTCTGGCTGCTCCTCTGGTCAGGGAATCAGATGCCCCTCTCCTCCTCTCAACCAGAGAGCATGCTGCCTTGGAATCATGCCCAGTTCTCTGTCCCGTCTGCTGGGAAGCTCCTTTGGATGCCCTGGAGCCATACTTGATCACAGCCTCCTGCATTCTCCATCGTTCTGGAGTTATCTCCCTTCGGGCAAGTCATTCCTTCTCAAGATCTCAGCATCTGCATTGGACCAGGTCTACCTTTCTGTGAGAGTCAAAATGACACGTCTCTTCCCAAGCCCCAAGATATGAGTCACCAGCACATGTCAGACTTTTTAGAGGATTTGCTTCTTTCTGTTATATTTGAAAAGAAATTTTGCTGTCTTCTCCATTGTCCAGTTTTGTTTACTTCTCATATTTTTTCCTTTGTTACATGATTCGCATTTTTGGCCTCTGGGATGAAGACAGACTCAAAAGCGTAGAAGGTGCTAGGGAGAGGTGAGAGGAGAGGTTGGATCTTGGAAGGACAAGTGAGAGCATATGACTAAAGCAAGGGTAAAGAAACAAAATAGAGCAAAGGAGGAGTCTGATCACCCCTGAGAAATCAACTTTTTCACACCATTACTGCTAATGCCTTCTTCCTGATCCAGGGGCTAGAGTGGATGTCCTTGGCTGTCCCCACCAGGGGAGGCTCAGCCTGACATGCCTCCTGCAGCTAAAATGTCAAAGGGCTGGGGAGTTTATCTTTGAGGATGTGGAGGATGAGAAATGGGCCTTGGTGTTTTGCTTTTTGCTTGTTTGCTTGAACAATCTCCAAGGTTTTATTGATTTTATGTTGTTCTGAAGGTGATCATAGGAATTAGGACCATAGCTCTATAAAGACAGACATTCTGGGGGCTCCTGGGTGACTCAGTCAGTTGAGCGTCTGACTCTTGATTCAGCTCAGGTCATGATCTTGGGGTTGTGGGATTGAGCCCCATGTTGGGCTCTGAGCTGAATGGAGAACTGTCAAAGGAATATTTTAAACTCCTGATCTAATTTCAAATCTCTTCCAATATTAAAATAATCCACAAATGATGAGGGGGCAACAAGTGTTTGCCACCATGACCTTGTCCCTTATGTCTTCTTGACACCTTTGGTGCCTTGTGACATAGATGTATTTTTAATTTTTTGAGGAACCTCCATACTGGCTTTTCCACAGTGACTGCACCAATTTACATTCCCACCAACAGTGCACGAAGTTTCCCTTTTCTCCACATCCTCGCCAACTCTTGTTGTCTCTTATCTTTTTGATACTAGCCATTTTAACAGGTGTGAAGTGATACCTCATTGTGGTTTTGATTTGCATTTCCCTAATGACGAGTGATGTTGAGCATTTTTTCATGTACCTGTTGGCCATTTGTAGATCTTCTTTGGAAAAATATCTGTTCAAATCCTCTGCCCATTTTTTTTTTTATTGGATTGTTTTTGCTTTTGTTTTTAGTATTGAGTTGTATGAGTTCTTTATATATTTTGGATATTAACCCCTTATCAGATATATCATTTGCAAATATTTTCCCCCATTTGGTAGGTTGCCTTTTCATTTTGTTGATGGTTTTCTTTCCTGTGGAGAAGATTTTCAGTTTGATGTAGTCCCACTTGCTTATTTTTGCTTTTCTTGCCTTTGTTGTTGGTGTCAAATCCAAAAAATCATCACCAAAACCAATGTCAAGGAGCTTCCTGCCTTTTTTGTTCTAGAAATTTTATGGTTTCACATCTTACCTTTAAGTCTTTAATTCATTTTGAGTTCATTTTTGTGTACATGTAAGATAGTGGTCTGGCTTCATTCTTTTGCATGTTGCTGCCCAGTTTTCCCAACACCATTTACTGAAAAATACTGTCCTTTCCCCATTGTACATTCTTGTCTTCTTTATTGTCAATTAATTGACTATATATGTGTGGGTTTATTTCTGGACTCTATTCTGTTCCATTGGTCTATGTATCTGTTTTAATGTCAACACTCTACGGTTTTTATTTTGATTACTGTATCTGTGTAATATAGTTTGAAATCAGGGAGTGTGATGCTCCCAGCTTTGTTCTTCTCAACATTACTTTGGCTATTCAGTTTCTTTTGTGGTTCCATACAAATTGTAGGGTTGTTTGTTGTATTTTTATGAAAATGTTGTTGGAATTTTGACAGGAATTTCATTGAATCTATAGATTGCTTTGGGTAGTATAGACATTTTAGTAATACTAATTCTTCCAATCCATGAGCATGAATATCTATTTATTTGTGTCTTCGATTTCTTTCATCAATGACTTATGGTTTCCAGCGTACAAGACTTTCATCTCCTGGTTAGATTTATTCCTAGGTATTTTATTCTTTTTGATATGATTATAAATGGGATTTTCCCCCTTAATTTCTCTTTGATAGTTTGTTACAGAAATGCAACAAAATGTCTGTATATTTGGGTCTCCGGTTTTAAATTTGGCCATTACACTGGTCAAAATTGAAGGCTTAACGATAAAACCCAGTATTAACAATAACAAGTATAACGAAAACAAAATGTAACTTTTTTGTTTTTGACAGATCTCATCACTTAAAAAGAGTGCAAAGAGTAGGCTTGCTGGGCAGGCCTGGGGTCAAATCCTAATTCTGATACTTAACAACTGTATAACTTTGGGCATATGGTAACATTTCTTCATACCAGAGTTTTTCTTGTGTGTAAGTGTGGATAGAAACACCTGCTCATAAACGCGTGGATTAATTAATGGGATATATCGAGCCAGTTGCCTAACCTGTAGGGAAGGCCCGCTCCCTTCTTCTTAACTTTCCTTCCTCCCTTCCTCTCTCTCCCTCTTCCTTCTGATTGTTTAAAGAGCTGTATGGCATTCCAAAGATATTTATAAAGTAAAAATGTCCGAAAAGAATTTTAATAAAAATGTGGATATTTTCCTAAGGAAATGTATCAGTGTTTATAGTAGGTGTCATATGAAACTCGAAGCAATGATAAGGAGAGGGAGGAGAAGAGAAGGAAGGAAAAGCCTACATAATTTCCTCCCCCCCCAACTCTGTCTCTCCCTCTGTCTGTCTCTTTCTCTCAGAATATAAATTCCCAGAGGGTAAGTTTTCCAAACATATTTTTATACCAACACAAGTTATGTATTCCAGAAAAAAAATTAGATTTACAGCTAATCTTGAATTAGTTAAATAAACAAAAGTTTTTCAAGCCTCTGTATGGACAGCATTGTTCCAGGTACTGTGAGGTGATACAAACATGAATAAGAAAGGTTTTTCCTTTCAAGGGGCTAATACTCTAGCTGTATTCACATATAAGCTTATGGAAGTACAGTAACTATAATGCAGTGCAGACAGCCATGCATAAAAAGAGCATGTGTTAGAACCAAATAACCTAATTGTCCTTTCTACATGTGCTGGAGGTTTTTATATCTACAGAGGGTATGAGGATGTGGAGCAAAGTTGGCAGTCTTGACACCAGCCCTGGTCCAAGACACCACCCTCTCTAGTCTGGGTTATTTCAGTAACCTCTTAACTGGCATGCCAACTCCCCCACAGTCTATCTTCAACACAACAGCCAGACTGATCCAGACCAACACACATCAGATCATGAAACTCTGCCCAATGGCTTCCTGATTCACTGGGGAAAAGCCAATGTCTTATCCATGGTCCATAAGGCCCTCCAGGATCCTGTCCCTGTTGTCACTCTGTCCTCTCTCCTGCCACTCTCTAGCACTTGGCTTTCTCTTTCTTTCTTTCTTTCTTTCTTTCTTTCTTTCTTTCTTTCTTTCTTTCTTTTCTTTCTTTCTTTCTTTCTTTCTTTCTTTCTTTCTTTCTTTCTTTCTTTCTTCTTTTTCTTTCCTTCTTTCTAAGATTTTATTTATTAATTTGAGAAAGACAGTGAGAGCATGAGATGGGAGGAGGGTCAGAGGGAGAAGCAGACTCCCCACTGAGCAGGGAACCCAGCGCGGGACTCAATCCCAGGACTCTGGGATCATGACCTGAGCTGAAGGCAGAGGCTCAATGCACTGAGCCACCCAGGTGCCCCAGCACTTGGCTTTCTTAGGGTTCCTCCAAAATAACAGGAATACTTCCGCCAGAGCTTTGGCAGGTGTTGTTTCTCCCAGACATCTGCTTGGCTCCTTCCCTCCCTTTCCTCAGATCTTTATGCAAATGTGGTCTTCCTTGATCACCTTATTTAGAAACTGCAATCTCTCTCTCTCTGCTTTGCCTTGTCACTATCATACTGTAGAACTCTACCAGTTTGCTGGAGCTGCCATAACAAAGGACCACAGACTGGGGGGCTTACCAACAGAAATTTATTTTCTCACAGTCCTAGAGGCTGGAAGTAAGAGAGCAAGGTGTCTGCAGGATTGGTTTCCTCTGAGGTCTCTCTCCTTGGCTTTAGATGGCTGCTGTCTCCTGTGTCTTCACTTGGTCTTCCCTCTGTGTCTGTGTCCTCATCTCCTCTTCTTATGAAGACACCAGTCATGTTGGAGTTGGTTTCAACTCAATGCCCCCATTTTACCTTCAATACCTCTTTAAAGACCCATCTCCAAATACAGTCACGTTCTGGGGTATTGGGGGGCGGACTTTAACATATAAATTTGGGTGGGGGGGACACAATTCAGCCCATAAAAATTACTTAAGTATTTGTTTTTATCTGTTTCTTAGTAAGTTCCAAGATGGCAGGGGTTATTGTCTGTTTTGTTTGTTGCCATGTACCCAGAACTTGGAAAAATGGCTGACCCATCATGGATGATTAATCAACACTTGAAATGAACAGGTAGTAAAGGAATAGACAAGAAAGCAAAAGGGATCTTTCAGTAGTTTGGATATGTCATGGCTGGGGGCAATGCACATTGCAAATTTAGAAAGCTGTCTTCAGTGAGGGTCAACTGGTCAGGAAGAGACAGATCTTAGCTTCTTCTCTGATCTTAGCTGATTCTTAGCTGGGTAGTGCTGCATTTCTCCAACTGTGTCTTTGTTCCTGTCACCAACAGGTGTCCTCCCCAAGGAGCTGGGAAAGATTGTAGCTTTATCACTTGGCCACGTGAGCTTGGACCAGTTGCTTGCCTCTCTGAAAATCTGTTTCTTCATCTGCGAAATATGGTTAAGGATTCTTGCCTCACAGGAGTAATAGGAGATATCTGTGAAAATGTCTGACATTCACTGGTATTCACTGGTATTCACTCAAGCTAAAGCTTCTGACCCATGAAATTTCAAGTTCTACCCTTCTCAGAGATCTACAGAGATAACACTCCAGCTCTTAACCCTGCTTCCCCATCCTTAAGGTCTGTTCTCTGCCTTCCAAATCCTTCCGTCTCAGCCCACTGACAGAAGAATTTGAAAAAGAAGCAATAGAAATGAGGGTGTGTGTGTGTTTTTTTTTCATGGCTAGTAAATAGATAAATTATTATATTAGGGAAACAGTAATTTAATGCCCTAAAATGAAACTCATTTTTATAATTACTTCAAAGAGAAAAATTGCATAAAATACCACTTTAGCAACCAATAAAATCTTGTACAACCTTTGCTTTTTAAAATAGTAAACAGCTCTATATTAAAGACAGAGTTTAACTGATTTGTGGCGTTAGACACATAAGTAGGATGGGTTTTCAAACAACACTGTTCATAAGTCATTTCTAGAAACGACTGCTTTAAGATAAAATATCTATTGTGCTCATCATTATGAATTCTTTATGTAGCATGAATTTTAGTGCTGTGAAGAGGAAGGGCTGAAACAACATTTTTGGTTAAACTAAGCCTTTTAAATATTTTAAATATTTCAGTGAAATGATTCTTTTCCAAGCCAACTCTGGTTGTCCATTTTGCTTGAGAACAGACTTCAGATTCAAGCAAATTACTTCAATTGAGCTTAAGGCATAATATGTATAGGATATCCTAAAATCTTAATGCAGTTTTAAGCTTTAATTACTGGAAAAGTGTATATGTTGCAAACAACAATAACAAATCATTTGAAAATGTTATTATTTCAATTATTTTACCTTTATGAATTTTGAATAATCAATGTTTTTTTTTAAATTTTCTTTTTTGTTTTGGTCAATGTTTGCCATCTTCAGTTAGAGGGACAAAAATTAAAATTAGATGTGTATTATTCTAAAAAACAAAAAATGTCAGAACTGTACCAAAAAAGTTTAAAAATTAAACTTTCAAATGTTTTTTGGTAAGTTTGTAACATGTATACTTCTGCAAGTACTGATGTTTGAAACTGCCTTAAGACCTTTGGGGCGCCCCTTGGAAAACACTCTGTATAGTAAGTGCTGTGAGGAATAAAAGTGAAAGAGATTTAATCAGAAGGGGAAATTTCCTCTCAAGAAAAAAAATCCCCTTTTCCTCAGCTCAGTTGCTGCAGGCAGGGCACCAAAGACCAGTCATCTAGAAAACCATAAAGGCCTTTGAAGGGGTGAGGCAGGGTGTGTGTCGGGTGGGGAATTGGGATATGAGATTATATTACCAACATTTCCATCACTTAAATGACTCTGGATCCAGTTTTCTCTTGCTGATGAAGTTGTTTCTCCATCCATTTGTCAGAGGCTTTTAATGCTGCCCTTATCATTTATAAAAGCTGAAAGAATGGTTCACAAGAGGTGCTGCAGTATCTATCTGAGGGATCTTCTACAACCAATAACCTACTCTTGTGAGATAATCTATGTATTGGCTAAGCGGGTGAGCTATGAAGCCATAAGACTTGGGCTCAAATCCTGTCTCCACCTATGTCTGGGTATGTGACCATAAGCAAGTTACAAAACCTCTATAAGACTCAGTTTGCCCACTGGTACAAAGGGGATGATGAGGGACACCTGGGTGACTCAGTTGGTTAAGTGTCTGCCTTCAGCTCAGGTCATGATCCCAGGGTCCTGGGAGCCTGCTTCTCCCTCTCCCTCTGCCCCTCCCTGCTGCCTGTGCTCTCTCTCTCTCACTTTGCTCTCTCTCTCTCTCTCTCTATCAAATAGATAAATAAAATCTTTAAAAAAAAAAGCAAGGGGGATGATGATTTTAATAATACATATCCCAGAGGTCTCCTGTATGGATCAAATGAAATAATGCATGTGAAGGGCTTCTATGGTGCCTGGTATATAGGAAGTGTTCAATACATGTTGCTGACTGTTAGTGTCACTCTGATTACAGTGGTCCAAACCCAGTCCCTGCTCCCATCATAAATGGAATCAGGTTTCTCCATTTGAGGTTGGCAAAAGGAGAAGACTGCTCCTTTGTGTTGCAAAATGCCTAATTGAAAGGCAAGGTTCTCAGTGTCAAGACAAAGGAAGCTAAAGAGCTGTACATAAAAAGTAAAGTATTTCTTCCCGAGGATGTATAGAGTTTTCCATGCAAAATAATTTGCGGTTCTCTTGGGATGGACCTTAGAAAGGTTTGGAGAAGTGCAGGGAGGCTGGGAAGAGGAAAGATGCTATAAAGGACTCGTAGAGAGGGCTGGCCCAAGAAGCAAGGTGGAAATCTTTAGGAGAGAGAAGGCTGCTTTGCTCAGACTCCCTTTAACAGGCAAATGGACTTCATCTAACTTTGTGTTGTGCTCCTGATCGTAACCACTACACTGCAGGGCCTCCCTCTGCTAGAAATCTCTTTCTTCAGGCCTTCCCAGATGGGGTCCCACTTGAAATGAATCTTCACTTCCTATACTCTACTACTGCACTATATTTGCATCTCATGTAACAATTATTTAGTCATTCAGTGAACATGCATTGCATAATCTGTGTGCCAGGCTCTAGCCAGTTATTTAAGGCAGAGTGTCAAAATCTGAATGTATTTCTTTGTTTCCAATAACATGTCTCTCAATAGTATTGCCAGCCCCTGAAGGCAGAAGTCACCATTATTCACCATTGTATGACTTACATTGCCTAGTATAATGCATTGAACATAGTCAGTCCTCAATAGATGTTTGCTGAATTGAATGGAATTAAATAAGAGAGGTGAAATATTTAGATGAGTCTTGATTGATGATTTCAACTGGTAGAGATTCCAGGCAGAGAAAATGGACTCCACAAAATCACTTAGGAAAATGCATGGTGTGTGCTAGCAATAGTGAGAAGTTCTTATTCTCTACAGCTAAGGGAGTGGTGGAGGATGATGCAGAAAAGGGAGGATGATGCAGAAAAGGGAGGTTGAGGCCATGCTGTAGAGAGCCTTAAAGGCCAAAACAAATATTTTATACTTAATTTTTCAATCAATGGGGAGCCATCAATTGTTCTTCAGCAAATGTGAGGAATAACTAAACCCATGATTTAGGAAGCAGACTTTGGCCACGGTGTGTAAGAGTGTTCGGGCAGATGAGCTAAAGAGAAGTAGGCCAAGAATCACACTAATTAGTTCGACTAAGCAAAGATGTTAAAAACTTCGATTAGATTGTAGAGAGAAATGGAAATAGATACAAAGGCAGAGGAGACTTTGGTAAAGTACAGGTCTTAGCATGAAAGTAGATGTGAAGGTTGGGAGGTGGGAGAGAGAAGGCAAAGAAAGGGAGGAGTCAGGGATGGTTTGGGAATCCAGGCCTGCGGATGAGAAAAATGTGGTGCCATTAACAAAAACAGTGATTGCAAAGAGAGGCATTGGTTTATTTAGGAAAGAAATGGAGAAATGTAAGGGTTTCTTTGTTTATACATTTACTTAATTTATTTATGTATTTAAGGATGAAGGTCCTTGGCTATTATAGGGATGGGGAAAACCAGAAAAGAGAGATTTTTGAGATGCAGGGGGAGAAGGAGTCATGATTTTAGAGTCAGGAGTGGTGAACTCAAGACCATGAAAGAAAGCATCAGCCTTGGCAAGGACACGTGCTTCAAGGACTGAAACGAAGTAACAACGAAAGAAAAGGAGGCGAAGTCAGAGAACTACTCAGGCTCATGGAGAAGCTTACATTGCAGAACCGTGATCAGCAAGATGGTCTGACAACGGTGAAGGGGCCAAGGTGGGGGGAGAGGATTTGAGGGAAAGAGAAGTGTAAGAAAAAAGCCCAACTGCCACCACAGAGCATGCTCACTGTAACTACTTAGTCATTGAGTGGATAGGAAAGTCAGGCAGAGACAGCAGGTGAGGAAAGGTGAGGAGCCAATGACTTGATAAATCCCAAAATGGAAAAGCAACTCCTGAACAGAAGGGAATTGTGCTCCATCGTGCTCCCTCCACACCTCCCTGCATCTGAGCGGACTTCCTCCTCCCCAAGTACTTTCTTCTTCAATCTTGTCACCTTCAGACTTTAAACAACTTGAACCCCTCTGGGCCAGGAGAAAGTATGCTGTTGGAGCCAATTAGAATCCTAGGACTTCGGTAGTCAAAAGAACCACAAATGATCACTTAGTCCATCTTTATCATTTTGCACATCAGGAAGCTTAAACAAACCCAAACAGACATAGAGCAGGGCAGTACCTTGTCCAAATTTGCACAGCTGGCTAATGCCCGAACCAAGATCAGGAGTCACATTGCCTGTTGTAACTTTCTTGACACTACATTGCATTATATCAGAGTAAGCATTTTTTTTTATCTGTTCTAACCCCAAATTCTAACGTGTCTATGAAGAAATATTATACTTTCCCATCTTTCTGTAATTAGAGTAATTTATGAAAGATTATCCTCTCAAAAGGGGACTGGAGAAAGGGAGTTGATTTTTGAGTACATACTAAAGGATAAGCACTGTGCTAGGGATTTTACATATCTTAATCCATTTATTTCCTCATATCACCACTGTGAGCTAGTTATGTCTTACAAATGTAGAAGTTCAAAAAGATTAAGGTACTTTCTCATACCCTCCCAATTAATAAATGGTATAACAGAGATTTGATCTCATATCTGGTGACTCCTCAAACTCATTGTTTTTCAATTAAACTATTAAATGTTAAATATAAAAATATAAATATATTTTATAAATATATATGATATCTAAAATTATATAATAATATATTTATAAATATATGAATATATAAATTAAATGTAAAACTATAAAACTTTCTTATCAACTCTCACATGAAGTGAAAAATTATTTAGGGCCCTGGGTGGAACACTTATGGCAAAATGAAAACATTTTAGGCGTGGACTCTTAAAGTGCATGGATGATGGGCAATTCAAGGTGAGCCCCATTTTTCCCAGTGCCCATGTTCTCTCCTTCAGGGAAATGAACTAATTTAATCACCTCACTATTCTTGGGAGTGAGACCAAGGTGTCAGACCTTCAAAGGATTGTCTCTTATTTTTCAAATCATCCCTCTCTTATCATTCAAGAGAGAAGGAAGCTTCTGGAACTGTGCCTGCTTTGCGAGTCTATTCCCATTTGATCTTATCCAAGAGTGCCTTCTTTGTAGAATGTCACCATGGAGACTTGATCAAACTTCATGCTCATGCACTTAATCTTGCAATCTGTTGCTGAATGGCTTATATTCCCTCTTAGGCCAAAGAACGGCAAGCTCATAAATGAATTTTTGAGGGAAACAGAGCTGTGGACAAAATGTTTAACCCAAGTGTGGGACGTGGCACTTTGGTAATATACAAGATTAAATCTACTGTTGCATCACACAATGCAGGATGTTTAAATTAAGGCTTGGAAAAAGAAAATGTACAATCAGGTGTGTTAACTATTCTGCTGCTTGTCAAATTTTCCAAGTTTGTTTCACTCAACCAATATTTACTGAGTTAGTTAAATATCTTGACTCTTGGCTATGGAGATATGAAGAGGATTAAGATACAGACTTTGGCTCCAAAGAGCTCAAAATTTGTCTAGGGACATGGAGAGGTAAGCGAACTATAGTATTATGTCATACATGTTGTAACAGAGCCATCTGGGAAAAAATGAGAGGCAGGAACAACTAAGTCTTTCCAAATGAGGGTATAGAAGGTGAAGGGAGGACATCACGGAAGGCTTCTTAGATGAAGTACCACTTGAAATTGGTCTTAAAGGGTGGATTCACAGGAATTCCAAAGCAGAGGAGGGAAAATAAAAAGAAAACAAGACCTAACAAAGGTCTGGAAGAATCACAGGGACGAGGTAGTCAAGAAACACAGTGATCTAATGGGGTTACTATGTAGACCTTGGGGTCTGTAGGGCTTGGCAACAATGGGGATAGAAAGCTGAGCTGGGTATAGGAAGTAAAGGCTCTGTGTGTCATATTTGTGATGTTTACTCAACCTTGTGGGAGCGGTGAGGGTTGAATCATAAGCAGAGTTCAGAATATGAAGTTTTTTTAGGACTTTGAACTTCAAATTGGGAATAATGAGGGTTCCTTGTTGGGCTTTTGGCAAGGGAATGACATGATCAGACTTGGGTTGTAAAAAGCTCATTTTCCTTAGGGTGAGAAGAAGAGATTTATTGCAGAACTGAGAGGTCCAGGCAAAACCAGAGGCAGGGATGTCAATCATGAGGTTTGTGTATAGGTAAGAGGCAGAAGGGATATATAGGAGGAGCAAGGGGAAAAAATTTGACATAGAATCAGATCAGAATTGATTGAGATAGAATTAGAAGGTCTCAGTAAAGTTTGAATAGCAGGGGTGAAGGATAGCTAAGATCTAGTCAATGGGAAGGTTTTTCAGAAGACACACATGACCATTCTGCTTGCCAGAAACAGGAGTCTGGTGCACGCTTAGGAGCACTGGAGGCTGGGAAAGGTAGTCTTTTATTCTGGGCAGCTGCATGAGAGTTGAAAGAGGTGGGCACCTGTAATGGGGTACAATAGCAACATTTACTACCCACACCCACTATACTATTTCCCCTCCCTGAGACTGTGAACTCAAAAACAGGATCACTTCTTATTATTGTTTGTGCAGTATCTGACACATAATAGATACTTGGTACATGTTGCAATGAAAGAATCTTGCTGTTGCTTAGACAAGTGTCATGCTCTTCTGCCCTCTGAGCTTGGCTTCAGCTGATTCTTTTACCTTCTGCGTGCTCATATCTATTCCTGTCAATTCCTGCCATTCCATCACAAGGATCAGCTCAGGATGTTGGCCATAGAGCAGTCACAGCTCAGAATGTGGACAATGCTATTTTCGTTATAAAAACTGAGTACTCACATTGTTGAAAATTGAAAATTTATTAGAACTGTCCAAAGTGTGCAGGATAAATAAAAGTATAAGGCAAAACTGAAGGCAAGATGGTAACTTTGGTGATTTCTCCAGTGTCCAAATATGTAATAAGGATAACTAAATCCTTGTTACATAAGACAAAGAAAGACAAAGAAATGGACAAATTGGAAGACTGAATAAGCAGATTGTCTGGAAATACATTAGGGAGAGAAAGGAATCAATGATGATTTTGAAACTAGAAGACTAGGAGAAATGTATAGCACTGGCAGAAATTTTAAAAAAGCCCAAAGCTGGAATGTGTGTAAGGAGATGAGGGCTGGAGAGTGATATAATGGCAAAGATATGATAAAGCTAATCCTCCTGGATTATTGGATTTCCCTCCTTTCCCAGAAAATAAACATGTCTAAGTGACCATATTGAAAATGTGGCAATGAGTTAATCACTAGTTGAAGAATTTTTACAGTGAAATAAAAGCATTTATATATTTTAATTCAAAGTAATAAAGTTTCACACCCTGATATATTCAAATTATTCATAATCCATTTATGACTCGTATAGAGGGACATTTGCTTAAGTGTTAGTGGTAAACAGGATTGAGGGAATTTTTCATCCCACAAAATGAATATTCAGTTTCAACTTGATGTGATCAATACTACGTCAGGAAATGATAAAATTCCCAAGTGGTGAAAGCACAATTCAAACTTCTTTTGGGTATTAGGAAGAGAGATAGTTAAGAAACGACTCCTCATGCCTGCATAGTAACCCAAATTCTAAACTTGAAATTTGCTAACTTCATGGAGCACATCAATCAGATCCAACTTCGAGTAGGTTTGGTTGTAAGGAGTTAAATGCACAGCTAACAGACCACTGTTTTCACCCTCCACCCACCCCTTTTTTTTACATCTATGTAAGTTCTTTTTAAAAAACATGATGATATTGACCAGTCATTTGAATTTTTAAAGAAATAATTGAAACTGATATGGAGACCCAATAAGTAACCCTCACTCTTTTGAAATCCTGGAAGTAGCTAGAGACATTCAAGTCCAAACATTACGGTCTCCCCAAAGCTACATATTTAGAGATAATATTTTTTAGAACTTCTTTGGATTTCACCAGAGGTTATATATTATGGCTTTTCCTGCCTCCAATATTTATGGATAATCCTTTTCTTTGCTAATAGATGTTTGAAATAAGAGATTGGAAGGAATCTTCATATTTTTTTTCATCTTTGAAGTATGCACAGAACAAAGGCCAAAGCACAATATATTCATCAGAAAATGAAGAGTTCACGCTGGTATTTTATAGAAGGTTATCTTCAGGAGTACTGGGGTAGTGAGTCTTGAAGCTGGTAATTGAGAAAGTGTGTTTATATGGAAATAGAAGGGTCCTGGGAAGTTAGACCAAGCCCAGTATCACCCGGGCTCACAAATGACTGGTGGGCTGACATGGTGAAAGTGGTAATTTCAATATAGCATACTGTGAACTGTCAGTAGCTAGATGATGGACACCACTGTCCCAGACATGGTGGTCATGGTCAGGGGACTGACTCCCTGCAGGTGAAACAAGGAAAGGGATGCCAGGTCCAGGTCCTAGCTCACATTCAGAAATGTAAGAGATGTCAACCAGCCAAGATAATGTTCTGGTTGTTCTTACTTCTGAAGCAGCATGCTAACTTCCTTCCTACCCACCCACAACCCACAAAGACATTTGAAACTCAACTCAAAAATTTTAACGCTTTTTGGGGGAAAGAATTTTTTTTTTTAATCTCTGTGATAATCGGATTCAAAACACTGGATCCTTAATTAGGAAGATGCACCTGCCTACACATTTCAAGGATTTCCAAGGCCTCTCAAAGACCACCCACGGACCCAACTCCAGGGACTCTGAGTTTGGAACTCTTACTCTGGACTTCCTTAACTGCATTCATTAGCCTAGAAGTTTTCAAACTTTGCTCCATATTAAAAATCACCCGGACAACCTTTAAAACCCCAATGCTCGGGCCACACTCCATTTTCGATTAAATCAGAATCTCTGGGGTGGGACCATTCATACATGCATATGTTTTCAACTCTCTAGGTTTGAGAACCAAGTCACCGGTATATTTTTGGCACACAGTTGATCTAAGTGTTCCATGGTCATCGGCTGTTTTTAATCACTGCCGTCAAAAACAGCAGAACGGCGCCTGTCGCAGAAATAATTTACTTAGAATCATCTTAGAAAAAAGTAAGTAAATTTGGGTCAGGGGTGTGCATACCTCCGCAGCGGTTCCTCTGGGTCAATAAGCTGCTGCAATTTCTTCAGCCAACGCCAAGGGGCACCCTCTCCCTCCTCGCTCTACTTGGAACGCCTTCCCAGTTCCGATCGCACAAAGAGCCCGGCCTCCTCCCGGGTGACATCACAAAAGGCCGATTCCCCCGCCCCTTCGGCGCCACCACGTGTGTCCCCGCGCCCCGCGGCCACCCGACTCAGTCCCTCGCCGGCCGGTCTGGGCAGCGGTGGAGGGTGGTTGGCAGTGGCTGGAGGCTTCGCTATGGGAAGTTGTTCCTTTGCTCTCTCGCGCCCAGCCCTCCTCCCTGGTTCTCCGCAGCCGCTGTCGGAGGAGAGCACAGGGAGGCGCGGGCTGCAGCGGCCGCTGCTTCTCCCCGCCCGGGCGGCCGCGCCGCTGGGCAGGTGCTGAGCGCCCCCGGAGCCTCCCTCGCCGCCTCCCTCCTTGCCCGGCTGCCCGGCTGCCGCAGTGCACATGGGGTGTTGGAGGTAGATGGGCTCCCGGCCCGGGAGGCGGCGGTGGATGCGGCGCTGGGCAGGAGCAGCCGCCGACTCCAGCTGCCAGGGGGCCACGCGCCCCGGGCGCCCCTGCGAGCCCCGGGCTCAGCCATGGGGACCTCCGCGAGCAGCAGCACCGCCCTCGCCTCCTGCAGCCGCGTCGCCGGAGCTACGATGATCGCGGGCTCTCTTCTCCTGGTGAGCGCGCTGGGCGCCGCTCTTCGGGAGCGGGGCTGGTCCCCGGGCGGGGGCTGCGGGGAGGCGAGGGGTCGGCCCGGCTGGGTGGGGAGGGAGGGGGGCTTGCAAGCAGGGGAAGGTACCGGGTCGTTTGGGGGAGCCACCAGGCTCAGCCGGGACTCTGGAACGAAGGCGAACTGTTTTCCTCGCAGTCTGGCTGCGCTGGAGGAGGCGCTAGAGGTGGCCACCCGGCTTCCTGCGCATTTCAGGGCTTTCCCCCCTACTCGGACCCCTGGTGCCCCGACCCCTCTCCGCACACGCCCCCGCCCCCCCCCCCCCGCCAGCCACCGGCTGCTGCCCGCTCCGCGTGGTGTGGGGCCGGAGCTGCTGTGCCGGGCGGCGAGGGCTGGCGGCGGCGGCCGCTTTGTTGCAGCTGCAGTGTCATGTCGGGATGCTACCGCAGTGGGAGAGCGGTACCCGTGCGCGCCGGCCGCTGGAGACCCGGGTGCGTCCGCGCGGTGCATTCCCGAGCAGGGCGCAAAGCCCCTCCCCCACCTCGCCTCCTTGGCTCGGGTGGGTCCCAGTTTCTGCACGCCAAAAAAAAGAACCCTTAGTTAGACCCACTCTCAGGCGCCTCCAAAGCGCCGGCTCCCAGCCAGCCAGCACGCTGGCACTGGAGTGGGGGGAGGGGGAGAGGGATCCACATAAAGGAAGATGAATTTCTCCAGTCTTTCCTATCCCTCGTTTACCTGTGGCCAGGCAGGTGACCCTGCAAAGTGGAGCAGGTTCCTTCTTCAGCACTCAAGCTGCATTCAGCTCCAAGGCGTGTCCTATACCTCTCCCCCCCCCCCCGCCCCTTACCTGGTCAAAGCCTGAAACCATCCTTGACCCAGAACTTATCCCCAACTTCCCACAGATCACTTCCCCTTTCCAAAAGTTAAAGGGGAGGGGCCGAGTTACGTGGAAGAAAATTTATTTGAGATCAAACCCTTGAGCCACCATAAGCTTCCCATGACTATCTTTTTGTCTCTTCAGGGAGGACAGAGATTCTTAGCTGAAACCCAAACAAAAACAAAAGACAAGAGCCTATTTTCACGGCAGGGCTGTGTAAGGGAAAGGCAGGCTTGCTGTCTCCTTCCCAAAAAGGGCTTAATGCCTGGTCAGCCAAGATCTCTTAGATCCCAGGGCATTGCAGTTGCTATGGCCTGGGAATTCATCCTACAGACGCTCTGGTTCCCTGTGTGAGTGTGTTTTAACGGGGGAAAGAGAGACTAAAGAAAACTTTGGTGCTGTTAGCATTTATAATGAGGCAAGTCCCAGTCTCCTTTCAGAGAGTCTTTTCTGCCCATTTATAGTAATGGCAAAATCACGATCTATATCCTCCAAACAAGTGTGGGGGCTGCTGAGCAGTAAGGAGGGGGTCTCTTCCAGTAGTGAACCTGGATTGACAGTGTTGGTGTGTAGAGAAACCCATTTCAGTCCCTGGAACACTGACTCTAACATCAGTGGAGTTAAATCAATCCTTGAGTTTCCTCCTTCCATCTACTACTCTACCCCCCCCATGCCTGTCCCCTCCCTCCAACATATCTGATTATTACATGCCCCCCAGAGTCCATTCCTAGATTAAATCTTAAGTCAGTGTGATATTTCATTCATTTTACAATTGAACATGAGATAGGTGTTTCAAAGTAAGGTCTCCTTGTAATGAAAGTGTAGGTTGCTTTAACCAACTGAGAAAGAGCCCAGTTCCTTTTCTTAAATCATTAAGCTCAGTTTATCTAAAAATTGTGCACTAGATTTGCAACTAAAGACCTGAGAATTTAAGTTTGGCTGTCTTTTAAAAAAATGAAATTTGTAATGGGGCTTAGAAGCAATCTCATGTTGTTAACTAAATAAGAGTCCTTCTTTTCCTGGTAACTAATAGAAAGGCTCTATTTCAGTCCATGGAATGACTTGGGGTTGACCCTGTTGCCCTGAAGGGTGACGGAGAGGGTGTACCAGGGATCACTAGGGATTTTGCTGTAACCCTGAACCAGGGTGGGGAGACAATGTCTTTTCTTCTTTTCTATCCCCAGTTGAAAGCTCCAGTCCTCAGGATAGACATTGCTCATGTATAAAATGATGCTCTCATGATATTAGTATAAGGATTATTTATCCCATTGGGATTCTTAGCCATGTGAAAATGACAGACACCAGGCACTGGAGCCCAGCTAAGCATGGCAGGTGCTTAGAACACTACGGGTGGGGCGGGTGGGGGGTGGGAAGTGGGGAAGTTAGTGCCCCACCCATATATTACAGTTAGATTAAAAAAGAATAAATTCATTAAAATGTCCTGTTTATTATGGCTTTCAGTTACTCTCATTTTTCTAGTATCTTCCTTTTTGTGACAATATTTGTTATTGTCATCATTTTTGGCACTTTTTTTTCCTTATGATGACCGACTTTCATATGGCTTTAATAAGCTTAAAAAATACGATACCTAACATACAATGTCATGTATATTTATATATATATAAAAATTACTATGTGTCAGATGCTTTATATACAGTATCTCATTTACTCCCAACAACTCTGTGAAGCAGGAAGGTGTTATCTCCAATTTACAGATGAGAAGATGTAGGCTGGGCAAACTTCATTGGTTCGTTCCCGGACACACAACTCGCCACTGATGGTGCTCGGGCCAGGACCTGGGAGCGCCTGACTCCTCAGCTCATGCCCTTGCTCCCTCCTGTGCCACATTACCTATTTCACAACTCCAAATTGCTAGACTATGAAATGTAGCAACAGTGAAGGCTCACTGGAGCGAAGTTGAGACTGGTGGTTTGGTTTGTTGCAGAACATTAGAATTACATGCGTGCCTTTGAAAGAAAGTGTTCTTGCTCCTTGTACTTCTGTTTCTGATGAGTTGGGGTGTCTGCATGATACTGGGAAGTAAACCACAAACGGAAAGATAAAATGTTATGTGTTCCAGGCCAAAAGTCTGGAGGGAAGATAAGGGAAGCCTTTAAGTTTGTGCCAGTGTTAAGAAATGCCCTAGAAGGGCTTGTCCAGCGCGACAGGACACTCTCAGAGATGTCTTTTGCCCTCAGGGAGCTTGCTTTGCCTGGACCCATAGAGTGGTGGCAATGAGGCAGTCAGAAGAGAAGGGAACCATGATGGATAAGGTTCCATGTTCGCAAACCTACACCGAGCACCCGCTCTGAGAGGGGCACTGTACTAGGCAGTGGGAACCCAGGGATGAATTAGGATTTCGATCTTGCCCCACAGGCACAGTTTTGATGGTACATAAAACGTACTTGGCTATCAGTAGTGACGGTTGGGTTTCATGAGCAGACATGGAATCAGTGGATGAATGTATTCAAAGTAATACACAAAATGTGGTTGATGTTAAAATCTTTAAAGTACTTAAGTTAACTTTGGGCTAGTATAGTCGGTTTGAAAGCCAGCAGAAGAAAAACCTTCCCGAGTCTCAGAATAACATGCATTAGCATTGGTGGGGAAAGCCACTTATGCTCAGAATCGGGAGGGCAGACGTGTCCTGGAATTGCAGGATTTCTGACTTATCGCATGAATCTCCGATCCCTGTTGTCAAATGTATAGTAGAGGATCAAGCTTTCTCCATCTGAACTGTTTCTAAAGGCATATGGCTGAATCCGCCTTTAGGTTCAGCCCAAAACAAACAGACAGACAGACCTCCAGTATAAATAAAATACACAAGCAAACCACATCAGCAAGAAAAGAAAATTCCTTGTGATGGAATGTATACTATACTACCTTACATTGAGGAAAAAACCCGAGACTAAATAGACGTAGATCCACCAACCAGCTAAAGGACATATTTTAGTGTGGCTACATTTGCACAAAGGCTACCAAGCTGGATGTGGTTCCAACAGTTAATGCCCCATTTTCCAGGACAGGTTGCAGAAGGCGCCTTCTCCAGGTGCGCCTGATTGGATAGAGGCGAGGAGGCGTGGCCTAAGTAACAGGTGGTCTGTGTATTCTGTCCATTCGTAGATCAGAATGTGGAGACATCACACTTGAACTGCACCTTTGACTCCATCTGTGAAGATGAGGGGTAAAACTTCTTTGGTGACTCCGTAGACAAGCTGCAAATTGGCTTAGTACTCCGCCAGCCGTTCATAAAGCATACTTGGCTTAAGGAAACTTGATTGGTTGATTGACGGATTGGTGCTGGGAAATGGTCAGATGCATCGCCGGCTATTCAGGAGCCAGTATGAACTGAGTGACTTTTTACTGCATAAGCGACAGTGTCTCTTTTCCAGTAAGCGCTAAACGCTGTTGGCCTTCTTCCCCCAAACAGGCCTGGCAAATTCTGGGGAGGTCGGGTCACTGGCAACTTCCTGGAAAACTGGGATGCTTGCTCTTCTGTGACAGGAGGAGCCCAGGGTATGTCATCGCCTTTGGGCATGTGCCCGATGACCATTTGAAGCTGATTCGGTCTGGACCATCAGGCGCAGATACGTGTATTTGATGGAATGAAAACAGAAGCCTTAATAGGAGTCAGCTTGTTCCCCCAAATTGAATCCCAGTTTAGCGTGAGGACACTGGGCTTTGTTGCTGTTGGGATAGTGGCTATTGAGCTTTGATTTTTTTTTTTTTTTTTTTAAGGAATGGGGGTGGGCAAATCATGAATAGATACGGGCCTTGTCCCAGTGTTTGTATTTGTCAAATACCAAAAAATAAACAAGAATCCTAAATTGGCTTGTATGCTGCCATCTGGCTTTCCTACCAGCTCCCATTTCCAGCCCTAGTCCAGGGGCCGGGCAGAGGTTATAACCAGGCAGGGAGGCACTCGGCAGATGTCAGGGAGTGTGTGCTCACCTCGGCTGCAGAGAGGTGGGGTGCGGTGATATTCAGGCTGTTGATTCAAAGCTTATATTGAGGCTGTTGAGCTCATTCTTCTCGAGAGGTGGAAAGTCCACCAGGAATGGTTCATTCTTCCTGGATTCTGGCTATCTGGATTTTTTTTTTCCCACAGATGTCAGCACATGGCCTTGTAGAGACAGATGCTTGCAGTGGTGGGAAAGTTTGCTCAGAGGGACCTCAGGTGGGGTGGGGCTGGGCCTGGTAAGGTGAGGAGTCAGGGTACTGAGCTATATGTAGCCCCATCTCCTCTTTAGAAGATTGGAAAATTATGCCTAAGGCTTTGTTCTAAAGAACAAAACCAAAACAACAAAAAAGGAGAGGGGGCTCCGTAAGCGAAGTCCTAGTAAAGGCTCATTCTCTGATCTTTACACAATTTTCCCATTGCTCTTCTGCCACCAGAAGGGCTTGGCGGACCAGCTGCTTGGAGCTGTATGCAGGTCTGTTTTGGGAGAAGAAACATGAGTTTAATGGATTTAGGAGGGAGGAGAGGAGTGAGTCCGTGTGTCCTGGTATCACATGAGAGCCGCTGTGGATTCAAGAGGGCTTCAGCACTGAGAGCCCAGAGGGGAGGAATATTAATGGCTGTTAATATTAATCATTTATATTGAATTACTAAACTCCTATTTACTGAGTACTTACCACTGACATTGTGTTGAATGCCTTCTACAAATGATCTCAGTAAGTCTTTCAAGTCCATGATGTAGTAGCCTTCGCCCCATTTTATAGATGAGGGCTTGAGGTGTAAGAGAAGTTATGGTCGAGCATTTGGCAGCTTCCAGAGAGAGGATTCATTCACACATTTAGGTCCGAATGGCTTGATACACACTGCTTTTTTTCTGCCAAGTTGGGGTAGGGGACAGATAACCTCAATTTACTGGAATTTTGTCTCTTTTTATTTATTTATTTTTTAAGATTTTATTTGTGTATTTGAGAGAGAGTGAGAGAGAGAGAGCGAGGACAAGAGGGGGGAGGAGCAGAGGGAGAGGGAGAAGCAGACGCAGGGAGCCCGATGCGGGGCTCCATCCCCGGGGTTCAGGGATCATGACCTGAGCCCAAGGCAGATGCTTAACTGACTGAGCCACCCAGGCGCCCCTGGAATTTTGTTTCTTGTTAAGGGAATGGTTCTACCTGAGAGCTGAACATTCCCTTTTTCCCCGGGAAGCAGGTCGGCTCCACGATGGCGCTTGGAAGTTTAGCCAGAGGAGCCGATTATAAAGTGAGAGCAACCTGTGTGTGTGGATTGAAAGCCGAGGGTGTGGAGGCCCTGGCAAGCATTTTCCTATGGTGTGCCTCTGACGGGCGATGGTGCCATGGTTAAGATGGAAAGATACTCTTGCAAATTGAAATGTTAAAAATAGGGAATGGATGCCTGCTTTCCTGCTAGTCGGGTCATTCTGAAAAATATTTGCTTAGTGAGTAACAGTGTGACATGGGTTCTGCTTAGCAAGGAGTTTTCACTCACTTCTCCTGAGAACTTGAGGACCAGGGTCGGGTTTTCTTTGCTGCCAGCCTGATTATTTGTATAGGATTAGTGCAAAGGTTTGCCTCATCTGTTATTAGTCTTTACTTTGTTAATTTTTTGGGTCTCATAGAAACTGGTCTAACGTCCCGATTTGCATGGCCCCCTAAGTCATGTTTTTGTGTGCGGTTTATCCCACTCACTTTTTATTTTATTTTTTTAATTTTTTTATTTTTTTTAAAGATTTTATTTATTTATTTGACAGAGAGAGAGACTGCGAGAGAGGGAACACACACAGGGGGAGTGGGAGAGGGAGAAGCAGGCTTCCCGCTGAACAGGGAGCCCCATGCGGGGCTCGATCCCAGGACCCTGGGATCATGACCTGAGCCGAAGGCAGACGCTTAACGACTGAGCCACCCAGGCGCCCCTATCCCACTCACTTTTTAACATTCTCGTAAGCAGGCTTTTAAACTTGCCTCTTCCTAGATTGCAGATGCTGAGTAGACTAAAGAAAGGCAAAGAGTGAGAAGAAATTTAATCACTGGTTCTGGGAAAGAGGATGGAATTCTGCTTTCCCAAAGAACTCATGAGACGAGACCATTATTTGACTTCATCCTAGGTATGGCCAGGTCAGCATAACCAGGATTAAGAGAAATGGGGGGCAGGGGATGGAGAAGATTCAAAGGCACATGGTGACAGGTTTCCAGAATAATTTAACTGGTTATTATTCACTCCTTGCTCTTCCTTTACTTCTGGGAGTCCATGGCCCCTCTCTCCTCTTTGTTTGAATCTTCTGTATTTGGTCCAGGAAAAAATACCAAATTAGACAAGGTTTGAGTGTGCTTCATTCCTCATTTTGAATGCTAGGGCCAATGTTGTTATCCCCACTTCAGCTTCTTAAAGACAACATACAATGTGCTATTCATCTTTGTGCTTTTGGCTTGATGCCCTGACACATAGTAGTTAAGCAATAAATGATTGTTGAATGAATTCCAGAAGGATTTGCTCTAAACTAACTTCATTCATTCTAGACAGGTTAAAGGGTAGTTGGATCTTGAGCTACATCTCAATACTTTGAGCTACAGCTGAAGGGTATTTGAGTTATTAACAAAGAACATTTTAAACTCAGGCTAATTGCCAATGAGAAGAACCTAGTGGATATGAATTTCTCTTCCCAATTCATTTTTATTCTTTGACATTATACAAACATTTGTGTATAGTTAAAACTAATGTGTACATACTTGCTTGTATTCTGCTTTTCTTTATGTAGCTTTTTTATCTTACAGAGATATATTTACATTTTCATTCAGTTTAACAAATATTTCTGGTGCATTGCTAAATTATATTGCAAAATGTCAGGCATTGCAAAATGTTGGACTTTGGGTATATGATAGTAAAAGGCCACTCGTGATCCTTCGCTTTTGGAGTTAATAGTTTATCGAGGATGAGAGAAAAGGTGATGTTCTGGAAGAGCCGAAGGAAGAGTATACCAGTGAGAAGGGACAGCATGTACAGTGGGCTCAGAGAGTAGAAAGAAGGCCATTGCGGTTGGTGCTCAGGGAACAGGGGCAAAGGGAGTGTGGATTGAGGTTGCGAAGCCAGGTAGGGGCCAGATAAGACAAGCCCTTCAAAGGTCTGAACATGTCAGGATGTTGCTGGCCATACAGTTGTAGGCAAGGTTATAATATGGTTTTATTTTTTTATTTTTTTAAAGATTTTATTTATTTATTTGACACGCAGAGAGAGAAGCAGGGGGACAGTCAGGCAGAGGGAGAAGAAGCAGGTTCCCCGCTGAGCAAGGAGCCCGATGCGGGACTCAATCCCACGACCCTGGGATCATGACCTGAGCCGAAGGCAGACGCTTAATGACGGAGCCACCCAGGCACCCCTATAATATGGTTTTAATGAGATTTTTTTTTTTAAAGATCACTCTGGCAGTTCTGTGGAGAATGGATTGGAAAGAGGAAGTGGAGATGCTGGAGGCCAGTTGGATTCTTTTGTAGTTAGCTCAGGGTGGGGTGGGGGAGATGATGGTTCTGGGGGGGGGGTGGCTGTGAAGACAGGGATGACTAGATAGATTTTAAAGATTTTGAAGGTCTACTGCCAGTGAGACGTGAGAGGGCAGGAGTCGAAGGAAAGCACGACCGCTTTCACTTGGTCATCAAGGCTGACTCCCTGGTTCCTGAGCTGAGTCTTTGGTGGTCTCATTACTTTGAAGGGCAAAGCTGGGGGAAGGGTGGGTGGGCGTGGGGACCCCAAAATTTGGGTGCGTGTTAGTAAGTTTGAGGTGCCTGTGATTCCTGCAGTTCAAGCTTCGGGCCTGCCATGCCCCTGTCCTCCCCGGGTTGGCTGTGGGTGGAGCCATCCTGCTGTTGTCTGTCGCTTGGGTTGTTGTCATTGTTCTGCAAGCCAGCAGCACTGATGAAGTTGTCTCTGTACAGATCAGTTGCTCTTTTTCCTTTTGGGTTGTTCCCAGAAGTGAGGTATATTTGGGGTATATTGCCCAAAGTGGATTGCTGGGTCACAGGAAAGGAATGAATGGTTTTATGGGTGTAGCAGCACATTGCCAGCTTGTCTTTAGAAAGACTGAATTAATTTAGAGTGCCACCAGGAACTCTAAAAGTGCCTTCTACCCCACAAGGCTGCCAACACTGGAGTTTATCATTTTCATTTATTTGTGCTGCTTTAATATAGATAGGTAAGGGTCCTTGGTTGTGCACACGTACATTTCAGGAGTTGCTAGGGATGTCATAAGTTTATCCATGTGATAATTACCTTTGTAATTACTCATGTCGTCCTCTGACTCAACTATCGAGTGGAATTTATGTTAACCTCATTTACATAAATTCAATTCTTTACATTTTTGGTGATAAGCTTTTATTAGCTGTGTATGACACACATTTTTTTTTAAAGTATGTTCCATGCCCAGCGTGGAGCCCAACATGGAGCTTAAACTCACAACCCTGAGATCGAGACCTGAGCTGAAATCAAGAGTCGGACATTTAACCGACCCAGGCGCCCCTGGCATACATTTTTATACTCTACTTTTAATATTACATTTAATATCAAAAATTTAGGTTAACATTCTTAAACCTCTTCTTTTTTGTGTCTGAGAGTATCCTTTGTTGCCATCGGTTCTGTTTTATAATCAGAAATTGATCTCTTTACCGATGGCCTAATTCCTGTTACTTGGAATTTTATATCTGATCTTTTTAATGTTGGGTTTGTTGACTTTTCTGGACATCAGCATCATGTTGGTGGTGGAAACTGCTTCTGCGGGTTCTGCAGGATGTTCATACATCTTGCGTGAGTAAAGGATTGTATGGCCAAATACTTTTGGGAGATGCCGGATTCAACAAAGTCACTGTTTTCTGCAGCCCCCCTGCTGGGCCTCCTGGAGCCATCAGCAGGCTAATATTAATTGTACCTCTTTGAGGGCTGCCATCAGGAGCATTTCCTCTACTTATAGTCCAGGGCTTGGTAAAGTTTATCTGTAAAGAGCTAGATAGTGGGGCGCCTGGGTGGCTCAGTCGTTAAGCGTTTGCCTTCAGCTGGGGTCATGATCCCAGGGTCCTGGGATCAAGCCCCGCATCAGGCTCCCTGCTCAGCGGGAAGCCTGCTTCTCCCTCTTCCACTCCCCCTGCTTGTATTCCCTCTCTCGCTGTGTCTCTCTCTGTCAAATAAATAAAATCTTTAAAAAAAAAAAAAAGAGCTAGATAGTATTTTCGGCTTTGCGGGCCTGGTGACCTCTGTGGAAACTACTCAACTCCGCCTTTGTACTTTAAATGCAGCTCTGGGCGGGGTACCTAAAAGAAGGGGCGTGGCTGCATTGCAGTAACACTACATTTGTGGACACTGAAATCTGAATTTCAAATTCCCACGTGTCACCAAATTTTATTCTTCGTTTGATTCCCACCCCCTGCTGCAACTTTTTTAAAACGTGAAAGTCGTTCTTCACCTGAGGGCTGTAAAAAAGCAGGCAACTGGCGGGAGTTTGTTCGAAGGTGTTTCATACACCGAGGTCCTCAGCATCCTGTGGCACTCGGTCAGGGAAACTCACTCTGGAAAGTGCTTGCTGAGATTCTGCTCCATTTGTCTAAAGTGCGCTTTATTAATAAGAAATCCTTTCTCCTCTCTGGTGCTTCCTCGTTTGCTACATATTGTTTGTATGTTAAGCCTTTTTTGAAGATTTTATTTATTTATTTATTTGAGAGAGAGAGATGTGGCAGGCGGAGCACAAGCGGACTCCAGGCTGAGTGCAGAGCCAGGCGCAGGGCTTGATCCCATGACCTGAGCCGAAATCAAGAGTCAGTCGGCTGACTGCGCCACCCAGGCGCCCTTGTTAAGTCTTTTTTGAAGTGTTGGTTGGCCCTTGTTTGTCTTTTAACTCATCGCCATGCAGTCTGTATGTTGTTTGCATTTTTTGTTTTGTAGAAGGCTCCAAGTCTAGTAGGGGATGTTTCAGGATGACAGCTTTTTAAAATCTGGAGTCTCTTGATACACTTCTCAGGAACTGGATATTTGCATTTTAATTGGGGTGTTTTAAAAGATTGTCTAATCCCCAGCGCCTGCGTGGCTCAGTGGGTTAAGGGTCTGCCTTCGCCCAGGTCATGATCTCCAGGTCCTGGGATGGAGACTGGAGTTGGGCTCCCTGTTCAGTAGGGAGTCTGCTTCTCCCTCACTCTCTCTCAAATAAAAAAACTAATCTTAAAAAAAAAGATTGCCTAATCCCAAGGGAATGAAGCTAAACTACAGTAATACGCTAAGCAGGAGTGATCATTAAAATAACTAAACTATATGGGGGACTTGGGTCACGCATGTCCCACCTGCTTAATCTGTCTTAATAGTTCTGAAAACAATCTTAGGAGGGTAGGTATTACTATTATCTACACTGTACTGATGAGGAAACGGAGGACATGGGTTGGGTCACTAGCCAAGATCGCCCAGCTAGGATCTGGTAGAGCAGAGCCTGCTGAGCACACGCCAGGCTAAAATAGGTTTGGTTGATGCTTTCTTGGCGGAACTGCTGTGCTGGCTGGTGGTGTTAGTTTTGCCTTGGTTTATATGCAGATTCTATAAATTCTTAGTGAGCACAGAAGAGTATTTCCCCCTAAACCTTTAGCACTGTCTAGTTTATAACGTGGCTTCTCCATGTAGGTGGGGGTCCTAGCTTATAGAAGTAGCCGTGGGCATGGACGGAAGGCAATGAAGTCCGAGGTCCGAGGACTCAGTGCCAAGTGTCACCAAATTTTATTCTTCGTTTGATTCCCACCCCCTGCTCCTCTGCATTGCAGGTTCCAGGGAAGACAGCATCCGGGTTAAGTCGTGCCTGTTTTTTTCAATTTCCCAGTGTGCCCTGAGCTTGCCTCCTTCCTGTCCTGGAGTCAGCACATTCTAGCCTTGGCGTTCTTTATATTCTCCGGCATTAACAGCAGTCCCTGCTTTTGCCTTAGCAACAGAAGCCTTTTTTAAGTCAGGGAAGATGATAGGAAATGCAAGAGCTGACCAAATTTATATAACATACGTAGGAACAGTTCCGTTGGAGTTTTCCTTTTTATACCCTTCTTTTTTTCCCTTGGAATCTGGAGAACTCCCAGCAGTCAGGGTCTTGTTATTGTAAATTTAATGTAATTCTCAGAATAAATGGTCAGAAATTCTGGGGGTGCCTTGCCTGCCTGGCTTTTTTGCCTTTTGATCACCGGTTGGCATATTTTATGGTCACTGTCCTGGGAATAATTTGCTTGCCTTATCTTTGTTATAATATCACGGTAACTGAGATCCCTCTTAAAATATTAGTTTTATGCACCATTAAACATTTTCTGTAGCAAAGTCACAGTCAGTCTTCCTGCTTGCCCATTATGAATAGACAAAAGTTTATCACTGCCTTGAGTTTACTCATTTTCCGTGAAAAATTATTGGAATTCGATACAGAACAAGAAGGGCATAAATGTGTTGTACTCATCAACTGCAGGGAGTTTTTTCCCCATTTGTTTGAAGGATGAGGTCATGGGATGAGAATCGTTAAAGATAAATAGGCATCAGCAATCTGACATGTGTTAGCACATCTGGGTGCTTCTTGTCTTCGGTCCCATCCCAATGCCCTAGAGGACAAATGACAACAGGACCGCTGTGACAAGGGCCACCACGGTGCATGTGGAAGACTTGGAGGCCTTTATAGTTGGTCATTTTAGAGCTACCTTTTCCTTCTTTTGAAATTTGCTTTGTCCTGGGGTTTACCTTTTGGTTACTCAACAAGTATTTATAGCCCTCCTATATCCTATACAGTTTGGGATGGTACACTGTTATTTGGTGGTTTATCTGTTAGTGTCGGTGAAATCAGTGTCCTGGATAAATGAAATTTTCTAAATAACTGAAGTTTAAACCAGGACGGAACATAAATGACTTCTGAAGAATAATCTCATTATACTTCTCACAATTCCAAATATCAAGTTAGTGTCATTTTTAATAAAATGAAGGGGGATGTTTTATTTTATTTTTTTATTTTTTATTTTAATGATTTCTTTTTTTTTTTTTAAGATTTTACTTATCTATTTGACAGAGAGAGACACAGCGAGAGAGGGAACACAAGCAGGGGGAGCGGGAGCGGGAGAAGCAAGCTTCCCACTGAGCAGGGATCCTGATGCGGGGCTCGATCCCAGGACCCTGGGATCATGGCCTGAGCCGAAGGCAGACAATTAACAACTGAGCCACCCAGGTGCCCCGAAGGGGGTTGTTTTAAATTCTTCATTACATGTGCTTGTCATCGTAAGCACCCTGCTGAGCATAATTCTTGTAAACCGGTTATGGTTCTGTTAAAACAGTGATGTGGCCTTAGGGTCTCTGGAGGGGAAACACATGTTTGGCCTTCTCCTGAAGGGTGCCAGGCAGCTTTATCCCTTTAATTATTACGGCTACACTGTGGAGGCTTTTTGGTTTTTCTCACACTTGCTCTAATACTTGTGCTCCAGCAACCTCTTCTACCATCACCCTTTAATTTGTTGCTTCTGATTATTTATGGTCTGCAAATCCATTCATTCAGTCAACAGACACCTGTGAGGTATATCATGAGTCGGGTACTGGCCTTGGGGACTTGGATAGCATCAGTATGTAAACTAGACTCTCTCCTTTGCCCTCACGGAGCTTGCGGTCCAGATGGGAAGACACACCACACCAATAAATGTACAATTCTAAAATTATGGTAGTCAAATAGGAAGACAAGGGAGGGGAGAATGTGAAACCTGTTTTGAGTTAGGAGGAGGAGGGCAGGGAGGATCTTTCCCTGGAAGAGTTTGCATTTCATCCTAAGTCCTTTGTGAAACCATTGAGTTTTAAGAGGGGATAAAAGGATCAGATTTGGTGTGTGAGTTGGAATGTGAGTAAGGGAAGCCAGGAACTCAATACTCATTGCTAGACTCTAGAGGAGGTCTGAGGGTTCCTGTGAATTGACTCCTGGTCCCGGCATTTTTTTGACATTTCTTTGGACTGCTCAGAGCAGGTATTGGCTGGCTTTTTTTCTGTAAAGGGCCAGATAGTAAATATTTTATATCTGTGGGCCATATGGTCTCTTTTGCAACTATCCAGCTCTGCCGTTATAGTGTGAAAGCTGCTATAGGCAATACCTAAATGAATGGCTGCATCCAATAAAACTTATTTACAAGAATAAGTGGCATGTGGGACTTTGTTTGCTGACCCCTGGCTCAGAGGCTGCTTTGTTTATGATTTCCATGGTCTTCATTATTGAGGTGGTTGAGCAAGGAAGGAAATGCAATCTACGCGGTTGTCCCTGGCCTTGAGCTGCTTATAATCATTATGGGAAGATAAATATATGCACCTACGAGGCCATCAACAAATATTACCAGCAAGATGTAATTAGGCACCGAAATGAAGAATAGAAACAGGAAATGTGATGAAGAGTTTGCTCATCTGCTTGGAATCTGGGTGTCTTAGGAGTAATTGTAAAGCCTTCATGGAGAAGGTGCAACTGGACCAATAGTCGCAGACACCTTGAAGGGTAGAGTTCAATGTGACCTAGTCCAACATACTAATTTTACACGCAAGTAAGACAAGGTCCAACTGATCCTTTTTTTTTTTTTTTTTTAGATTTTATTTATTTATTTGACAGAGAGAGACAGCGAGAGAGGGAACACAAGCAGGGGGAGTGGGAGAGGGAGAAGCAGGCTTCCTGCTGAGCAGGGAGCCCGATGCGGGGCTCGATCCCGGGACCCTGGGATCATGACCTGAGCCGAAGGCAGATGCTTAACGACTGAGCCACCCAGGTGCCCCCAAGGTCCAACTGATCTTAAGGCTGATCAAAACTGGACAAAAACACGTCTTTTGTTTTCTAAATCTTTGCCCAAGTATTCTTTCTTATTCAGGTCTGGTCCTCCCACAGGCTGAGAATACTTATATAGTAGATTCATATTAATAGGGAGGAGGGGTGTGAGTGAGAGCTTCCAAGTTATGGGTTATACATTTGGGTTTTATACATTTTGTAGGGAACATTTTTAAAAAAAGATTTTTATTTATTTGAGAGAGAGAGCAGGGGGAGGAGCAGAGGGAGAGGGACAAGCAGATTCTGTGCTGAGCATGGAGCCCGACGTGGGGCTCGATCTCACGACTCTGAGATCATGACCTGAGCTGAAATCAAGAGTTGGACACTTAACCGACTGAGCCTGGGAACATTCTTAAATATTGTTTTTTGAACTTGATTCCCCCCCCCAACAGCCCATTGCTTCACCCCCAGAACTGTCTTTGGGGAGGACGTATACATCATTTTAATTTTCTTAGAAACCAGAGGCTTGCCACCAGGCTAGTAGGAAAAGTTCTAGTTTTAGACCAGGCTTCAGGCAACTAAAAGCCTTTAGGAAAATAGCTTCTCAGGTGCCACCCGTGTCTCTGTTAAGAGAAAGGGATGTTGCCACCTCTTCTCTTCAGGAGAGTTTCGGTGATGATGAAGAGCCCAAGGAGCAGGTCCTCCAGCTTTGTAGCTCAGATGGGTTTTGCCATTAACTTTGGAATTGGAGTAGACCTTAGACGTAGGTCCCTCAAGTGCAGTGATTTTCAAACTTGTTTTAGGAGTAATCCTTTCTTCAAATGAATTCTTACTTGCCCCCCTCACCCTCCCTTAGCAAATTGGTAAATTGGAGCTGCTGTGTTTGAGGCAGAAATGGGGAGTTCGGAGCCCTACCTCTTGACCCTGCCATGGGCCCACAAGTGCACCCTCTCGGCTCGAGGGGTAGCCTCGAGAACGGTGTTCTGTCCTGTGCTCTCTTGAGTCCAATTTGAAGATGATTGATTTTTTTCCTCTTTCTCCTTCCATAGGTAATCATTCAGCAAATCTAGCTCCCCTGACTTCTCAAATCTGTTGCTGTCTTCTCTTTCCATGGCCACCCCCTTCATCCAAGCTGCCCCTGACTTTCACCTTCTAAGTGGCGTTTTCCATCCCCTCCCCTCCAACCACTTTCACCTTCTGCTCTGCTGCCAGTTAACTTTTTTATTCACAACTGTGTTTATATATCTCTTCTCCTCCACCCCCCTATATAAAGGAAGAGTGACTTTTGGGTTTGGATTTCCAAAATTTTGGATTTGGGATTAGGATCAAAATGTGGAGCCTCTCCACATTTAACTATGTGGTCACTGTGTTGCATTTGAGGGAGAGCCACATAAGCTTTTTAGTTCCTGAGCTGAGTTTCATTCTGCTTCAGATATTTTCTGTGGGGCTCCCTCTGCCTAACCCGCCGTCCCTTCCCCCTGCCCAGAATTACATTCGCTTCTCTGTCCTTGAGAACGACTCTAAACACTTCTGTAACGTCCCTCAGCTGGGAAGCACCTGCTAACCTCCCCCTCACAGGACTCTTGTGTTTCTCCCCATCAGTAATCTCAATTCTAATTAAGTAATTCCTGATGTAATTAGGTGTTTCTGTCTGTCCTGCTTTAGAAGGTGTACTCCATGGGGCTGGAATAGAGTTCACAAGGTTCTGTTGTCAGCCTGTGGCATAGTGCCTTGCATACACGTAGTAGGTCTTCAATAAATATTTGCCCAGTGCATTCGTAATGCCTAGTTTTTGCACAAATCTCCTTTCTAGTGTTCAGTCCGGGTGAGCTGCTGAGGCATCATTGTTAACTCTGTGTAGGAGCTGGAATTGCCTCCTGCAACATGTGGTAATGAAAGGTCCATTTATAGAGCCACCTTGTCTAAAGTGGGTTACTTCGTATGATGCAGTTAAAGAGCCCTGGGCTTTGCTTTAGTTAGAAACTTGATCGGTTATTTTCAATGAACCAAGAACTGAAAAATCTGCTTAATGAGTGGGGAAGAGTGTGGGTGCCGTGGGATTTGGAGGCGGGTTTTGTGTGCCGCTGGGGGACCTCTGGTAATTTGGTAGTCAGGGGGCTGATGGATCCCCAACAAGGGTGTGCCCTGTGGAGAGAAGTGAAGCTGTAGGAAGACAAGCCCCAGCCTTATGCCTGGATGTGCGCATGCACACACACGCACACGCACATGCACGCACGCATGCGCGCGCACACACCGCTCTTCGCCACCACCCTGTGCTCGGGGTATGTGCCTGGCTGACTGCCCAGCCTCCCTGCACAGGTAGGGGGCCAGACTCAGAGCCCACGGCACAGCAGGGTGATGTTTGTTCCTGACCACCGCCCTCTGGCCAGATCTCCTGTTGCCTTCTCTGCTTTTAACTCGTTTGCACAAGTATAATCTGCCATGGAGGTTATTTATACATCTTTCAAATTCTAGAACCCCGTGGCCATCTAAAAGTGCTTTTGCACTTAGAAACTAGACGTAAAGGAACTCGGAGAAATACAGAGCAGAGGCGCTTTTGCGACCTCTTGGGTGGCTCCTTGGCGTCAAGCAGACTGGGAGGAGATTTGTCCTCAGATACGTGCTGAATGGAACCTGGGCTCCAGGCGATGGGGGTGGCTTTCTGCCTTCCATCTAATACACCTGCCAGGCGCAGAAGAGGGTGGCTGGGCTCATTTTGCAAATAGAAGGACCAAGATAAGGGAAGAAAGCCAGAAAGTGAAAAGGTGAGATAGTGCAGAATTTACCATTATCAAGCAGGAGATTTCTTTTTCTTCGGTCCAAGATACCATTAAGTTTCTTACTGAGAAAAATCCACCGCTAGCCTTTTTTTGTGTGTCTCACATTAAGGAAAAGATGAATAGATTCTCACAAGCCAGAAATTTGTTTTTAGTATTGTTGTTTAACTGGAGGCAGCTCTAGGATCGGGTAAGGGACTTTAAGGGAGATACTTTTGATTCAGATCGTTGAATTTTAAGGTGGAGGGGAACTGAATCTTGGGTTAACTTTCAAGGTGCTAAGGAGACAGGAACTCTGATCAATTTTTGAAGAAATTCTGGTTTTATTCTCTTAGTTCCTGGTACTAATTTAGAAGGAACTTGCCCTGATGGGTATCTGGTAGTATGGGACGGCCACTATTTTCTTTACACATAGCCGTTCTCCATTTTGTAGAAGGCCGTGGAAACTTCATCCTTGGAACCTCTCAATCTTCATTCATGCAGAAAAGCTCTCTCCGTATTCATTCTTAAACATTTTCCCACTGCTCTCCAAAAGGACCTCAGGATTTACTACCACAAATATAATTTCCTTTCTCCCAAGTTTCCAGTCTGGAAGGTAGTATAAAATCCTGTCTAGCTGGGTGAGGTTTCTGTCCTATGAATTAAATTTACTTCTGTTGAGTCCCTGCTGGGCCCAGCTTTGTGCCTGGACTTCCTAGGTGTCTGCAGGTCCACGCTCCAGTGACCATGGCCTTTAGAGGCTGAGCGAACAGGATATACCTCTAAAAGCATCAACTCTGTTGTTTAAAGCAAATTAAGAATGCCAAGGGCCTGCCTCTGTTTTGAAAATAAAACAAAACCAAAACCAAAAGATGTTTGGCTTTTTGCATAGACAAAATCTTTGAAAAACCCCAGCATTATCAGTTAACTCCATGTGGGTAATCTGGTGCTCTAGCAGAAGCAGCTTGAACACATTCCATCCTATTTCTCAGCTTTGTCCTGGTACTAAGGGATGGCAACTTAACATTTGTGTCATGGGGAGGAAGACAGGCTATTCAGCAAGTTATTTTCTTCTTGCATTAGGATTTTTCACTTCTACACAGCATTTTAAAAAATTGTTTTTAAATTTGAGGAAAAAAAATTTTTTTTAAGTAAGCTCTACGTCCAACATGGGGCTTGAATTCATGACCCTGAGATCAAGGATCACATGCTCTACCAACTGATCCAGCCAGGCACCTCTATATAGCATTTTGAAAATGAACAACAAAGTGCTTACATGTTCATATTCTCAATTGATTTTTATAATCGATTTGAGCAGTACTGTCAGCTTCATTTGATAGACAGAAAAAAAGGAAGTTGAGGCAAAGGTCATGAAACAAAACCAAAGCTTTGTAGCTAGTAGGCCAGGCCCCAGGATGGAATCGGAGTCTTTCTTTCTACTGTGTCGCTCTAGTAGTGTTAAGAGGATGCAGTACTGGTCAGATCTTTAATGGGAATGATGGTGGTGGTGTTGGGATTGTTCCATCTTTTCTTCTCTGTTCCTGTGTAACCCCTTCTTGGTTTTTGTCCCTTTTTCCCTCCCCTTTTATTTCTTTCAGCTCGGATTCCTTAGCACCACCACTGCTCAGCCAGAACCGAAGGCCCCAAATCTCGTTGGCAAATACCGCCATGTTGACCGTGCCACCGGCCAGGTGCTAACCTGTGACAAGTGTCCGGCAGGAACCTATGTGTCTGAGCACTGTACCAACACGAGCCTGCGTGTCTGTAGCAGTTGCCCTGTGGGGACCTTTACCAGGCATGAGAATGGCATAGAGAAATGCCATGACTGTAGTCAGCCATGCCCATGGCCAATGGTTGAGAAATCACCTTGTGCTGCCTTGACTGACCGAGAATGTGCTTGCCCACCTGGCATGTTCCAGTTTAATGGTACCTGCGCCCCCCATACGGTGTGTCCCGTGGGTTGGGGTGTGCGGAAGAAAGGGACAGAGACCGAGGACGTGCGGTGTAAGCAGTGTGCTCGCGGTACCTTCTCTGATGTGCCTTCTAGTGTGATGAAATGCAAAGCATACACAGACTGTCTGAGTCAGAACCTGGTGGTGATCAAGCCGGGGACCAAGGAAGCAGACAATGTCTGTGGCACACTTCCGTCCTCCAGCCCGACCTCACCTGCCCCTGGCACAGCCATCTTTTCACACCCGGAGCACATGGAGTCCCATGAAGTCCCTTCCTCCACTTATGTTCCCAAAGGTAACTTAACCTCGTGTTATTTATTTGAAAAAGTCTTTGAGCCCAGTGGAACTACCAAAAATGGACTTGAACCAAGGATATTTTCTCCATTTTGTATATTCCAAAGTCACCCCTTGAAGAAGGGGCCTCCATTTTTGTGGCTAGTTTAATCTATCTTCTCTGGATATATTAGAAACATTTAGACTCAGATTTTCCATTAGGGGGGATCAAATATCTAAAAAACTAGGTCGCATCAAGCTTAAAAAGAAAGACTGAGAGAAATAAGGACAGTGCATGGCTTTATATAAGTCACTTCTTCAGGCCTTGGTTTCAGACTTGTCAAATACATGAGTGATTTAGATGTTCAAAGTTCCTTCCATATTCAAAGCTTTCCAACACGGAATCAATCCTGGATAGACACAGCCAGAAGGAAAGAAGGAAGGAAAAGAGGAGAAAATACCATTATCGCCTAGAAGGGAGGGGTAAATATTGGAACCAAGGTGGGGCATAAAAGGGGAAAGAAAGTTAGAACCTTTGGGAAATGAACAAGTTTGTAGCCTGTTGAAGATAACTGGCATTCCCATCTGGAAAATAGTAAGTTTAACTTTTTCAAACGATTTTAATTTTATTCCCTTCATCAAGTATCCTAGTTGTCCTCAGGGTTTGGGGGCCTCAGGCAGAATACAAAATTTATTCTTTATTTTCAGATCCTTTTTGATTAATTTTCTTGAGGTGATAGCCAACTTGAGTTGTGCTTTCTAACATACTCTTCATGTGTGATTACATTGGACCTTCATGATAACTCTATAAGGAGGGCCTTACGACCACCATTTTGAAATGAAGAAACAGGCTCAGAGAGCTCCAATGGCCTGTCCAGGTTTTCTCAGGGACTGATGCAATCCAGGTCCTGTCTCTTGGGACTTGAAATCCCTGGCTCTCACACTCCTTAGTGAAGACTGCTGTGGAAGCTTCTTTGAAGGAAGTCCACTAAGCCACCAGCCCAAAACTTATCTCTTAATAATAGATCCTGAAAAAGTCCTGCCTTGTTTTATTCACTGATTCATCTCACCAAAGCTTTCACTGGTCAGATTTGGATTTGAGTTTGAGCTCTTCTCCCTATCTTAGTCGTATTCTCAATTTTACCATTGTATCTTGAAATGGCCAAAAGGTGGGAGAGGAGGAATAAAGGGATTAAATTTGAACTAGTTTTGTGAACAATCGACACAATTTTAAGAGTTGACTAGAACCCTGAACATACTTGAGTCTGCTGTGTATGTGAAGCATGGGGGAACCTGCTGTGAAGCTCAGATGTTGGATCCGTGAGGATGCTGTTGGCTTTGCCATGAGGAAGTGAGTTTAGCTGTGAAGTTTAGTTTTTACTTTCCACATAAAGGTGCTGTTAAGAGTCTTTACAAAAGTGTGCAGTATAATTTATTCTTAAGCTCCAAAGTCCATCTCTTCTTTTATTATCTGGCCTGGCTTGGAGATGAGCAGGAAGAGGAGGAATATGCAGATCCCCAAATATAGAAAAGCTCTCCCCCCTCCTTTTTTCTAGGCATGAACTCAACAGAATCCAACTCTTCTGCCTCTGTTAGACCAAAGGTACCGAGTGGCATCCAGGAAGGGACAGTCCCTGACAACACAAGCTCAGCGAGGGGTGAGGAAGGCATGAACAAGACCCTCCCAAGCCTCCAGGTAGTCAACCACCAGCAAGGCCCTCACCACAGACACATCCTGAAGCTGCTGCCATCCATGGAAGCCACTGGGGGTGAGAAATCCAGCACGCCCATCAAAGGCCTCAAGAGGGGTCACCCCCGACAGAACTTACACAAGCATTTTGACATCAATGAACATTTGCCCTGGATGATTGTGCTTTTCCTGCTGCTGGTGCTTGTGGTGATAGTGGTATGCAGTATCCGGAAAAGCTCAAGGACTCTGAAAAAGGGGCCCCGGCAGGATCCCAGCGCCATTGTGGAAAAGGCAGGGCTGAAGAAATCCATAACCCCAACCCAGAACCGGGAGAAGTGGATCTACTACTGCAATGGCCATGGTGAGCCTTCTTTTCTCCTTGCTCACATCTCCCCCTGCCTTTCCTTTCTCAGTCCTCACTGCCTGAAAGAAGGGAAAGTGCAAAGCTTCTAGAAGCTCGTGTCTACCAAGTGCCATTTGGTCTAGTTGTGTTATGAAAAATGAGGTGGTCAGCATTGGATCTAGTACATTCAGAGAGAATCACCACTCTGCCCTTTTCTCCCCTGGCACATTTAAAGGAGAATGTTGACACACCAGAGACCTGAGAATGACCTTTAGGAACTTGTTCACCCATGTCATTTAACAAGCAAGGAGGTAGCATTCGGGGAGGTTTGGCTGTGTCCTTGACCCGGGCTGGTTGTTTGTGCAGGACAGACGGGACTGACTCTATGTCTCCTCTGACCATTGACTACTGAAAAATTAGAGGGCAAAAAAAACCAACTTGTCTTAATTAAGTCTGCCTTTTTGAATCTGAACCTTGCTTATAGATTCCTATCACTTTCTCCCATGTGCTTTTCGGCTCCCTGTATTTTTAGGATCCCATTTCTATCAGGAGGATAGGAAGGTCTTTTAGATTTTAGACACCCAAAGCTTAATATACCAGTTATCATCTGAGACTGGACCCTACATCTTCTACCTAGCAGCCAGTGTGTGTTGAAACAGGCTAGAATATTTCAGTTTTTCCTTTTCTGAAGACAAACAATAGCTTACAGAACTTGTCCCCGCAGTGAAATTTGGTCTGAAGACTGCAGTTTTTAGCTTGTGGCAGTAACTTCCCTTTCTTTAAATCCTCAATGAGATATCAGCCCAAAGTTTTGATAATCTCCTTCAGGTGTCTCCTTTTTAAAGATAAAGGCATAAGCCTAATTTTCTAAAAAAGTCATTTGACCTTTTTTTGCATTGAGTCTTAAAAATGTTTATACCCTTTGCCCCAGTAACTTAATTTTTGTGAATCTGTCATAAAGGTATAAACCAGAAATACTTTTTTTAAAAAAGATTTAAGCACAAAGGTCTTAAACTTTTAACTCAGCATTATGTGTAATAAATAAGAATTGGAAATAAGTAAAGGTCTAGTTTTAGGGAAATGAAAAAGTAAATTATGGGGCGCCTGGGTGGCTCAGTCGGTTAAGCGACTGCCTTCGGCTCAGGTCATGATCCTGGAGTCCCGGGATCGAGTCCCGCATCGGGCTCCCTGCTCAGCGGGGAGTCTGCTTCTCCCTCTGACCCTCCTCCCTCTCGTGTTCTCTGTCTCTCATTCTCTCTTTCGCAAATAAATAAATAAAATCTTTAAAAAAAAAAAAAAAAAAAGAAAAAGTAAATTATGGTATATCCATATAGTGGAATACTGTGTTGACATTGAAGATTTAATGGAGTTTTTTTTTTTTTTCCTTTTTACCCATGACATAGGAAAATATTAATACTAGGTTAAAGGAAAAACAACAAAACCAAACCAGGCTACACACTTTATACAATATAATCCCAATTCTCAAAACTTTGGGAAAAAGACTGAAGAGAAGTATGCCAAAATAAAAATAATGTTTCTTCCAGTTTGGTGGGATGTGGTGGAATTTATGTATGTTTCTTTTTCTTCTTTATTAATTTTCTGTTCTTTTCCCCAAATTTTCTATAGTAAGCACATGCAATTTTTATAATCAGATATTTAGAGAAAGTAAAAACAAAACAAAACAAAAAAAACCAAAACACCTCATTTTGCTTCCTTATGCTAGTCTGTATAAACGACCAAACCAAGTGAAAATCAGACTGAAGCCAACATCCTACCTGGGATAGAGCCTGTATAGACTTGAATAAGACATCTCTTTGCTGGCAACCCATCTGGGGAAGGAAAGCTTCAATTCTCCCCTCCTTTTTAATAAAACATATTTTTAATTGGACGTCATTTCAGACTTCAGAAAAATTTGCAATAGTACAAAGAATACCAATGTATCCGTGCCCAGATTGAACTATTGTTGACTTTTGCCCTCTTGCTTTATTATTTGCTCTTTTACATAAAAATACATGCAGACTTGATATTATGACATATGTATAATATAGACTAGTTTGTTACATATAATGTTATATAGTATGTATAATATAATGTTTTTTTTTTTAAAGATTTTATTTATTTATTTGAGAGAGAGCATGAGTGAAGGGAGGGGCAGGGGGAGAGGGAGAGGCAGACTCCCCACTGAGCAGGGAGCCCGATGCAGGGCTCGATCCCAGGACCCAGGGATCATGACCTGAGCCGAAGGCAGACACTTAACCGACTGAGCTACCTGGGTGCCCCTAATGTTTTGTAATATACAATATATAGTGTATATATACAGACTGTCCCTGACTTAATGATAGTTCAATGTAAGATTTGTTAACATTACAATGATGCCAAAATGATAGGCATTCAGTAGAAATCATACTTCAGATTACGAATTTTGATCTTTTCCTGGGCTCGTGATATGCAGTATGAGCCTCTTTCATGATGCTGGGCAACAGCAGCTCCCAATCAGCCACGTGATCACAAGGATGAACAACCAGTACACTTATAACTATTATGTACCCGGATAACCGTTCTGTTTTTCACTTTCAGTAGAGCATTCAATAAATTGCATGAGATATCCAACCCTTTATTTTAAAATACGCTTTGTGTTAGATGATTTTGCCTGATGTAGGCTAATAGGAGTGTTCTGAGCATGGTTAAGGTAGGCTAGGCTAAGGTGTGATGTTTGGTAGATGAGGTGTATTTTTTTTTTTTAATTGAGAATAATGGGTTAGATGTATTACATGCATTTACGACTTACTCTATTAAATGATATTTTCAGCCTGCACTGGGTTTATCAGGGTGTTACCCATCATAAGTCACTATTGTACATAGGTACAGTAATTTTTCTAAATCATCTCACAGCACTTTATGCCTAGATCCTTCAGTATGTATTTCCTAACAATAAGGACAGTCTCTTTTTAAAAAAAAAATGGTCATTTTCAACCTCAATCAGTTTAACATGGATACGATATTTTAATTCACTGTCCATATTCCAGTGTTGCCAGTTGACCCAGTAAAGCCCTTGATTGATAACATCCCTTCGTCCTCTGGTCTAGGATCAGCCTAGGATCAGATATTTCATTGAATTGCCCTTTAAGTGGCCAGTCAGAACACTCATTCTGATCTGTCTAATTAGGAGAAAATTAGCAGAGAACATCCTGCTGGATTTGTAAATATCTGGAACTGTCCTCCCACTTTATTAAAGAAGTGACTCCATTCCTCTAGTGGTTGCACTTATGGATTAGATCTCGGACAGCTGTATTTCTAAACGCTCTTTTGCAGCCTAGTTGTCAGAATTCTTGAGAACACCGGGAGTTGTAGAAGTAAAACTGGGTCCAGCAGCAGAAAGCAGCCTAATGCAGTGAGTGACCTGAGATATTCTTATGGCCACTGTCACCTTGTAAACTTCCGTGCCTGTGTCCTTGAAACAATATCCTGTTTCATAAAAAGAAGTGCCGAATCGAACAGAGCCTGGCCATGCCTCCTGCGATAGCAGTACCTGGGCAATATGCTTTTCCAGCTAAATCACGGTAGTCTCCTTCAGGTGTAACCACCTTTTCCCATAGTTTAACCTTTCCCCCAGGTTTTTGCGTTGCTATGTTTATATTGAAGGTGTTCCCCCCCCCCCCCCCCCACTAAGGAAGGGCTCTTCTTTCCAAATTGCTATTCTCAAAGGTACAACCAGGTAAGATCCCATTACAAAGAGAGGTTCTGTTTCATAAAAACTGTCCCAGGGGCTCAGAGAAGCCCCTAGAAACACTACCTGTTTGATCTGATCACAGTGAGTTCTGGGCAGCAGATGATCCTGTATAATAAGATCTTTCTGTGGTCCTCATCCGTTTCCCACTGAATTGTTCATGAGGATGAGAGTGAGGATACAATCACCTAGCTCTGGGACGTGCTCTATGAGAGGTCGTGCAGGACCTCCCTTATGCCTGCCTACCTTCAGCAGACCTGGCCATGACCTTGATTGCCTTATAGACTGTCAGTGCTCTGAAGCTGGGCTATTGGTTCCCATCTTTGTCACCAACAAGAGCCTCTTCTCTATTAGGCCCCACTCACCCCTCTCTACCTACCATGGACTTAGGGTTTTTAAAGTTGAACTCTACAAAACTGCAATCCCACTTTCACGGAATGCTAGAGTTGGAAACACCAGATGAGACATTATGTGGCCAGGAGGATCGAAGAGCAAAGGTGCTGTGGTCCCTTGTATTCTTCCTTCCTTTCTGAAGTCATAGCAATGTTACGTCTGGTAGGTTGGGACTGTACGGTGGTTCCCTGTAATATGTCTCCTGCAGCAACAGAATTAGAAGTCCCTTCAGAATTTTTAGACACAAAAGTCTGTGTGAGAGTTTATTACCAGGTCCGAGTGTCATCAAGATGTAAGTCTATTGTTAATGCTCCATTTGCCATGTTTTTGTCACTTTTGAAAACCTTTAGTTCTTTCTGTAGTATAACCCCAACACAGTGAGGCAAGTGGTAGGTCCAAAATGGTCCATTTAAAGTTAAGAAGAGTGTGGGTTCACATTACTTGGGAGGTTACACGGGAAACAGTAGTTTTTGTTTTGTTTGTTTTGTCACAAAAGGCACAAAAGTAAAGATAGTGAAACTTGGTCTGTACCTAACCGGCCCTACGTTGCAAGGCGAGAGGCTCATATGATCTCAAAATAGTCGTGCCATTCACTTCCTGGTAACCATGGAAGGTCGAGAACTGTGGTCCAGTCCCCCTTGAGAACAGGGATGCTGAGGACGGCCATCAGCTGCTGCTCTCTCTTCACTGTTCCTTTATGGGCCATTTCTATTTACCTTCCCTTCCCTCCTCCCTCTTCTCTCTCCCTTCCCTACTTGTCTCTCTTTTCCCTTCCTTTATTCCCCCTTCCCTTCAACTATTTGCAAAAGGTGTGAAGTTGGCTTCCCGGCCAACCTGTTGGCCTAGGGCTCTGGAGGGGAAGTTTGAAAAGCAGGTCGAGGAGTAGAAATCCCCTGGAAAATGCTTGTACAGATGAGAGGAAATTCCCGAGAGCCTGCAAGGTGATAAAAGGAGCAAGAAATGGACGGTATTTCTCCCCGGTCATTTTTCCTTTTTCTCTGGCTCTGATGATAAAATGAGAGAAACAGGAATTGGATTTATCTCATTTGCACTGAGCTTAGTTCCTGATTAGCACATTCTTAGTCCCATGTCTTGGGGAGATAGTAAGCACTTGACAGGGGCAGCAATTCCTTCGGGGGTAGCTACTTCAAGCACATGACGTCTAAGGACAATGGCATCTCCTTTCAATGGACCGCAGAAGCGATAATGCAGGCAGGTGGCATACTCTTTCTCAAGCAGACTGTTTTGTAACCCCAGTAGCAAAAGGGTAAAGGACTCATTCTGTAGAACGAGGTTCTAAGATGCTCTTTCTTAATTCCTGTAGCTCTTATTGTCTGTCACTGTTTAATTGCTTGTGTGTATGTGGTTTATCTCCCCACATTGCTTGTAAGTCCTTAGAGAGCAGACTCTGGGTTTTATTTGTGTGACCCCATGCCTGGTAAATAGCACGGGGTCTTGGGAGGGGTGGTCTGGAGCCCGGCTGGCCCGTACGCTAGCCACCCACGCTATGTAATTTAAAGGTAAAATAAGCTAAAATAAAAAATTCAGTACCTCAGTTGTACCAGCCACAGTTCAAAGGCCCGACAGCCACACGTGGCTACTAATTGCCATATTGGACAGGACGGATAGAAAACATTCCCATCATAGAAAGTTCTAGATGACACTAGTCGAGAGCAACGATGAACTAATTCATCTACTTAATCCTTTTCAAGGTTGGATTGTTTTCAACCCACTGAAATATTGCATTTTTTTTTTCCTTTTGACTTACAATAATATTTGGTGTTAGGGATTAAGGTGGGTTCTTGACACGACATTGCCATAGATACCAAGAATTCTTATTCAGAGCTAAAGGACGCTTCATGACAGCAGTGCTTTAAAATATGCAAAAAACAGCTACAAAAAACTGCTGATATTCCTCCATGTGATTTGCTTCTTCAGAGGGGAACGCTTTGGCCCGTGGACACTGGGGAGCTGGGTGATCTGAAGAGAGAGAAAACCGCTAACTCGTGAACGCTTCAATGCTTGTGTTTAAGCAGAACGGAAATGGCTTAGTCTGGGGGGAGCCTTAAGCAGAGAAGCCTAATGGGAGTCCTGTGGTTGGGGCAGAGGCGAGAGCGGCAGAGGTGGTGAAGACAAGGAGGCTTTGGGAGGAAAGCAGTATCACAAACTAGAAATGACATCCATAAAGCTGGGTTCTCAAATTCTAGATTTTCCATTCCCTGTCCATTTCAGTGAAGACCTTTTACTTCTCTGAGCCTCTGTTTATAAGGTTAGAAAAAAGGTGTTACCATATGTGCTTAAGAGCAAAAACTCTGGAATCTGGTTCCACTTACTAGCTATGTGATCAAGGTCCAGTTGGTTAACCACTTGGTGTGGTATGTCGCTGGCCACCCAGCCAGTAGTCTGCAAAGTGCTAGTAGTGATGAGGGTGGTGATGATGGTGGAGATGACTCATCATCACCTCCGTCCTCTCTGGTAATCTCTCAGTTTCCTGATTCACTCACAGAAAGAATGACCCTGAAAAAGGCCAAAGTAGTCTCCTTTATAATGCATGCAGCTGCACTTAAGGAAGCAGTCTGGTTCTTCTTGGAGAGCTTCTTGAGTTCCAGCCACTAGTGTTCCGCCTTATATTTAGCAGTAACTGTTGCCCAGTCTGTGGACTGCTGAAGGGATGAGTTATAAAACAGGACCGTCAGATACATGTGGGAGTGAGGAAAAGGTGGCAGTTACCCTGGAATTTGCTTACAAATTGCTCCATCCTTCCTCTGTCTCCTGAAAAATACTAGTTTTTACCTCAAGACCTCAGCCATTCACTTGCTACAATTTGTCTGTCGGGCGAACCAGAGCCATAGAGGGAGACAGAGTAGCTTGGGGTGCAATGTGCTCGCCTACCTTTCATCTGTGTGCTCGGGGAACCGATATACTTTGAGTGGAGAGAGGGGCCAAGAGGGACAGTAGATAGACGCCACCAGCTGTAGACTCCAGCGCACCCCAGCTGTCCTCAGAGAGAACCCCAGAGAGTGAATGGTTGTGAATACCTTCTTAATTCAGTGCCCAAATAGTGCTGTGGAGGAGAGTTGGAAGGAGGCACGCGGGACTGCTACACAGGGTAAGGATATCCCAAATGCAGTCCTTTTAACAAGTATGAGCTGGTTGAGCCGAGTCATGGGTTCATTCTTCAGTCTGGGTTGCAGCCCACAGGCGGAGCCGTGGTGGCAGAAATGACCTTGGCTTATGAGACCCGAAGTCCGGATCTGGTTCTTCTCCTAAAAGGCTGCTCCGTCTCTTCCTGAAAAATACTAGTTTTTACCTCTCTTTGAATCTAGCTCTCTTTGAATCTCAACTTTGTTTGTAAAATGAGGAAACTTGAACCCCTCACCACAGGGACACCCGATTTCGATCTACGTGACCATTTTGCTGTAACCGAGCATATTGCCATCCCGCCGATGCCTGTCCCGGGAAACACTGCCCTGATTGATCCTGCGGGGTGCTGGCGGGTGGAGTACAGGGCCTGCCGGGCAGAGATAAGAGGCCAGGCTTCACCCCACACAGATGCCGAGGAAGGACTGTGTGCTCGCTGCCACACGGCAGAGTTTTCCCTCGTGCTTCCAGTAGAGTAAGGTCAGGGCAGTGAGAATTTCCACTTAAGTGAGGACACCGGGGGGCGGGGGTGGGGGGAGGCCCAGGAGAATGTGCAGTAACTGCGCATGCTTTTAGGGAGAGTGTGAGACATTTCGGTGGCATGGTAGCGACTGAGCAGCTATTAGAGAACTGCTTTTAGGTCTTTCAGTCCCTTCAAGTGTGTCACCTCGATTGCAGTGGAGAAGCCGTGTCCAAGGCGCTCATGCATTTCTGAATTTTTATGCTGAGGGAGACCTTGGTCTCCTCCTATGGGCCAGGGAACCCCAGCCACAACAGAGTTCCTGAGAACAGCTTTGCACTTGGTAAATGCTTTCCTGCTTTGGACAAGTTACTCCACTCATACAGGCTGGCAGGAGGCCAGCAGCTCATATCCACCTGTCAAGGGTGGGCAGCTCCTAGGATACATGTGTTTAGGCCGTACCTTCCTCTCAGTCTAACTATCAGTAAAGAAGTTCAGACTTTTGCTATACTGAAACCCTCTTTAACTTTCATGTATTCTTATTAGTTCTTATTACCTCATTAGTGTGAGCGTTACTGTCCCCTATAAAGAAGTTCTTAGGGGCACCTGGGTGGCTCAGTTGGTTAAGCGTCTGCCATTGGCTCAGGTCATGATCCTGGGGTCCTGGGATCGAGTCCCGCATCAGGCTCCCTGCTCAGCGGGGAGCCTACTTCTCCCTCTCCCTCTGCCTGCTGCTCCCTCTGCTTGTGCTCTCTCTCTCTCTCTCTCTGTGTCAAATAAATAATTCTTTTTTAAAAAGAAGTTCTTAAATTACACATTTACCGCAGATCATGTATCTTTGTAATTTGTTGGGACTTTGTGCTTGAATTTTTATAAGATAATCTAACAGTAATCCTTGAAGGTGTGGGAAAAATGTTTCCTAAGAGTGGAAGGCTGGGGTTACAGAAAGAATTTATTTCACTGTCCACAGGATTTGTCTTTAGCCAGGACAGCCATGAATTTCTTCAGGGAAAAATGCTATGAGGGATATCAGGTTGGAGAGGAGCTATTCTCCCTTTTAGTTATGCGTTTCTCCCTCTCTTTTTGGTCTTCTGCTGTATTATCTCCTGTTTGAGAGTTGTTGTCCAGATGTTGAGTTATTTTCCTAAAGAGAAACTCAGTGGTCAATCTGCCTGATTCTTTGGCTGAAGTAGGGGACTATAGGATCTGAAGTAAACTTTTCCTGTTTGTAGCCAGGTTCACCTTTAAGGAATCCCAAGGCAAAAAAAAATATTATTATTATTATTATTATTAAACTGCTTAACTTGTTATTTTTCATTTAATTATATGTATGTGAACACGAAGTTCAAGGTACTGTGCTAGGACTAGGCTTTAGTGACATAAAGGGTATTTGTTTTAGGTTTCTTTGGAGAGAGCTTCAAGTTGGAGAGCAAGTTGGAGATCATGGAGAATTGTGTGTGTGTGTGTTTTGTGTGTGTTTGTGTCTAATCCATCATTTTACAGAAGCTGAAACTGAGTCCCAGGGAAGAACAGTGCCTTGCCCAAGGTTACGTGGCCAGTAGGGTGAGAGAAGAGACTAGGGCTGAGTCTCCTGACTCCTGGGACAGTGCTTTTTATATTTCACATTGCCTCTCCACTCAGGGGACTACAGGGTACTGCTCAGAACCAGAGTTCTGGTTTGGAAGCTATTACTCCAGTTTCTTGAATGACAAAATGGAGAGGCTGTTCACCTGTGAGGCTACTGAAGGCTGCGACTGGGGGTGCAAAAGAACTTAGCCCTTTGGCCTCAGGGATTCAGGAGTGGATGAGGGAGAAAGAGATGAAGGCGTGTTTCAGAGGGGAACATCCTCTGGTTTGTTTCTCCCTGGATTGCCTTCATGGGAGTGGTGATGGTCCATAGGTGGTCATTCAGTGTGGGGGGAGCGGAGGTGGCCGAGCATCTTCATTGGATGATTTCAGACTGGGGGAGGTGAAGGAGCTGATGGCTGGAGATGAATTAGATCTTGGCTGCAGGTGAAAGTAAAGAAATGCTTAAAACTCTCACAATCTACACGTAACCTTCCCACCTCGACCTTAAAGAGGCAAAATCATCCCCTCTTCATTTATCCTTTCTTTACACCCTCTTAGCCTGTCTCTCAGGCACTTGATCACCTTTCTGGTTGATCTTGACATTCTCTGACTTGAACTCAGTTTTACTTGAAGATGCCCTTCTCCAGGATTATTCTGTAAGCAGATTGCTCCAAGGTAACCTGTGTAAGGCCTTGCTATTGACACACTGGTTTGGGGGGAGAGAGAGAAATAATACTTCATGGTTATTGAATGCTTAGTGTGTGCCAGGCACTGTTCTATGGGATTTATAGGTACATTCTTATTTAATTCCTAGAACAACCTTCTAATGTCAGGATCATGCCCATTTTACACATTAAGAACATAGAGGCACAGAAAGGTTACGTGACCCGACAAAGGTCACACCTCAAGCCCGTGGTGAGCCAGGACTAGCATTCAGGCAGTCGGCCTTGGATTCTGAGCTGGGAACTAGTGTGCAACACTGCTGCTCACTCGTGTCTCTCCATTGTTTGGAGGAAGGGTGGAATGTGGGCAGACAGCTGAAACCTAGATTATCGCAAATACATGGTTGTAACAGATTTCTCCTTTATTTCCATTTGCCTCCTTTTCTATGACGCCATGAAGGGGAGTAAGGGTTGGCGGAAGACATATTCAGAAGATTTACGTTCAAAGAAGCAAGCAAGACTCAGGAAAGATGGGGTTGGTAACACTGTGCTTAGTCCCAGGAGGCGGCATGGTGCTGTGAGGGATGAGGTGCCGACGGGTCGGACTGGCCTGGGTTTTGACTCTCAGCCCTTACTAGGCAACTGTGCCAAGCTACTGAACCTCTCCTCAGTTTTTCTATCTGGAATGTGGACATAACTCCCGTCTCATGGGGTTGTTTCTGAGGATCGAATGAGATCATATGTAATATTGATCAGGCTGTGAGCTCTGCTTCTTTTTCTTTCTCTCTTTCCTCACGGGAAGGTCAGGAAGTTGAGCTGTACTCAGCATTCGTGGAGAGCTGAGGTCAGGGCGGAGGGACAGTTGTATCCGATCTACAGAAGTAGAACTCCATTAAGGGTGAGACTTAATGAGTCATAGGCGCCAGGAGAAATGGCTGCAGAGAAAACATCTATACAAGAACATTGGCCATAACACGCCTCAAGGCCTGATTGAGCAGTACAAAAACAGCTTAAAAGGAACTGATGGTGTGGCATATGGCTCTGGTTCTCAGCATTCTCGAGGGTGAGACAAAGGACTTCTGCTCACTCAGCCTGCTCCTGTGGTGTGAGGAGCACTTCTGAGGCGATAGTGCGGCCTGGGGCCATGGGAGGGGGGAGCACGCCATGCCCAGGGGCAGGTGCAGTGGGGCAGCGTTGGCTGTGAGGAAAGCTGTGCAAAGGGACGGAGCTTGTGGGGCCTGAATGGTGCTCACGGGTATGATGAAGGTCTTGGATTCAAGATCTCTAACGTCTTCCATTCTAAAATCCTATCCTTCAGTGTTGCAGAAACTGAATGGTGAGGTTAAACACAATCCACAACCAAACCGCTTCTGTATCTCAGGCTTGAAACCCCAAGATAAAGTTCAAGTGTAGAACAGCTGGCTTGGTGGTTAAACCTCTTATTTGCATTAACTTGATTGCATAACTTTATTTGTATAAGGCTGATATCCCAATCTGTATGTAAAAACTTTTCTTTGGGGAAACAGTGCTGCTTCAGAACCGGGACATAATTTGCTTGTGTTCTTATTTAAAAAGTTCAGACCCAGTCCTTGAACCAAGCTGCATTTTAGGTGTGAAGAGTTTCTGGTAATATATTTTTTGTTTCTTCCGTCCTGTCCCCTATCCACAACCCACTGCTCAAGCGAAGCAATACATGACATCTCACGTTACCTAGCAAACACGCAAAGCCTTTCCCTTCTCATCTGCCTTGTCTTTAGGTCTTAGTCAGGAACAGCATTCTTGGTTCTGGGTCCTTATGAATCCCAACGATAGGCTTAGGAAATGTGTTTCCTTTCTTCCCAAATTGTGGTTCCTCCTTTAGGATGGGTCAGGTGTGGGAGAATTGGTCTTTGTGGGGGTTGTGAAGGAAACTCTTCTCTTGGATTCCCAGCTCTGCAGCCTTCCTCCTCTTTCCAGGGATGCAGTCCAGGTGGGATGGTATTTCTGGCATTAATCTTTCCTCAAGGTTGCAGTGACTGGTTAGGGGACAGAAGTTGAGTAACTGGAAGCTGTGCCCCATATGTATTTGAACAGTATCAGTATTCTCTTCCATCAGGTTTCAGGAATGACTTAAAACATTTCAACTGAATTACGAAAACTACTCTATGCAGCATTCAAAGAAGAACAAATGTGTGTTAGGAATTTGATAATAAGTACTTCTCCACTCTTTTTTTTTCCTAAAGTGACACTGTGGGGTGTTTCTTAGTATTGACATAGGCAAGATCACGACATGATTCTGGGATGCAAAGAAGACCTGTTACACTGTGATTATGAAATCTATTTTTCTAACGTTATAAGAGAGGTCTCTGCTGCCATTAAGTCTTGTTTACTTTTCTTCAACAAAGACTTATGCTGACCGAGCGCCATATCCTGCTCTAAGTATTTTCTAAATACTAACCGAATTTCCATAACCCTGGGACGTAGGCCACTATCATCACCACTTTGCAGATGGGGACACTGAGGCCGAGGGAGTAACTCACTCCAGGTCACACAGCTAGGAAGTGGCAAAGCCAGGTTTTAAACTTGGGCATCAGTCTGACTCTAGATACTGCCCCGTGATTCTTACAGTCTGGATTTCCCGTGAATCACCTGAGGCTGGAAATGTCTAGGTTTCTATGGTTGATTTGTTTTTTTTTAGTCATGCTCCATTAAGAAAATGTTATTTCCCTTAGCAAAGCCCAGCTTGTTCTGAAGTAAAACAACTACAAAATTATCATCAGTAAGGAGTTGTCCTTTGTAGAAGTCACACTGGTTTCCTCCTTTTTGCTTTTTTTTCTTCGATTGCTTAAAAGGGGAGAATTCGAAAGCCAGATACCCAATGGGCTCAAGGCTCCGAGGGTTCTTGGAAAAAATAAAGGCTGTGACCGATAAGTCAGAGGTGCTTTGCTAATCGGAAGTCACGTCTGTTGAACTTGGGTTTTCTCAGCCCCAGACAGCAGACAGCTGCCCACAGAGAAACATTCCTGCTTTGCCTGAAGCCTCCTTGACTAAAAATTCCAGATGGCCCAAATTTCCTATGGGAAGTAGACTGGAAGTGTAACCACCGGGAAGCTGGGCTGAAGGGAGCGGATTGTTTCACTGAAGAGGTTGCTGTGTCCTTTGCCCTGTCCCCGAGGCTGCCCTACTGCAGTGATTTTCCAGTGGCTTCAAGAGGCTTCCCCCTGCCCCGGAACCTCTCACCCTACTGCCTTCACCTTTGCATCCAGTGATGCCACTTCCAGCAGACCGCACCTTTCTGTTTAACCGCTGAGGATGTCAGGGGATTATACAGCAGGCAGAACTGTTGCAGGAGAAAAGCCTCTTCTTATCACTGTAGCCTAAATAGCATTATCTCATGCCCAAAGAGGCCAGAGAGGGGCTTTGGCCCTGGGGTGTCACAGGCGGCTGTCCCCCCACCCCAGGCTCGCCCACTGATGACGTCTTCCTCTAGGCTTTAGGGTATAAAAGGTATTTATTTTTAAATGCGTATTTTATTTTGTAATTTACCTAACTAACAGCTTTTGAATTTAAGCTATTTGGGATATTGAAAGACAAATCAGCATTCTCCCCCCACATAGGACTAAAATACAAAAGGAAACAAACAAACAAACAAAATCCTTAAAAATGAGTGCCCTTGAATCAACCTGGTCAGGTGTTATGTAAGCAGATTTTGCCGAGGAGGAGGAATTTCTAGATTTCTGTTGATCGTTCTTCAGGAGTAAATGGTTGTTAACATTGCAGGGTATGCACAGAATTTGACACATTGTGTGTTGATGGTATGTCGACTTTTAAAAAATAGGTGGGTTCAAGTTTACGTGTTTAAAAAATAGTGACTCTTACTATGTCTTACCAAATCTAAGACACCACTGATGGTGACATATCGTTTTCTTATATGCCACTAAGGAAGAAAACCCACCGTCACCAAGCTGTGAAAAGGCATTGATTCAAATACGGGTTCAGATGTCTTAGAATCCGTGAACTATGGCAGTATCTTAGCCAATCTTGCGTCTTTTCCATAGGGTCTGACCACATGATTCTAACTGTACTGTTCAGTTTAGTTTCCTCTGCTTGGTCTCTTGGCAGCATTGAACACTCTTGATTTCCTTCTCCGCGAAACACTTCCTTACCTTGGCCTCCAGGACACTGTTCTCTGCTGGTCCTCCTCCCACCTCTCTGGCTATTCCTTCTTCATCTCCTTGGCTGGTTCCTCCTCTTTCACTTGACGTGTGAACAGTGGACAGCTCCAGGGCTTTTCTCCCTGCACATGCTCCCTCCTGTGGTGACCCAGACCTTTAAAGACCATCTATCTGCTGGTGATTCCCAAGTGCGTAGATCCAGCCTGTTTTTGCACCTGAATGCAACATGCAAATACCCTCTCCCTTTGCCTGAACGACCCAGATGTCTAGATGCTCGACACCTAAGATGTCTAAACCAAATCCCAAAGCACATCCCCACGTCAGTCACCCATTGCAGAAAGAGCCCCCTCCCGCCTTCCAGTTGCTTAGGCCAGAACATTAGAGAGTGCCTCCTTCCCTTCTCTTGCACCCCGTAGTTAGCAAACCTGGTAGCAAATCCCATCAGCTCCTCCTTCAGAATATATACAGAAGTTGACCATTTCCTGTCATTTCCACTATGGCCCCTCTGGCCCAAATGAAGTCAGTCCCCTCCCTTGGATGATGGCTGTGGGCTCTGACTGGTGGCTCCTCCTCTGCCTGTGACCTTTCCATGTATTCCTGACACAGCAGCCAGAATGATCCCCCCCAAATGGAAGTCACATAGTGCCATTCAAGATTGAGACATTGAGACTTTTTTAATAGTCCCCACGGACTTTTTGTTGCATGCAGAGTAGCAGCCTCAAGACCCAGTGCAATCCGTACTCCCCATTTGTCTCTCAGCCTGTGACCCCCGTCACCCTCCCCCTTTGCCCGCTGGCTTCCACCACACCAGCCCCCCTGCTCCTCCTCGTGCATGCCAGCGCCCTTCTATCCCGCAGACGTGCTGTTCCTTCTGCCTAGGAGTCCATTCCCTCACATAACCTGCATGACTTGCTATCTTACCTCCTTTAGGTCTTGATTCAAATGTTACCTCAGCGAGGCCGCCTTTTAGCTTTGAGGAAGAAGGCCCCATATCTAAAATGGCAGTCCTGCCCTCCCATCCCTGGTCCCTGCTTTATTTTTCTCTTCAGCAGGCCTCACTATCTATCACTAAATATTTTATTACTTCCCGTGTCCCCCAGGAGAATGCAGCCTTCACGAGGAAAGGCTTTGGTTTTGCTCCGTGTCCCACCATGCCCCCAGAGCCTAGGATAGTGTCGGGATGGAGTCACTGCTCTATACATTTTTGTTGGATAAATAAACGAACAACTTCAGACACAGACTAAGACCAGGAGGAAGGAGGGATTTTTGGCTTTGTGCTTTTTGTTTTTCTCCATGGAATGAAATAAAAGGTTATTGGTTTTCCTTATCACATCAGTGGCATCTGGTTTTTCCATCTGGAAAATTGTCTACTGTTTTGATAGAACTTGTCATTGGTGAACAGTCCATCATTAGCTTGATGAGACAGACCTTTGCACAGGTTTGTCAGTAGCTTAGGGAATTCATCTGAACTTAGGATGATTGTCCATTGAACCTTCAATAAGATAGTGATTAATTCTGCTTTAGAAGTCACTTTTTGGGTTAAAATGAAGTCTAAGCAGTTCCTCTAACATTTGTTACTTCAACTAGGGAAGGGGTATTTTTAACTTGGGGCATTCTGAGCTCCCAAGCGCTGATAAAGCAGTTTCCTGTGTGATGTATTGGGAGTGATCCCTGTTGATAGCCCATTTTTAAATCATCCTATGATATACTAGTTACTACAAAACACATGCGCATGTTTCGAGTTTGTTGCTTTTAGAAGCACTTACTGTGTAATCAGGCCAGACAAACCTTGGTCTAGACAGCTGCTCTCTGCAGGGGCAGAACCCAGGAGACTTTTCTTCTGGTGCCTGACATGGACGTGGTGGACCACCCTGATGGGGAGGAGGGCACCGCCAGATGGAGAGGCTCCTGCACAAGAATGGGGTTCCTGTGCCAGGAAGCCCAGCTTCTAGCCATCGGGGACCACGTGAGATTGATCTGGCATGGCTTCACGACAAGGATGTGTTGGCATGTGGCCCCCCAGGTTCTCAGTGGCTGCAGCCGTAGAGATTAATGAGATGATAAAAGGTGTGTGTAGGGGCAAGAGGGGAAGCTGACAAAAAAGGCTCCCATTCATTCATTCATTCATCCATTCAAGGTATTCATTGTATTCCTAGTATGTGCTAGGCTCTGGGAGGTGATGGAGATAATGATAGTCAAAGTTGACATGGGGCTTGGGCAGAAGGTGGTCAGAAAAGGCATCAGTGAGGACATGACCATTGTATAGGGAAGAACATCAATTCTAGGAAGGCTAAAGCCACACTTGTATTCAGATTTCGAACTTGACATACATTGCTCTGTACATATGGATGTGCTGCCCCTGTACCTGCCGTTTAGAAGCCTGAGGTCACAGCATGTGCTAATAAAGAGCAATGTCTGGGGGGCAGGAATTAGGGTGATGGTAGAAGGGAGAGAACCTTAGCTCATTGTCTCCTGTGTTTTGTGTGCCTCACAGGAGACTGCTTTGTGTAGAGAAACCAGTATGGGGATAACTGTGGAGTCATCTGTCCTGGGAGGAGGTTGTGTATTCATTACCTCGATGGGAATTTTCTCATTATTTGTCCCTCTGTCTCTCTTTCTAGAAGAATAATGAGAACTGACATTACATTTCACAAGCATTGGGAGATGCTGTGGGAATACTTGAATTTTTTAAATGATGAGAATTTGGTACCATCATATGGTGGTACCATAAGTTTGGTACCCAAGTCTATAACCTGCTCATGTCTCCCATGAACCCATTCTGTGCGAAGCCGGGTGCAGAGCGTGAAACGGGGTGCTGTGTTGTGCGTTATAAATGGCCTTTGTTTACTCGGGCTCTGTCATCACTGTCCTTCAACCCTCATCCAGCGAGGCTTTAATGTGGGTTCTTATTTTTTATTTTTTTTTAAAGATTTTTTATTTATTTATCTGAGAGAGAGAATGGGAGACAGAGAGCATGAGAGGGGGAGGATCAGAGGGAGAAGCAGACTCCCCGCTGAGCAGGGAGCCCGATGCGGGACTCGATCCTGGGACTCCAGGATCATGACCTGAGCCGAAGGCAGTCGCTTAACCAACTGAGCCACCCAGGCGCCCCGAGGCTTTAATGTGGGTTCTTAAGGATGGCACTCATTTCAGGTGTTTATCTCTACAAGGAAAGAGCTCTAATACCTTCTCTGATGATAAAGGTCAATTCAGGTTTTTATGAAAAGAGGTGGAACTCTTTTTTTTGCATACTGGAGCTGACATGGAGCTTAAAAAATTGAGCCTCAAATTAATGTTGTCACCCCGATAAGATCTTCAGGGTGGCGGTGCCCCTTTTGACATGTACTAGTGAGGTGCCGGAAAGCACAGGAAGCCAGGATTGTGGCGCTTGCCTTCATCATCCAGTACCTACAGTCTCCTGGCGCTAAAACCCATGTCTGCAAAACTCCCGCCACCTTTTAGGTCCATTGCCCTGATGACTTGTCGGTGCAGAGATGGCGGGGATGGAGGAAGCGAAACTGATGTGCGCTCAGACTCTTGGCTTGCTGGTTTTACTATGTGATCTCATAAATCGCCTTACCTACCCTATGAGAGGAGAGGTGGTGTTGTCCTTTTATTGATGTGGACACTGAAATCGTAGAGGTGCTCGTTTTTCAAAGTCACACAACTGACAAGTCATGGCATTTGAATCCATAGCTCGTGATGGCCAAGTTCATGATCTTTCCACTACCTGCCCCTTACAATTCAAAAGCTCTGTCCTGGGGCCAGGGCCACCTTCTCGCACACAGCTCCTGGCGCGAACAGCGTCTGGTGGATAAGGGCTTGCTTGACTCCTGTGACGATTTCTTTTCTTTTTTTTTTTAAAAGATTTTATTTATTTATTTGAGAGAGAGAATGAGAGACAGAGAGCACGAGAGGGAAGAGGGCAGAGGGGGAAGCAGACCCCCCGCTGAGCAGGGAGCCCGATGTGGGACTCGATCCCGGGACTCCAGGATCACGACCTGAGCCGAAGGCAGTCGCTTAACCAACTGAGCCACCCAGGCGCCCGTGACGATTTCTTTAGAAGCTTCATTCTCGGAGCTCTAGGACCTGACATTACAGGAAAAGCAAAGTTAAGCTCCATACCCCTGTCAGCACTTTGGTGGGTTGAGGGATGTGTTGTTTTCAACCTACGAAAAAAGAGACTTGGCATCACTTTCAGCTAAAGGGGTCAGATCGATTCAACACATCTGTCTCCAGTCTTGATGAAAACTTGGAACTCTGATGGGACAGGGGACTGGGGCACTCTGTCAGCCAGAGAGTTGGTCTCCATTTCCCTAACCCTTATGTCACATTCATAATTGGGGTGGGAATTTGCATCGTCTTGTGTGTGTGTGTGTGTGTGTGTGTGTGTGTGTGTGGAGGGGTGTTTAACAAAATGTTTTTCTAAATCTTTATTCCGTTTGGTAATTTAGCTATGGTCCCTTAAAATTGCAACAGTTTCGAGGGTTGGTGAACTATATAGCCATGGGCCATCTCATGTTGCAGGAGGAATTGCAAGAGACCTCCCTGTACTCAAAACCTAGTATGTTTACTGTTGGCCTTTACAGAAAAAGTTTGTTGACCCCTCTCTCTCCCCCGACCCCCAAGGGTACCATACCATAATTTTAAAGAAAAGAAATAAACTTTTTCGCCCCAGAGAAAACTTTACTAGCATTTGCTTGGTCAGTAATAACAGGTCAGGAAGAAAGCATACACATCATATCCAACCCCGAGTGCATTCATAATTCCAGCATATAATAAAGCTCCTTACTACACCACGTTCCCTCCCTATGAACCGCAACAGAGGTACCATTAACTAGCTAGCTGACCTTGAACCAATAATAAAGTAATAAGATAAAAGGAAGACCCATTTCCCCAGCATCCAGTTTAGCAAATAGAACCTTGTGACTACCTTGGAAGTCCCTTCTGTTTCTTTACCCAGGAACCTCCACCTCCGGGCCCCAGCCCCCAGGTAACTCTCTTAATCTGGTTTAATTATCTTCCTGCTTTGCTCTGTAGTTGTATTCTTTTGTTTTGCCTAAAACTTTTTTCTGAACAAAGAACACTTTCAAAGTCCATCAAATTTTATGTTTCATTGGCATTACTTGATTTTCTTGGGGATAAATTCTTTCTGTATTAAAATTTTGTAAGGGTTCTCAGTCCAGCAAACCCAGGAACCCGCAGTGACTGCTCAACAAATACTCTTGAAATACCCTGCAAGCTTTAATTTCCCCTTTGGTGGGGTGGGGACAAGGTGCAGTGCGCTTAGGGGCCCCTCCCCTGCTGTGGGGTCGGGACCCCGCGCCATGTTGGAAGGCTGCTGTCACTAGCCATTCTCTCTGGCATCTTTAGATTTATCAACTGGGCCATGAGAGGGGGCTGTGCCCAAGAACACTGCTGACCCAGGGCAGCTCCCGCGCATCGACTCCACGTTTTCCTAGGAAAAAAAGTGAGATGAGACCTGATTTGTGGGCTTTAAATTTAGCTTCCAGTCAATGTTGGTTGAAGGAAAATCTCATTGTGTCCATTCTTTGTGTTTTTCTTTTTTTTCCTCATTTTTCTTTATTTTGTGGCTGAAAAGAAAGTATAAATGTTGGGTTTTGGAAGAGGGAACTGTTGTTACGTTTGAGCCTTTTAAACTCTGTAATTACTCTATAAAGGCATGTATTTGCATCAGAAATGCATTTAGTCTTAAGTTTTAGTGTTCAGTATATGGAACATTAATAATGATGGGGTACTTCCAAAAATAAATCAACTCTATAGAAAATGTTAATCAGCTCATCCCCAGGGACCATAGTGAGTATGTCTATTGTACAAATGAGGAAATGGACATGACAGTTAGTGGTTTGCCCAAAGCCACACTGTCTTCGGCATTATGAAGATTTAAGCAAAGGTCCCATGTACAAGAAAATGCAGTCATGTTTTCATGTAAGGCACTGTGGGCCTTCGTCAAATTAACCTAAATTAAGATTCAGGGACTAATGTGCCTTTTGGTATTTGGAGGAACCTACCACATCAATCACAAAGAGCTGGTTTGCTCCTTAACATTACCTGCAGGGTTTTAAATAGGACATGGAATTTTTTTTTTTTTTTTTGAGTCTGTTGCTTGAAATCAAAAGCTCTGTATCTGGCTAAAACATTGCCCTGAAAATTGAAAAGCAGCTGGTTCAAGTGTATTTCACACTGCCAGGGAAAATCATGTGAAAATTGCAGTCATGCCTCATTCTGTGGCATTCTACTCTTAGAGTCGACAAGAAAGCAGCCTTCTACTAGGAACTTAACTTTTCAAAAGCCATTTGTGGGTGGTTGATTCAGGATGCATATGCACTCTTGCAGATCAGCTGCCTCTACAGGCTGGCATGGCAGAGTAAGGATTTATGTTGAGGAAACACCAAGTCCTCCATTTTCAAAGAAACTTCTGGAATTAGTATTGCGCTTTTCTTAGGCAAAAATCGAGAGCTAATTTTATAGATATTTTCCCCAACAACTGATGGGAGCAAAAAAAAGATTGTTTTCCCCTGGTTAACCTCTAGTTAATTGAAAAATTCACTTCTCTGTAATAGGAAGCTTTTCTTTATTCTCTTTCCCTTTTTTTTCCTACTTCACTTGGAAACTTGACTCTTTTTTTTTTTTTTTAGTTGTTAGTGTTTTAAAGACATTGTTAACTATTATAACTCTGGTATCTGGTCATGTGGGTATGGCTTCATTCAAAGACATGGTATTGGCTGAGAGGACTCACCCCCCCTGTGTGGTAAACTGCCGGATCCCATACCGTGAGGTTCTTTATGACCCCATGTAGCAGTTTGGACAAAGCCAGTGTATAAATACAGAGAGAAGGTGCTTTGAAGAGGAAGACGCCAGAGCGTGCTGCTCAGGGAAAGCCACACCTCACAGAGAGTTGGTGCCAAGGGCTCATCCTGAGCTTGCAGCTTTGAGATTTGACTTGGCATTTCACCCTGCTCTCCTCAGATCTGCATACTGCAGACCCACACCGACCCAGTTTACAAGTGACTGAGAAGCCAGAATGACAATAGAATACACTGTCCAGTGAGTTGGGTTCAGTTCCCACCCAGCTACCTTTGTGATATTGGGCAAATCACAATTTTCCTAGGTGTTATTGCCTTATCTGTGCAATTGGAATGTTCCAAGAGCCAACACCTTAACATAAAACCCCGGGAGACTATAGTGATTATTATTATACTGTCATTTTGGTTGTTGTCTCCATTATAACTGTACAGGTCAACTTACAAGACTGAATAATAGATCAGAAAATTGCTTGTTGAGCATAGGATTTGAGCACCAGGAACCAGAAGTCCTTCAGGAGTGCCTCCCTGGGGCTGGAATGGCTGGGCACACTGTCGGCTGACATAAAGGACACTATTGCTAGAATCTGAAGACCCTTTATCCAGACAGTGTTGGATCATCTCCACGGCAGTTTTAATCCGTAGTTTACTTTTTTCTTAATTTCATGAAGTCACCACTTTTTTGGTCTGGGGGGCCTCTATTTGTTTACACTTGTTTCAAAACAGCTTTTTGAGGGGTAGTTATTGTCCTTCTAGGATTCGCTCCTTCTTCTCGCTCCACATTCAGGAAGTGAAATTTGCAGGAGGGCACCTAATTCGTCCCCAGGAGGGGCTGCAGATGCTGAGTGCTTAGAGAAGGCAGTCCATTCCTTTGACAGGTAACAATGGGAGAGCGTGCTTCTTTTTTTAATTCATTAGAATAGAGTAGCCATATAGAAAGACCTTCCCTCCCATGCCAATCCCATGGATTTGTCTTTAATTTTATTTTCCCTATGGTTTAGGGATTGACATCCTGAAACTCGTCGCAGCCCAAGTTGGAAGCCAGTGGAAGGACATCTACCAGTTTCTGTGCAATGCCAGTGAGAGAGAAGTGGCTGCTTTCTCCAACGGGTACACGGCCGACCATGAGCGGGCCTACGCCGCTCTGCAGCACTGGACCATCCGGGGGCCCGAGGCCAGCCTCGCCCAGTTAATCAGCGCCCTGCGTCAGCACCGACGCAATGATGTCGTGGAGAAGATTCGGGGGCTGATGGAAGATACGGCCCAGGTAATGTACCTGGGTTGTTGGTCTTTACAACTAACCTTTTGCTCCCTGAACCAGGGATATATAATAAGGAAAAATACAGATGTTAGGTGTTTTGGTTAACACACATTCCCCTTCTAGGGCCGTGGTTCTCAGTGGTTGTCCATTACAATCATCTAGAAACTTTATTTTTTTTTAACTTGTATTAGTTTAAAGATTTTACTTATTTATTTGAGAGAGAGATAGAGAGAGAGGGCGCACAGGCGGTGGGAGGAGCAGAGAGAGAGAGGGAGAAGCAGATTCTCCTGATGTGGGGCTCGATCCCAGTTCCCCGGGATCATGACCCGAGCAGAAGGCAGATGCTTAACTGACTGAGTCACCCAGGCGCCCCCATCTAGAAACTTTAAAAGAATTCTGATAGTTGGACCCCACTGTAGACCAGTGAGATCAGAATCTCTAGGGGGAGGACCACAAATTAGTATTTTAAAAAGTTCCCTAAATAATGCTAATGTACAAAGTTGAGAATCATCCTATTTGGGGTATATTCTAGCATCAGACCATACAGCCAGATCTGCTTCTTGTTATCCCATGTAAAGTCTCATTTTGCGTAACACACTTGGAACAAATCCAAGAAGGAAGATTTTTTTTTTTTTTCCTATTCTCTCTCCACCCACCCATTGCCCCCAGGATATTTTTTTGTGATATAGTTTAGGGAGCCTCGATCTTACCTTCTGAGGATGCAGATCGTGCTGACAGCAGTGGGTAACAGGATTGATCGATCCTTCTTCTTGGGCTGGTTCAGTCTGCACATCAGATGGGAACTGAGGGGACCCAGGAGTGTGATTTACTAATAGTCACTGGTCACTGAGCTTTGACTTTGGAGCCAGGCATTTGGATTTGAATCCTGGCTCTGACACTTATTAGCTGGGTGACCAAGGACAAGTTACTTCAACTTTCTCTGTTTCTGTTTTCTCATGTGTAAGCCAGCCTTAATGGGCTAATTAAGATTAGAGGTAAAGTACATGGGATGCCTGATGCATTGAAGGTGTTTTACAAATGGTAGTTATGATCATAACGTAACTGATTTTACTTAGCCTTTCCTTACTCATAGTATGCATCCCTGAAAGGCCATGAATTAAGTACAAATTTGGGTATTGACTTATATGTCTCACAGACTTCGATTAAAGTTTCCGAACGTATTCCCAAAGTAAAGGAAATGTTGCCACCGAGACCTGATAAAACCCACTTAAAATTTAAAAGGCCATTCTGTTGCTGTTATTTTCCAGTGCTCTAAACTCATTATCTAAAGAGCTGGAGAGAGACTTTCCCCCATCAACTGTAATTTACGATCATTCTGTACCAAGTTTTGTATATCAAGGGACTCAGTTTTATATATTTAAGAGGTCCAAGTGCTTTTATTCTTTTTTATATGAACAGTGTAGTATTTCTTCACTATGAAAGTAAACATTTATCAGGTGGATCTTTTATTTATGTGACTGGATAAAGTTTATAGTGCTAAATGATGCTGAAAGTGGTCTTTAAACTCCTGGCATATTTTTAACTTCTTCGAGATGTGGAATTTCAGAAAAAAATATTTATGAATAGAAGGGATGGTAAACATTCAAAGGCACACACCAATGTCTTGTAACTTCCTGAGAACGATATCAGAAGTGTGGCTCAAACATGAATGGGCTTCCTTGGAATGTTGACTTTAAGAGCTGGTAAGATGAGCAGCAGACCTGAAGAAGGATCCAGATACTGGAGAATAAGTCATTAGATCTTTTTGATGATACTTACAAGAAAGGTAAAATGTGGTTGATGCAGTGTTAGGATTTGGTTAAATGGAATATTTGATAAAGTGGAAAGATGATTATGATGAATTTTTAAGGGAAAAGGAGGTTTCTCATTAGAAATATAACCACGGGAATACATAAACATGGGGAAATGAAAAAGCACAAATGTTAATGTTACATTACTAATTCCAGGTGGTACAATTAGAAGTGATTTTTTTTTTTTCTGCAGTGAAAACAGGTTACTTTTGTGATTTAAAGTATTTCATCAAATGACTAAGCTGAAGGGGCACCCGAGAAAGGATAGGTAGGGCTTTGTTTGTGCTAAATTGAGAGGGAGGCCCTCCTCATTTCGGTTTCAGGAGAGCAGACAGTGGTTTGTGTGACAACCCATTCTTCCTTGTTAGCATTGACTGAGATTTGTAACGTTGGGTCAGATTTGCCAAAAAAAATTGTTAAAACTTCATTCGCTTTTGGATTCTGCAAGTCTGTTTCATTTTTCTGTTGTACACTCAGCATTTAGAATTTGGTCCTAGTGTTCGGAGTTACTTCTCTTTTGGAGGGGGTCATGATGGTGGTGGAGTATTAACTGTAACAAATTACTTGTATGTTTCTCTGATGATTCTGTTGAGGTCCATGAATGCCTACTGAGCACCTGCTTTATTCCAGGCACTGTCATAGGTGCTGGGAAAGGTGAGCCCAAAGTCTCTGGAGAAGACTGCATATCAAGGAGAGTGATTCATAACAAAAATCACAGCGTCAGTGAATAAGAAAACAAAACAAAATACGTAGTCCCCAAGTGCCAAACTCTTGTACCCTTTAGTTCTTTCCTCTTATCTCGTCTATATCCAAGATTCTAATATCTATTTTGTTACTTATTTTTTAAGGGAAAGGGGCATCAGTGCATCCTATAGCTTTCTCTGTGGTTCTAGTGTTGCCTGTGTGTGATGACGGAGGCTAAGAAGCCAATATTAAGCTTCTCGGTCCATGTTTTCATAATGCCCATCATTGTCTAGCCACATTGTGGACCCAGCTCTTGACTCTAATTTTAATAGCCAAGGAACATGGATTTCTGCCGGTCAGCTCTTACTAATCACACAGTATGTAATGGTCTGCAGGTTATCTCTGAGATTAGTTGAGTCAAACAAGACAGAATGCAGGGGGCATAATTGAGACTTATTCTTCCCACTTGATGATGGATTTGTATTCTTTGTGTATTGTGGTCCTGCTGGGGACTTGAGACTTGGCCCTAGGAGTTAATGGAACCTTAATGTGTAAAAATGACTGTGTGTGTATTATTTGAAAATGGTTAATGTTTTTTCCTATTCATGAACCTGAGAGCACCCACCTTATATTCCACTCAAAGGATTAGCCTGGTGTGCCTTTTATTTACCTCTGTTAGGAACAGCTGGTCCATTATTAACCATGGTGGCCTATTAGCCATTTTTTAATTAAATGCATCCCAGTCTGACTTTTTCTTGTTTTAAAAAATTTCTTTGTGTACTAAAAATATTATATAATAATATTCACTTTTTGGTGTACTGTTGAGTCCTTTATTTATTTAATTTTTATTTTTTTTAATTCATTTATTTGACACAGAGAGAACGAGAGAGAGAAGGAAAACACAAGCAGGGGGAACGGCAGGCAGAGGGAGAAGCAGGCTCCCCCCTGAGCAAGGAGCCCGATGCGGGGCTCCATCCCAGGACCCTGAGATCATGACCGGAGCCAAAGGCAGCCACTTAACCAACTGAGGTGCCTTGAGTCCTTTTTTTTAAAAAAAAAAAATTAAGTTTTTAAGAGCAGTTTTAGGTTTAAAACAAAATTGAGAGGGAGGTACAGATATTTCCCATATACCTTCTGCTCCAACATTTGCATAGCCTTCCCCACTGTCAATATCACTTACCGGAATGGTACATTTTTTACCAAGGATGAATCTACACTGACATATAATAATCACCCTAAGCCGATACCTTAGAGCTCACTAAGTTGTATATTCTTTAGGTATGGACAGATGTATAATGACATATATTCATCATTATACTATCATACAGAATATTGAGACTGTTCTTCCTCCCACCCCACCCCTGACAACCACTAATCTTTTTACTGTCTCCATGATTTTGCCTTTTCCAGAATGTCCTATGGTGGGAATCATGCAGCCTTTTCAGATGGGCTTCTTTCACTTAGTAACGTGCAGTTAAGGCTCCATCACGTCTTTGCATGACTTGATGGCTCATTTTTTAGCTCCAAATAATATTCCATTGTCTGATTGTACCAGTTTATTTGTCCATTCACCTTCCTGACTCTTTCTTTATCGGAGGTATGTGTTGTATTTTTCGAGTTCAGCGTCTGCAGCCTTCCAGAATCCTGTGCGTTCCTCCCGTCCAGGGCATCAGCATTTGGTAGACGCGGTAAAGCAGTGGGACAATAGTTGGAAGTTATTGGGACTTTGCCAAAGCTATTTAAAAACCCTAATACAGCATTCCAAAATGTATGCTATCTCTTTTTTTCCATCCTTTTACTTTGTTTTTTTTTTTTTTTCCTGAGGCTTTATTTAAAGAAAGTCTTTTGTAAGCAGCATATATTTAAGGTTTCAAAAAAAATCTAGTCCGACAGTGCTTGTCATTGAATTAGAGAATTTCAGTGTGGTTACATTTCTCATGTAATTCCTCATATATTTGGGTTTAAATCTACCATCTGATTTTTTTTTTTTTGTATTTGTCCTCTCTCTCTTTTTTTTTTTCTCTCTTCTTTCTTGCCTTCTTTGTATTAATCAAGTTTTTTTTTATTATTCCACTTTTCCTCCTCTTGTGGCTTGTTATAAATGTTTTACTTTACTTTTAATGGTTCCCATAGAGATTACAACTTGCACACTTAAATCATGGGGGACGTTTCCTAAGTGTGTACTTCTTACTGTTTCCAAACAGCACGACAGCCTAAGGAGACTTTAATTCTATTTATCCTTCTCTTGCATTATGTTTTTTATTGTCGTGAATTTTAACACCACACATTTCTTAGCCCCCAAAAGGCATAATTAGTATGGTTTAACACAGGATTCACATGGATTTACCTGCATATTGATCTTTTCTGTTGTTCTTCATTCCTTTCTGCAGCTTCAACTTCTACGTGAGTCATTTTTCTTTGGCCTCAAGAATACTTAGTGCAGGTTTCTAGCAATAAATTCTGTTTTTCTGTGTCTGGAAAATGCCAACTAAATAAAAAAATTGCATTATTTGCCCCCCCCTTTTTAAAAGATTTTATTTATTTATTTGACAGAAAGAGAGCTCTGAAAGAGAGAGAGCACAAGCAAGGGGAGAGGCAGAGGGAGAGGGAGAGAAGCGGGCTCCCTGCTGAACAGGGAGCCCAACTTGGGACTCGATCCCAGGACCCTGAGATCATGATGTGAGCCGAAGGCAGACGCTTCTGACTGAGCCACCCGGGCACCTGTGCCCTTTGTTTTTGAAGGATAGCTGGAAAAGAGAATTTAGTTTGACTGTTATTTCCTCCTGATGCTTTCATATCTGGATTTAAGTTTCCCCTGCTAAAGAGCAAAGGGGATGTCGTGATTTTATGTTCCTATCTATATTACATAACAAATTAGGTGTACAGTATTTTACCAGACACTTTGGGCAACGCAAAGATGAGTATAAAACGGGGTCAGTGCTGTCAAGGAAGCTTACAGTTGAATGGAAGAAACATATATACTTAACACGGTTTAAGGGAATAAATCCACAAGAGTGGGAGGAGGGAAGTTGCCGGATGTATAGCTAATCAGTCGGCCATTACGGCCCCAAATGGGAACAGGAGTGTAGAGATGTGTGCCAGGTTAAATTCCTGCCCTGGCAGCATATCACTTTGGGAACATTCTGGTAAGTTACCTGGCTCTCTGCCTCAGTTTGTCCTTGAGGAAATGGGAACCCCGTTAGTGCCTGTCCTGTGAGCTGTTGTGAGGATTAGTTGAGTGTGTCCCACAGTAAGTACCTGGTGAATGTTTACTATTCATAGTTGCAATTATTTCCCGATTCTAGAGGCAAGCAAGATGGAAGAAGGCTCCTAAGTAGCACCAACTCATTCACAGAATGGATCCTTTAAATCCTGAACACTGAGGGGTTCGTTACTGACTGTCGGGTGGGGAGGCACCTCCAGTTCCAACACTGCTTAAAGTGGACGGTTGAGTATCAGGGTTGCCATCCGGGTTCAGTGCCCAAGAACTGGAAATTCCAGCTAATTGTAAATATTTATTCCTTACTGCCTGAGCAAATGTTCCTAGGCTGGGGATGTTTTCTCTAGTGAAGAAACAAAGGTGATGGTATGTGTGAAGATAATGGTCTGCTTTCTCACTGGCTGTCAGAAAAAGGGAAACAAAATTGAGCAACTGAATTTCTAGGTTTACTCTCCCCTCCCCTCCCCTCCTCTCCCCTCCCCTCTGCTTTCCCCTTCCTCTCCCCGCCTCCCCCCTCCCCTTCCCTTTCCCCGCTCCTCTCCCCTCTTTTGCTCTTTTCTTTTCTTTCCTGGACTTGGTGTATTCAAATAGGCTTAACCAGTGCACTCTTTTTCTTTTTTTCCGCTGCTTGGAGGGGGTGGACTTGTTTTTTTTCTCTATAGGAAACCTTGGGTAATTGATTTCTCGGACTCAGATTTTTCTATTTAACATGGGAAATCAAGTGGTTATCAGAATTAAATGAAGTACTGTTTTGTTAAACTGTGGGATAGAAGAAAGTGAGGTAGCAAAGCGATGCTTACTGGCTAGGTTCGGCAGTAATTGTGATTTGAATTTCAGTATCCCTTTTTTGTCTTATTTTGATAAGGGATGGAAAAAGGAATTTTATGTACATTAAAAAATGCTAATCTTAAAAACAACCACAAGAATTTAAAATAATATGAAGTGTTACTTCAGCTGTCTGCTTTGACCAGAGACTCACAAATGTAAAAAATTGGTGCTGGGGCGGCACCTGGGTGGCTCAGTCGGTTAAGCATTGGACTCTTGGTTTGGGCTCAGGTCATGATCTCAGGGTTGTGAGATCAGCCCCACGTCGGGCTCTCTGTGCTTGGTGCAGAGTTTGCCTGAGATCCTCTCTCCCTCTCCCTCTACCCTCCCCTCCATAAAGAAAGAAAGAAAGAACGAAAGAAAAAGAAAGAAAGAAAGAAAGAAGAAAGAAAGAAAAGAAAGAAAGAACGAAAGAAAGAAAGAAAGAAAGAAAGAAAGAAAGAAAGAAAGAAAGAAAAGAAAGAAAGAAAATCTTTAAAATAAAAAAGAATTGGGGCTCGTCAGGCAGGGGAGTATCTTATCATTCCTTCCCTCCTTCCATTAGATTAGATAGAGTAAAACTACACTAGTGGACCTGAAGCCAACCTTGTTGTGGGCTGCTGTGTAGTAGAATGAGATTCTTGATCCCTTCCAGAAACCATGCAGGAGACCTATGTCCCAGAGACCCTTCCCCCCCCCCCACGCCTCTCCCCCTCCCCCCCCCCAACTAGAGTAGACAGCGTTTGGAGACTGGATGGCTTTGAATCTCAACAGCACCGGGAGCACTGGGCTTTCTGTTTTGGCAAGGACAGCACCACTGCTTCTGCACAGAGGGAATTACAGTTGCTGATTTATTTTTTTTGTTTACCAGCTGCAGGATGCAACTGTCCTTATCTATGGTCTGACTGAGACCAGCTATTTTCAGAAATTTAACACAGTGAGGGCGCGTTGAGGCAAATACCAGCTGTAGGTTTAACTGCTGGCTTTTTGGCTGTTCAAATTTGTCTTTGTCTTTAATGTGCTAGTTGGTCATCTCTGAGAAAATAAGGATTACTACCCCCAGGCCCTAAGTTGTTAGCTGAACTCGCCTGGATCTTGCGCCTGCCCTCTGCCGTGTGACCACAGCGCTGAGGGGCATTTGAGGTCAAGTTACTTTCTTGGCAGCGTGTGACTGTGGGCTCTGGGGAACCCCTGGTGTGGTGAGAAGGGGACTTTATAAAGGGATTGCTGCCACACAGGAGGCCCAGGTCCTTTTAGCTGTGCTTGTGGGGAGGGCGGTCATCGTGTACAAAGAAGCGAGATCTGTGAATAAGCTGTTAGGTGTTCAGTGTCGTTTCAGGCCGTTCTACTTATTATTATATTCCAAGGTTTCATTTAGTTAGTCAACAACCTTTTGTCGAGCACCAGCTGTGTTTCTGGTACTATGTAAAGGAAGGTGGTCTCCGGGCCTTTCAGTAGCTCAGTCAGCGAGATGGAGACTCTTGTACAAATAATGACAATTCAGTGTGATCAGCAGATGTTAGAACAGAAGGGTACACAGGAAATTATAAGGTTGTAGAGGAAGGCAGGGGTACTGACCCACCAAAAAACACATAGAAAACAATAGCAGACATATATTTGTCCATTTGAAAGTCATTTTTTTTTTTTAAAGATTTTATTTATTTATTTGACATAGAGAGACACAGAGAGAGAGGGAACACAAGCAGGGCGAGCGGGAGAGGGAGAAGCAGGCTTCCCGCCGAGCAGGGAGCCCGATGCGGGGCTCGATCCCAGGACCCTGGGACCATGACCTGAGCCGAAGGCAGACGCTTAACGACTGAGCCACCCAGGCGCCCCTGAAAGTCATTTTTAAAGAAAAAAAAAAACCAGACTGTAGTTTCTTTCAAGACTGGATTTTGGTCCTCATCCCTGAGATTTTCCATCTGGTTTCTGCCTACGGAGCCCTACCTACTTGATCACACCAAGGGCTTCTCAAGCCTTTGACTCTGCAAAGAACACTTGTTTTACTGAGAATCTTGTTGTGTTTTGCTCGGTTGCAAGCTTTTCAGAAAGCTTTCACTGTTGTGCAGTGTGAAAAGTACAGGAATAAAGGTACGATGTCTCACTTCATGGCAGGGCTGGAGTTCGAACTTTGAATCTCTAAGAACTAATAGAAGGGACCGGTGCATCCAACAATTTGACTTTTGACTTCTTAAGTTCATAGCTGCCCGTAAGGGTCTGGGGAGGATTAGAGAGAGTGTAGATACCAGAGATCATAAAGATAAATGCCCAGTTCTGCACTTTGAGTGCAGGGGCTCATTGAATAGGGGCTCAATACATGTTTGCTGCAATCTTCTATGTTGAAATTTGAATTCTGCATTCTCCTTTGCTGACTCAGGAGCAAATGATACCACTTTGCACATTAAGGAGAAAGGGAGCCAACATTTGCTGAGTATCTACTGTTTCCCAAACCCTGGGTGCTTGACATCTGTGATTACCTAGCAAGCTTTCATGGTCCTGAGAGGTATAGGTTGGTATTAGAATTCAGACATATTTCTGTATTTTGTTGAAGGCCATGTTCAGTGTATGATGCACCATTATACACACGACTAAGGAAGCTATTAAAACATTACCATTTATAGTTGTAAGATATATCCCTATTTGAGAGATGTTAAAATGTGAAAAAATATACACCATAGAATTAATAAAATATGATAGTTGAGCTTGAGTGTACAGTTTATAAGGAGAAGTCTAGAAGCAGATTCTTGGGGTCTTGAGATCGATACACTCTTTCTCTTAACATGTATTCACACATGCTTTTTTTTTTCTTTTTAAAATTGCCTTTAAGGATAAGATCGATTAACATAAGCAACTTATTTAGTAAACACAAATGGAACACCCATTATGGTTCGAGCCCTGTGCCAGACACTGGAGATACTAGATGAAAACTCATGCATACAAAACACATACAAAACAAAACACAAAAACAGGGAATCCTCCCTGAAGATGCTGACAGTTTTATAGGAGGGATAGGTATGAGCCACAATTTAGAGGATATTCTGTGGATTTGAAGTGGCCTTTTATTTTTCTCCTGAGACACAGTGTCTCCATGTTCAGAAAAGGCCGAATTTATTAGTTGATGACACTTTCCACCCCTTAATACACACCCTTACTGGCTTTCTCAAAGAATCCACTGAGAGGAAATCAGAATCAATATTGTGAAAACAAGCTTATTTTCTCCATCAACTACCAGTGCTGGATATCATATTTTTACTTATTTTTGGAGCCAAAACTCATATCTGGATAAAGCTTCATAGCTTCCAGTTTGGGCCTAGCTTCTCCATCCTATGTTTATGAGACTGTCTCTTGATCTGTTATAACTCATGTGCCAATAGCAGATGCACTTGCTAATGAGAAATTGCATCATGGTCAACAGTAGGTTTTATGATACACCAGTTGATTTCAACATTTTAAACACTTATTCCTCATATTCTTTGGGAGCATCAGCTGTCACTCCTGATTCTCCCATTACATTTTTTTTTTCACAGAGAAACTTTGATTTATCCACAGTTGGACTTTGTCAGGGGACATGGAATGACCAACCATTAAAATGACTTGTCACCAAAAAAAGAACTAGAAAAAAACACGGGGAAATTCTTTGTTTTTAATCTCACAACAGTAGGTAAGTCTCTTCTGACAATAATAGAAAACACTGAAGTCATACAAGAAAGAATCAACTCCTTAACAATAAATGTACAAGCCAGAAAGCATCATAGGCCAAATCAAAAGACAGAATAATGACTGGGAGAAGTTGTTTGCAACATAGGGTTAATAGCCTTAAAAAAAAAAAAATGAAGAGCTTTTACAAATTAATTAAGAGACCAATGACCCAAAAGAAAAATGGGCAGTCTGTGAACAAGAGAGTTCACAGAAAAGGAAATACTGAAGATTCTTAAAGGTATAGGTTTTTTAGCCTTGTTCAGAATAAGAAGAATTAAAATGGAAACCTACACTGAGATACAATTTTAAGCTCTTAGATGGTAAGGAGGGAAAAGTATGACACCATTTTTTTTGTGTTGTGAGGGTGTAGGGAAAGAAGCACAGTATCCATTGCTAATGTGTGTGTACATTAGCCCAACCCTTATGGAGAACCATCTGTATTATCTACCAAAGTGTATGGCAGTTGACTACTGACCTTGCACTCCCAGGAATATGTCCTACATGTAGTCGCACCTACCTCCGCCACGTGTGTAGAAATTGCAAGTCCAAGTATTCCTCTGCATAAATGCCCTTCAACAGAGAACTGGTCGTGTAAGTTGTGGAACATCCACACAGTGGGACAGTCTGCACTTGTCGAAAGGAGTTAGTCAGCCATTTATGTGCTAACCTCAAGAACTGTTTTTAAATGGAAAAAAGGCAAAGTGCAGAACAGTGGGTGCGCTCGGCCACCATATTGTGTTAAAAAAAAGTAAAAGTAAAAAAATGTAATAAATACAGAAGAGCTGGGATCAGGTGGAGACTATATATTACCTATTTATTGGTATATCGACTGTGTGGAAGAGGACACGAGGAACTGGTAAGAGTCACCACCAGCAGGGGAACTGAGTAGCTGAGGGAGAAGTATTGTTCATGGTAGCCCCTTTCATACTTTTGGAATTATGTACCAGGTATAGTTCTAATTCTAAGAATGCATCCAACTAATAATTTTATTAAATAATACTAATTTAATCAAATTGAGCAGGTTCAAAACACTTTGAGTCACTGAGATGAGCTTGAGCCTTCTTACCTCAAGGTCATGAGTTTCCTATGAAGTTCCTTTCTATCTTCCACAACGCCTTAAGGCAAGCTTGTAAGATTCATGCAGCTTCTTTTCATGGTTAGAATTGTTCAAAGGCTGTTTTGTGGGAAAGGCTTCCTAATGGGTTCTCAGTGAGTGAAATTTAAGGAAGCCCACGTCATTTCCAGCAGCATGATCTCCTCATGTGTCCATGGGGCTGAGCTTTTGTAAGGCTCAGCAGTATGTCTGAATGTGAGTGAGCTCCAGCTCTGAACTAAGAGAGCCCACTTACTCTATCTAATCACTTCCTTTCTAGTCCGTGAGTCAGCTCAGGGCTGCAGTGTTACTGTTGATGTCCGCAGCCGGGACAGCTTGCAGACACATGCGCCCGCAGCTGGGCGGGGCTCACCCTCCCCGAGCCAGCTGGTTCTTACCAGCTCTAGCAGCTTCCTACAGCACTACTTGGGGCTTCCTCTGGCTCTTCCCCTCTGCATCCAGGAGAGGAACAGATCCCTTATTTAGGCAAGGATTGGCCACCTTGACTTAAATGTGGGTGGATTCGTAGGCTTTGGGATTCAGTTTTGAAGTTAACTCTTAGAAATAAACAGAATTGATGGATGACATATACACGCAAGACTGGCAACTACCTTGACTTGGGCTTGGGGTAGTTCAGGGAGAAACACACTCTGGCCAGCTAACCTGGGATAAAGTTTAAATATAGCCTTAAGGAAGGTTGCAACTGATACAAAATACTTTCATTATGCTATGCTTGGATAGATCTAGGGTGGGTGTGAGGTGTCTTTTAAAACAATTTCCCAGTGGCTTTGTCATTTTTTGGCCAAGGTAATCCTCTGAGCCTCCCAAGGGTGAGTTCCTTCATTCTGTGGGCTCTGCTGGGGCTCCCAGCTCTCGGAGGCTCAGTGTCCACTCAGCTCTGCTACGGTGGTGGTCTGACAAAGGGCTTCCCAGGGAAGCTAAGCAGGGCTTCTTGGCATTGCACTCCTGTTGCAGCTTCCATCCCATGACCTCCAGTGGCCTTGGGGGGATCTAGACCACATAAGACCAGCAATGTCTGCTTGGCAACTGATGATTTTGATTTAAGTGTTAGCCCCGTTCCCTGCTTATGCAATGGAAGCACCTCCTTATCTCCCTTTCCTGTGGCAGGGACTGGGCAAGAGAAGAAAGACGGAAAGACAACAACAGACTAAAGAGTCAGAAGCCTAGGAAAAGTTTGGGGAATTTTTGTCTTATAGTTATTTGGCTGTTAGCCCTCTTGTATAATTATTTTCTGAACTAAAAAATAAGGCTTACGAAACAAAAAAAGTTGAAAACACAGTACAGCAAACACCCATAAACTTACCAACTAGATTTAACAGTTAATTCACATTTTAACATCTTTGCTTTATCTATATACATGCATGTATATTTCTAGTTCACATTTCCATTTCCAAGACTTCCCTCCAAATTTCTTTAAAACTGATACTACTTCTGAGGGCTAAGGAATCAGCACCTTCCCATGTCCTTTTTTTCTTTTTGTTTGCAAAAAAAATTTTACTGGGTAAATTTGGATCATGCTTGCCAAGACCTCTTACTCTGAGTTGAATTTAATAAGAATTCACACTAGAGGAATAAAGTCATTGTCTCCTACTCATTTTTCCTTTTTATTAAGTTGGGGACCACTGCTGTATTTGTTTCATTTTTTTAAGGAGAAATCATTGTATTTCTCAGGTATTATTCACTATCTGAACTTAGGAATTGAATAGATTCAGATAATTTTTGGAGAAAGAGTTGGTAACTGTCATTATCTGAACCCTCATTTATATCTGAAATCCTGGAACTACATAGATTTAGATAACAAAGCTCTCCTTATTATCTGCATTCCTGTTCTCTAAACACAGGAACTACATAGACTCAGTATCTAGATACTCATATGTCAAGGGAGATAGCCCTTGCTTTTATCAGAGCCCATTCTTATGTACTTACTAGACCTATAGGAGGTCATGAAATCTAATTTGATTTTGATTACATGAGCTCTTGGGAGAGCAGGGGTAACAAGCTTGACATACTATCATCATCCTTAAATAATTTTAGTTATGTATTTATTTGTGACTGTAATTCCTTTGAGATGAAATTTTAGTGGCAATTGAATGTGTTTGTTTTTTTTAAACAGTCACTGGTCTGTTGGGATCTGGAATATTTTCAAATACAAAGCCAAGTTATTGGGCCACAGTTGAAGTGTCTGATATTTACAGAATCTCTCATCTTTATCTCAGAGCTTGCCATTGAGTTACAGATCCTTGTGGACCCTGCCTTTTGCCCCTTCCCTCTGGCTCAGAAGCCAGAGCAGCATCTTGTGGTCATGTAATTGCTTGTATTGCGTGTATGGGGGTTTGACATTTCCTGTAAATGTCTAGTGGGTCCAGACAGAGAAGTGACATAGCTCAGCAAGGAGGATCACTTAGAAACTAGACGAACCTGATCTTGAATCCTTGCTTTGTGACCTTGGGCAGGTTATCCAAACCTCTTAGAGGCTCAGTTTTCTCATCTGTCAGATGAAGCTCATAAGAGCTACCTTCACAGCGAATGGATTACTTATATTTCATGCTGAATCATTTTGCACAGTACTGGTATTGGTTTATTTCTTAAAGTCCCTGTTGTTTACTGGATCTGAGCAACAAGCTGGTCAGCTCAGATGGAATAGCAATTACTTTTCATTGAATTTAGCAAATGGGCTTTTAAAAACCATTATTGAAGTGATGGAAAATTTCACAAATGTGGCATAGGATTTTCCCCACTTTCTAAGTGTTGAATGAGGTCTGGAGGGAAAGTTCAGTGGAAAGGGTAACCTTTGACTGTAAGGAAGCTTCTTCTTGAACCTATCAGGCATATCTGGCTATAGAGTGGGGGAAAAGGGGCCATGTGGAATCCAACTAGGTAGTGCCTGGAGCCAAGGGGTTAAGTTGAACCCCTTTAGCAGATTGGCAAGGAGCATCTAAGCTGGGCAATTAATGCTTCATTTCAGGGGGTCATTGATGCATCAAAGTTGTTAATTAGTTTTATGAAAACAGATTGTGCAACCACAGGAAGATTGTAATTGGGTAGTAATTGAAAATAACGCAGTGGTAAACCTTAGTTGGGTGAATCAGTCGGGGGGTAACTTGAAAGGAGAAAGGGAGTTGGGGCAGGTGGGTTGGGGGCGGGGAGAATGGCATAGCAAGAGAAGGGCAGACAATAAATAAAACATAAGTTGAACAGAGATGACCTGGTCTATGATTTTTGTTCAGAAATGAGGAAACAGGTCTAAGGAGGGAAGGGATTTTTCTAAGACCACACAGCCAGTTAGAGGTCTGTTTCCTCTCTTCCCTTGCAGTGAAATCCCAGGATATTAATGACTTTGATGTTTAGGAGTTGACTATGAGGAACATTACAATGCACGCTGGAAAGACTGCTTCTGAGGCAGAGAGTATACTTAGGAAAGCTGCTAGATCATAGGAGGGAAGAAAGGTAGTCTTAGAACCTTGTTTCATTTCACTTTTGCCATGACCAAGACTTGCAAGGATGTTCCTTTACCACCCATTACTGGACCATCCCCAAGGACTAGAAGACTCTTCAGCCTCCACAGTGTATCCTCTTAAGACGGGCCAGTCGATGGGGAAAGTGCTTTTTGGTTTGATACTAAAAGAGAAGACTTATTTTTGAGCTTCAGTTTCAGGTTGTAATTCAGCTGAGCACCCGGAGTGGGCACTTCACTTTGGAACCTGTAGGAGCAGAGGGTTGTCCGGACACAGCTGGAAATGGCTCATTCCAGCGTAGCCCAAATACAGGTTCAGTCCCCGTTCTCACTAACGCGGCTACAAACTTCTGTAGCCCAGAGGTGTTCAAGCCCCCAAATTTCAATCAATACCTTGTTTACCTCATCCATTTGGCTGGTTCCTTGGACTCAGTGGTTCTGGTAATCAAAAGGAAAACAGGTCAGCAGAGCAGCTTTAGTTAGGTGTGACTCAGCCGTGGACTTGGAGGTGAACCGTTTCTCTCTCTTCCTCTATCACTTGGGACTAATAAATACAGTATCTGGAAGGACTAAGTGTACTTGCATGGAGACTAATCAGGAGGACATTTGGGGGCTCATTTGGCCAAAATAAATTGCATGCTCTTGAAGTTCACACAATAGAACCACCGGTCTGGTTTTGGCTGCTTGGGGAGCTCTCCCCTCATCATCCCTGCCTCCTCCCCTTTCTGTGTGTCTTACCGTCTCTACCTCATTTCCCCAGTGAGTCTTCCAAGTGAGCATGATGAGCTCATGGCTGGGAGGCAAAAAGAATTGTATCTTTTGGGGCGCCTGGGTGGCTCAGTTGGTTAAGCGGCTGCCTTCGGCTCAGGTCATGATCCTGGAGTCCCGGGATCGAGTCCCGCATCGGGCTCCCTGCTCATCAGGGAGTCTGCTTCTCCCTCTGACTCTCCCCCTCTCATGCTCTCTATCACTATCTTTCTCAATAAATAAATAAACATCTTTAAAAAAAAAAAAAAGAATTGTATCTTTTAAGTTTCTGCAAAGGGACTTCGATTATCTGGTGGATAGATCGCCTTCACTGGCCAAGTTTCCCGAGGGGCCTTTCTCTTAAGGCTTAATATGTACCTCACTGCAATAAGTTGGGGGGGCAGTGTTGCCCTTTTAGGCCTGAGAACTCTTAACAAAAGTCTAGAGAGGTGCTCGGACAAGTAGGTGATCTTCCAACTCTCCTGTTCCTTGGCTACCAATATAAATAGGATCCACAGCAGCCATAACATTTTCAAGTTAGCAAAAGGAAAACATACTTATCAGTGGTAACTGCTTTTAAAAAATAACATGTATTGTTTTTATAATTATAAAAGTTAATATTAATATGTCCCTGTAGAGAACTTGGAAGGCTCTAAGATGCATAAGGAATAAATTAAGTCACTCGTAATCTATTTTGTGAATATTTGGATAAGTTTATGTTTACAGCTTTTGCAAGAGGATGAGACTCTTTTCTGACTTTCTTGTTTAGAGTATTTGTCTTTTGGGGCGCCTGGGTGGATCAGTTGGTTAAGTGACTGACTTCGGCTCAGGTCATGATCCCAGATTCCTGGGATCGAGTCCTGCATCGGGCTCCCTGCTTGGCAGGGAGTCTGCTTCTCCCTCTGACCCTACCCCCTCTTGTGCTCGCTCTCTCTCAAATAAATAAATACAATCTTTAAAAAAAAAAAAAGAACTTTAAAAAAAATAGAGTATTTGTCTTTTAGTATCTAAGTCTTTTTAGAGGTGTTCTTTATTTGCTGTGAACTCAGCAGTGAACTTTCTGAATCAATAAAGAATTAATTTATTCCACATATCCTGATGACTTCATTTCCAGTTAGAGCTATCATAGGTCATACAATGCTTGAGTTGCTGTGTTGCAATGCAATTTTGATGGGTATTGTAAAGAGTAAGTTCAAGGGAGGAAGGAAATTAAGTTTCTATGAGCAAGGTTTTCTTTTCTTATAGGAAAAAAATGCAAATAACTTTAGAGAAATCTGGAATGCAACTGGCTGCTGTGTATCCTGCATAAAGCAAGGAATATCTACACTTAGTAGCTGAAGAGATTTTCTAGGAAGATGGTTGTCACGTGATCTCGGGCTTTGGCTATGGTTGTTAGCCCCACTGTGGTGATGCTAAAACCATTTTTAGGGGCATTTTCATATTCTCTTGACTCATTGTTAATTATAAGAGAGCATTCTGCAGCATTCTGTCTTTCTGAATGATGTTGGAAATCATGCATTTAATTTCCATGGGTAGGATCCTCTGGCAAAAGTGGAGAAAAAATTAAATATTTAAAGTTTTGAACTAAGTTCAGGAAATGGGTGGGTGGACTCCTTAGTCTGTTGGCATGTGATTTGGGGGCAGGAATTTCTTTTTTTAAGCAAGAACAGGGCACTATATTGACTGGCCGTGTTGTCCAATGTAATGTTGTCCCTGAGAACCAAAGTGTAGACAAGTGCTCTTTGTCTAATTGAGTGAATAAAAATGTGTATTGGCATGAATGGCCATGTGCATTTTCAGGGCGGAGGGGCACATGCTGGGGCCCTGTTGAATTAAAAAATTTAAAAGCATATACATAAAACTTTGTGGATCAGAAGGGGGCAGCTGGGAATGCATTACCCAAGTCTTAAACTCAGGGTATGGGTGGTTGTGCAGAGGACAAATGCTGTTGGAACGGTAGACTCGTGCAATAATTGATGGTCTTGGAATCTGCAGTCAGTTGCAAGAATTTCTCAGGCCTTATAGGTTGTAAAAGAGGCAGCTGTGTTTGCTTTGTGCTTTTTACAACTCTTCAACCTAATACTTTGAAATGAGGGTCAATGTCTTCTCAATTGAGGAACTTGAAAATGTTTTGCTTGTCATGTGTAAGTGAAGCCATAGGGTTCTAATGAGTGGTGATGAACACTCCCTGAACCCTGCCCCATGGGATCTGGCCACCTGACTCCCAGATTTGCATCTGTGCCAGAAGAACCAATAAAAAGATTAAGGTCAATGGATTTGGAAGATGCCACAAGTGCCTGCCAGAGTTCTAAAGACTAGTGGCAAATGACAAGCCAAGTAGAGGTATCAAGCAGACCTGAGTTGAGCACTGGCCTTCTCCCAATGGCTATGTGCCCTCTCTGGGCCTTAGTCATTTCACCTGTAAAATGGGGTGATATCACCTATCATTTCCCCACTGCACAGCTGGGTGCAAGCCGTGGTTTTTACCTTCCCCAACCACTGTAGCAGCATCCTAACTGGTCTCTCTATCTTATTTCTTGCCCCCCTAAGATCCATTCTCCATGTACCAGCCAATGGTCATGAAGCTCACCATCTCCATCTGAAACCTTCTTGTTTGTTTGCTTACTTGTTACTGTCTTTCTGACCCTCGCAGCAGAAGCTTATTTTTGTCCCAATTCTGGAGGCTAGAAGTTTGAGATAAAGGGGTCCTCAGGCTTCTCTCCTTGGCTTGTAGAAGATGGTAGCCTTCACCCTCTGTCTTCACATGGTCTTCCCACTGTGTGTGTCTGTGTCCTAATGGCTTCTTATAAGGACACCAGTCATATTGGAGTAGGACCCAACTATCCCTTAATCACCTCTTTTTGAAGTTACTTAGTTGGCCCTGTCTCCATGTACAGTCATATTCTGAGGCTCAGGAAGTTTCGATTTCAGCATATGAATTTTGGGATATATAATTCAACCCATACAGAGGGGAATGTTCTAGATATCATCTAAGACCTTTAACAGCTCTATGAAATTATATTTTAAGTTGGAGGTCTTCCTCTTCACTCTCTTGTCCTGTTCCACTCCTGTGAGGTAACAGTTTCATGCATAAACTTCCTAATTTTTTTGTAAGATTTTATTTCTTTGAGGGGCACCTGGGTGGCTCAGTCATTAGGCGTCTGCCTTCGGCTCAGGTCATGATCCCAGGGTCCTGGGATCGAGCCCCACATCGGGCTTCCTGCTCAGCGGGAAGCCCGCTTCTCCCTCTCCCACTCCCCCTGCTTGTGTTCCCTCTCACTGTGTCTCTCTCTGTAATAAATAAATAAAATCTTAAAAAAAAAAAAAAAAGATTTTATTTATTTGGGAGAGAGAAAGCAAGCACGAGTGGGGGGAAGACCAGAGAGAAAAGCTGGCTCCCCACTGAGCCGGGAGCCGATGCAGGGCTCGATCCCAGGACCCTGGGATCATGACCTGAGCCGAAGGCAGATGCTTAACCGACTGAGCCACCCAGGTGCCCCTGCCTCCTAATTTTTAATGCTTACACATAGCTCCACGTATATTTTTGAAGGGTTTAAAAAAGTGTTTATGTGTGTATTTAGCAATAATGTAAGTTATGGACCGTCAGAACAGCAGAATTTATCTATAAAACATTAAATGGGACAAAAAGAACACCTGAGGGGGTTTCAGTTTCATTTTTTTCTCTTTAATTTTTGAAGTATATAATAAAAAAAATTTTTGTTTGTTTCCTCCCACAGCTGGAAACTGACAAGCTGGCTCTCCCGATGAGCCCCGGCCCCCTTAGCCCGAGCCCCATCCCCAGCCCCAACACAAAACTTGAGAATTCCACTCTGCTGACGGTGGAGCCTTCCCCGCTGGATAAGAACAAGGGCTTCTTCGTGGATGAGTCGGAGCCCCTTCTTCGTTGTGACTCCACATCCAGCGGCTCCTCCGCGCTGAGCAGGACGGGCTCCTTTATTACCAAAGGTACGGACATTGGCAGGATGGCTACAAGGCGTATTCATTCTGTAAGCCTCCCCCAGAGAAGCCTCTGGGGTTTCTCCCTGTCCAGTTCCACAATCCAGTGGTAGTTGAGTCATTTGGGAGATCTGTCCGGGAAGACCTATCCTAGACCCCAGGATGAGGCTGGCCTCAGAGAAACCACGTCACTAGCCAGCCTAGCCAGCCGGGACCCACCCAGAAGGTTTTTCCAGCGCTGATTATCTGGCCGAGAGTCCACATTGGTCGCCCTTTATCCTCATGATGCTATCGAAGGTGTTTCGGGAAGGTCTGATAAAATGTAGTCTGGCAGGTTTTTTTTGAAAATTATTTACCAGGTTTGTAGAATACAAGGATTTAAAGTGTAACCTATCTTGAGAGTCAGAGTGTAGGTTTCAGTGACTCAAACGAATTAAAATAGCAATGTTTTAAACATTGTGGATTAGTACATTTGGTAAATAATTTGCCACTTGCAGTTTTTAATAGCAGGATAGGGATTGGTATGCACGCTGTATTGATGACAGTTTTGTTCGAAATTTCCCAGTTTGGTAATTCCAATTATATTTTCGTGAAAGGGTTATATATTTTATGTTATGTTATAGTTTATGTTTATAAGATACGTTCTATTTTCTATACCTTACCTATTTACATGATCTGTTTTATATTTAAATGAAAGATTTATATTTTAGTTTGTATTTTATGTTCCATGTTATATTTTAGAGAAAGCTTTTTATAATAGTAGTAAAAGTTACACTCCTTCACCTCATTGTGTAAGGTATGACCCAAGAAGCAGTATTTTCTTATTTATGTGCTTTTGCTCTTAGCAGTTTAGTTTTAAAATTTGGCGGTGTAATTAGAAAGTCAGATGAGCAGATTACATTGACTTGGAATTTTTGAGGGGCAAAGGTGAACTGATGTCTTTGTTTAGTAAACACATTACAGATGGGGAGAGTGGTTTTTGTTGTTGTTGTTTGTTTGTTTTGTTTTATTTAAGTTTCTGTAAGTATTTCAGCATCCTCCTGAGTTTTAGAAGAATCTAGAAGTCTTGTAAGTCTAGGCAAAGTCATGCTAATGACAATCAGCAACCCATTCAAGCGGTTCCTTGTCTGACCTCCATGAGTCAAATCTTGTTTGTTGTCTTAAGTGCAAGGGTGGGGGGGGACTCTCACCTTGAGGGTGGGGGTGGGAACAGCCTGTGGGGGAGGGGAGCTGTCCCTCCTAGCTCTCCTCCTCTCCTGTTTCCCCAGTACAGTCCCTTACCCCTGTCGCCTCCCCTCCCCTCTCCTCCCTGCAGAAAAGAAGGACACAGTGTTGCGGCAGGTACGCCTGGACCCCTGTGACTTGCAGCCTATTTTTGACGACATGCTCCACATTCTGAATCCTGAGGAGCTGCGGGTGATTGAAGAGATTCCTCAGGCTGAGGACAAGCTGGACCGACTGTTTGAGATTATCGGAGTCAAGAGCCAGGAAGCCAGTCAGACCCTCTTGGACTCTGTGTATAGCCATCTTCCTGACCTATTGTAGAACCCGAGGGATACTGCACTCTGGAAATGACTCAATGTAGTGGCAGGGTGGTTTTTCGTTGGTTTTGTTTTTGTTTTTCTAGTTTTTTTTGGGCGTGTGTGTGTGTGTGTGTAAGAGTATATGGCCAGTGTTTTGAGTTCGTTCTTTCTTTTTTTAACCCTTCTAGGAAGTTAGTTTATAAGCCTTCTCAAGGTGTAACGGTTGAAAAATACCCACCACTAAAGTTTTTTAGGTTCCATATTTTCTCCGTTTTGACTTCTTACGTATTTTCAGAATTGTTCTGTGCACTTTAAATTCGCTTAATGTACCACAAATGCAGTGTGACTTTCCCTGCACACTGGATTGTGAGGCTCTTCTTAAAAGTATAATGGCATCTTGTGAATTCTCTAAGCAGTCTTTCATGTCTCAGCATCCACATCTGCTTTTTTTTTAATGATTACTATTTTTATTATTATTTGTAATTTACAAATTTTCCTAAGGGTTGAAGAAATGTAATACCCCGTTGAGTTACTGTAATACAATTAGATTTTGAGTTCTCTTTTTAATATGCCTTGGTGTAGAGTTCATATTCATGGCTGAAACTTGACCACACTGTTGCTGATTGTATGGTTTTTCACTTGAGCACCGTGTAGAATGCTTCATTACTTGTGCTTCTCTTATGCTAATATGCTCTGGGCTGGAGACAGGAAAGCCTCAAGCCATCAGAACTTGCTATTTAAGTGGCTTGACAACTGGGCCACCAAAGAACTTGAACTTCATCTTTTAGGAATTGAGCTGTTCTGGAACATACTACTGCACTTTGGAAAGTCACAACTGAGTGCCAGGGGCACCCTTTTCCATAGGGAATTTGCCCAGCTTTGCTTTAAAAGATGTCTTGTTTTTTTATACACACATAGTCGGTAGGTCCAGTCCGCCTCAAGGCCTTGGTCTTGGTGGGTCTCCTTCATCCTTCAATCACTTTAATTAAAAATGGCTGCAGCTATAAGAACTCTTGTCTGACATATTTGCAACTCTGCTCCCATTTATAAACCTGCGCTCTCTCTAATGCTCAGTTGGCAGACTCGAATGCAAAGGTGGCGTGGACTGCCTTTGTGTGGGCGGGGTTTGTGGGTCGTGGTGAGGGACTGATATCAGAAAAATGCCTTCAAGTGTACTAATTTATTAATAAATATTAGGTGTTTGTTACTTGAGTAGTTTGAGTGTATTTACTACTTGCCTTATACATGTGCTGAAGTTATAACTCTTTGATGAGTCTCTTGGAAAAGAATGTGTGTATTCTAAAAATCTCAGCATTTCTGATCTGTAAATCATGCAAATTAACAAAGCTTTGTGTCTGGAAGAGTATCTGGAGATATGTAGAGAAGGATGGCCAAGCGTTAAAGACGACCAAGCATTTCCTGGTTTTTTGAGGGTAAATCTAAGGCTCCTGTTTTGGAGTTCGTCCCTATTTTTAGAAAGGAGGATTTGGAGGTGGAGAGGTGAAAATGATGACCAGGCCCTGGAGTATATTCTTACTCGTGTCCATCGAGGAAGTTTACCACTCGTGGGGGTTCTATACCAGTTCACAGGCTTCTGTGTGAAACTTCTTTCTCCCTGACTAACTTTGGGGGGCTTTCTTGGCAATAGAGCAAAGTAAAGTCTTATGTGGATGGGATATATTACATCACATTATATGTATTGTTTTATATTATACTGTATCTTGTATTTGATCACATAACCGCCTTAGCCTGGGAACCCTGGCTCTATAGAATTCCAATGGCCAGGACCTCAGCAATTTTAAGTTCCTCTTTCAGTGGGAAAGTAGAAGTAGATGGCCTGTCTGAACACTTGGACTCCTATGTCAGTGACATTAAAGGGGTTTTCTGCTTTCATCCACGTCCACGTGGCTGGTTTCTAGAGAACCATTCTGGCATTTGGGTTATGGTTCTCAGGCCAGGTTTCCCTTCCTCTTTTGTCAACAGAAGACAGAAACTCTTCCCAAACGAAAAGCAAACTAGAATGGGTCAGAGATAGTAAGGGAGGAGACAGAGTGTGTTTTTCAGAGGATTTCATGACAGCCACTTCTTTTTTGGGCGTTGAAAACATGAATCAGTGTTGTGGTTATTAAGTTTGTAAGTTATTCATAGCTTGGGGATTATGATTTTCTTAACCATTTATGCAGCTTTATACTTTACAAAGTGTTTTTTACATTGTCTTGTTGAAACTTCATAACTATCTTACAGGTACTATTTTTGTACCCATTCTGTAGATGAAAAATAGGCTTATAAAGGCTAAGGTGCTTGCTTAAGGCTCTACAACAGAGTTGTAGAGATCAGACTTGAATCCTAATCCAAGGCTCTTTACTCAGGACTGATAACGAGAACTACTTTGTCAGGCTGAACCAGTGGACCCAGAGATCACAGTGATGAAATTTATTTGGCTTATAAGGGAAGCCTGATAAATTAAATTCAATAAATAATTATGAACTTATAGGAATGGGGTAGCATCTTTTGATGATCCAAGGGAAAGGGACGTAGAAGTTGTGGTTAAACAGAAGTTTCATATAGAATTAACATAATATAGAGCTTACCCCCTCCAAAAAAGCAACCCCAAAATGCATTATTAAAAAATATATATATATATAATGTTTGGGTCAGAGTTTATGAGAGTCTGATTTATATATTTTGTGGCTCACTTTGGAGGTTTTCTCAGGTTTGAGCTGCCTGACTTTGAGGGCTATGCTGAACTAGAAGGTTTCCAATGTGGGGGTTGGAGGGATAACCAGAAGAGTAAGAAACAGAATCAGGAGCAATTGTTGAGAAATCTAAACCTGATGACAAAGATCATTTGGGTGGGAGAAAGACTATCTTCAGTTATTTGCAGGGCTAAGGCAGAGACAATTTCTTTTTTTTTTAGAGAGTAATACTGTTTCCTCTATAGGCCAATTGAGGTTAAATGTAGAGGAGCTTTTAACCAATTAGATCAGGCTGCTTTTCAAAGGAGAAAATGACTCCTACTCTGGGGAAAAGTTGGACATGCTTCAGTGGTTCTCAACCTTGCATGTAAATAATCACCTGGGAATGAGCAGTCCTGTAAAGGCAGGTTCCCAGAGAGTTCGATTCAGAAGGTTTGTGGTGAAGCAGAGAACCAGCATCTCACACCATTTTTTCTGGAAACTCACGTTGGGCTAAGTGCTTGAGATCCTTGCCACTGTGGACTGCCACAGCACTTGGGAGCTTGTTAATGCATAATTTGAGGCCACTTTGCTATGCTCCTTAAACTTTAATGAGCAAATGAAACACTTGGGGATCTTGTTAAAATGCAGATTCTGTTTCAGTTGTTAGGGGGTGGGTACTTAGGTGACGTGGATGCTACTGGTCTCTAGATCACACTGAGGAGCCCATGACTGTGCCTCGGTTTCATGCAGAGTAGTGCCAACATGGGAAAAGACTACATGAATTCCCAATGAGAGAAGTAAACAATTTCTGACAATCTGAGGAGATTTCCAGACTCAGGCAGTCCTGGACTGGTCAAGATCTACAGCAGTGGTTCTTGATCCTGGTTGCACATTGAGATCAGCAGGGGAGCTTTGGGAAATCCAATGCCCAGGCTAAACTCCATACCACTTATGCCAGAATGTAAGCGCCTGGGACCCAGGTATGAGCATTTTTTTAAAGCTCCCCAGGAGATGCCAATGTGTAGTCAGCTTGGACAGCCACTGATTTGAGAGTTTGTGAAGAGAGTGCTTCTCAATCCTCACCCCAGATCTGATGGATAAATCTTAACAGGGAGTTAACCTGGAAATCTGCAATTGTGATTTTGCTATACATAGTCCCACTCAACTCTGCAGACTTGCTTTAGAACCCATAACCCTACTGTAAAATTCTATATAACTGTTAAGAATTGATACACTACCAAGCATGGATGGGGCAACATCTTAAAGCTTCATTGCACTGATGAATAATTGATTGATGCAACTGATCAATTCTTCATGGCTTTGAGCATTATGTATAAGGTATGATTAACCAAGAACGTTTGGGATGTGATGTTATTCTGATTTGTGTTTCTATATATATTGGATTGAAGGTTTGCCAATTTTCAAAAATAAAGTAAGATCTGATGAGTCATAAACTGCACTGACTATGTCATAGAATCTCAGACTGTTGTAGCCCCTGGGCTCTGGGACCATAGATCTCATTGTACAGTCCTGTAGATGCATCAGGCACCTCTCTTAAACTTCGATTTGAGCAATGGAGATGTGATCCATCTCTTGGTTAGCAAAATTGTGGCCCTTACCTTTGTAAGGAAACTTGGACATTGTGTAGAAGTCGTGTGGTTTTCAGGTGGGAAGTTAGGCTCATTTCTGCTACATTATGGTAGAGTCCAGTTACCCTAGTCCCTGCCAGCACTCTTTCACTATTCCAAGATGCTTATTTTGCTTCTTTTCTTGAAAGGAAGTAGAACGTGAAGTTAATGATTTGAAGAAGAATTATTTGCATTAGAAATCCAAAACGGTTTTTACTCTAGTTGACTTCAAGTAGCTGAATATGTGAAGCATGTTGCATGCCACCGTCTTTATCATTTCCAAAATACAGATATTCATAAAATACCTTACAAGGATATATTAAAAACATGGCAGCGGATACCTCCAGGGAGAGGAACCAGCCGTCCAGGAGACAGGAAGAGGAAAGGAAGGACATGTTCTTTTCATGATTTGTTCTTTGCAGCCTTTTTTTTTTTTTTTTTAAGATTTTATTTATTTGACAGAGAGAGACACAGCGAGAGAGGGAACACAAGCAGGGGGAGGGGCAGAGGGAGAAGCAGGCTTCCCGCAGAGCAGGGAGCCCGCTGCGGGGCTCGATCCCAGGACCCTGGGACCATGACCTGAGCTGAAGGCAGACGCTTAACAACTGAGCCACCCAGGTGCCCCTCTTTGCAGCCTTTTGAGGTTTGCACCATGTGCATATGTTGTGGAATTTAAAAAATTATAAATAAAAATTATTTTTAGAATACTTCTGAGGCATCCAGGGAATGTATGCTCATGAAGACCAAGGTAAGAGTCACATGAACCAGACTTAAAATGTCAGCAATAGTTTTGTAAGGGGCATTTTGGTAAAATCTGCAAAGGGAGATGGCATCCTGCTCTGCTCACCACCAACCCCAACCTCTGTGATTTTAGATTCTTTTCCTGGACTTGGCTCCCAAACAGACCTAATTAATGCAAAATTGAAATGGAGAGACTTCAGACTTAGAAATTTAGAGACGTGGAACATCGTAGCAATTTTCTGGCCAATCTTTTTATATTTCTCAATATAAGAATCACTTGTAATTAATAGCTTTAAGAGGAAAAAGGTCAAATATTTCTTTTTTTTTTTTAAAGATTTTATTTATTTATTCATGAGGGACAGAGAGAGAGAGAGAGGCAGAGGCAGAGGGAGAAGCAGGGTCCCGCGGAGCAGGGTGCCCAATGCGTGACTTGATCCCACGACGCTGGGATCATGACCTGAGCCGAAGGCAGATGCTTAACCGACTGAGCCACCCAGGCGTCCAAGGTCAAATATTTCTTAAGAGTCTTTGGATGGTTCTTCATCTCTCCAGAGGAAGTACTTCTGCACCGGCTTCGTCTTGTTTTCACTCACCAATTGCTGTATCCATAGCAGGACGCCAAACTGGAAATCTCATGAGGGAGATGGACGAGGCAAAAGGTAGCTCATTTCCAATAGTCCTATGACAATTGTTTCTCATTGTCTTTAGAAATTAGATGGTTGATTTCACACTAGAGTTTGGCTCGTTTTGTTCAAATATAGGGTACCCACCAACAGAAATGTTCATTTTATCATTCATCCATCCACGAAACATTTGAGCACCCACCGTGGGTCAGGCGCTATGCCAGAAGCTAAGAATACAAAGAAGAATTCCATACAAGACAGTAGCTACCATTGATACCAGGGCATTTGTCTGTTCACTGCTGTGTCCTTGGCATCTAGAACAGTGCCTGGAACATGGTAGGTGCTCTGTTACTCTATGTTGAATAAATGAAAGCATGCAGGCCCGGAGCTCAAGTTCACATCTGAGAAGAGAAACAGACATATGGACATTATAATCCAATGTATCTAAATGAAATGATAGAAATACAAAGAGGGTATTAGGAGAGTTAGAAACCGAATATGAATATGAATTAAGGGAAAAGATCACAAAGTTTTTCAGGGGAAGTCTTTTTTTTTTTTTTTAAGATTTTGACAGAGAGATCACAAGCAGGGGGGACAGCAGAGGGAGAGGGAGAAGCAGCAGGGAGCCTGCTCAGCAGGGAGCCTGTTGCGGGGCTCAGTCGCAGGACCCTGGGATCATGACCTAAGCAGAAGGCAGCCGCTTAACCGACTGAGCCACCCAGGCACTCCAGCAGTCTTCCTTCTTATTAATTTCAAAGCAAACTGTGCCAAAAACAAAGGGCTGACAGTTGCAGTTTCATATATTTCAAAGCTTTGGGGAATGAGATAGTTTGAAAAGGGGAAAAAATCCAGAAGGAAAACCTAGGTGTTGCAGACATTATTATGCAAACAAAGAGTTCATATTGTTTCTACATTTCTACCTTCTACATTGATCATGAGACATGAGGCTAGTCTTGTGACTGCTTTGCACGTATCACCTATTCATTCAGAGGACAGAACTTATGTGTCCCTTCATGGGACTCCTCCTATAAAGTATCCAAAGCACTTAGTATAATTCACTCTAATCTTAACCTGGATCTTATGATGTGGGACTTGTTAGAACTTCTCTTCTGCTGATGGGCAAACTGGTGAACAGATAGATTGTGACTACCCCCACGTCACACAGCTAGTAAGTGGTGGAAACAGGAAGGCTATTGTAGAACTGCGTGAGCCAGGCATGGTCCTAACTGACAAAGAAGGTAGACTGGATGCCTGTCCTTCTAGACCCTCTCATCTGGACTCAACCAAAGTCGAATTGCTTTTTTTTTTTTTTTACTTTGAAATAATTTAAAATACACAAGAAGTTCCAAAGTAATATAGGGAGTTCCTATCTACCCTTTGCCTACCTTCCCCAGGATAACATCTTTAATAGCCATAGTATTACCCAAACCAGGAAACTGGCATTCAAACAATTTTATTAACTAAGTTATAGATCTTACTTGGTTCACACCAGTGTTACATGCACTTTGTTTTTTGTTTTGTTTTTGTTTTTGTTTTTTGTTGTGAATACAGTACTATGCAATTTTATCACATATGTGGATTCATGAAACCACTACCATAATCAGAATACAGAACTGCTTTTTTTTTTTTAAGATTTTATTTATTTATTTGAGAAAGAGAGAGAGAGAGAGAGAGAGTGCACGTGTGAGAAGGTGAGGGGCTGAGGGAGAGAGAGAATCTCAAGCAGACTCCCTGCCAAGTGTAGAACCTGTCCCAGGGCTGGATCTCACAATACCGAGATCATGACCTGAGCCAAAACCAAGAGTCGGAATCTCAACCAACTGAGCCCCCAGGTGCCCCAGGAACTGCTTTATCACAACAAAGAAAATCCCTCCTGCTGCCTCTTTGTAACGATACCTTCCCCTCTACCCTAAGCCCTGACCACTGTTTTCCATCATGAGTTTGTCATTTAGAAAGTGTTACATAAATGGAATCATGCAGGATGTAATCTGAGATCCACTCATTTTCACAGCGTAATTCCCTTGCCATCTAACCAAATTGTTAAATACGTGAACACTTTGTTCCTTTTCATTGCTGAGTAGTATTCCATGGTAGGGATGTACCACAGTGCATATAACCATTCATGCATTGGAAAACATTTGGACTGTTTCCATTTTTTGGCTATTACCAGTAAAACTGCTAGCACTATTGGTATACAGGCTTTATGTGGAAACAAATTTCATTTCCTTAGGATAAATACTCAGGTGTAGGATTGTTAGATAAAATGCTAAGTGTATTTTTAACTTTATTAGTAAACCGACCAACTGTTTTCACAGTGGTGGGACCATTGTGTACCCAGAACGATACATAAGAGATCCAATAGCTCTGCATCCTTGTGAGTCCTCAGTATTTTCAGTATTTTTATTGTAGTCATTCTAGTATGTGTGTAGTAGTACAAACCTCAATTTATAGTTATGGAAATATGCAAATGAGTAAGAATTTAAAATGAAAAAGTGCTACCTTTCAGACGCTCACTTCTATTTAATTGCCATAATTTCATTCTTTTTAAAATTTCATTTATTGGATGCTTAAACATGAGATCGACCCTCATGACAAAATTTTAAGTGTACAATACAGTGTCATTTACCACAGGTACAAAGTATACAGTAGATCTCTAGAACTTATTCATTTTGCTTAATTAAAAGTTATGCCTCTTGATTAGTAACTCCCAATTTTCTCCCTACTCCCAGTCCCTGGCAACCACTATTCTGCTCTCTGATTCTATGAATTTGGGTATTTTTATGCTTCACATAAATGAAATCATACAATGTCTTTCTGTGACTAGCTTATTTCACTTAGGCATGAACTCAAGGTTCATCCATGTTGTCACACATTGCAGAATTTCCTCCTTTCTTAAAGTCTAAATAATATTCCATTGTATGTATATACCAGATTTTCCTGATCCATTCATCTCTTGATGGAATTTAGTCTGTTTCCATATCTTGGCTATTGTGAATAGGGCTGCAATGAGTACAAAGGTGTTAGTATCTCTTTGAGATCCTGATTTCAATTATTTTGGATAAATTCCCAGAGGTGAGATTGCTGGATCATATTAGTCATTCTATTTTTTATTTTTTGAGGACTATCCATACTGTTTTCCCTAAGGGCTATAACCAATTTACATCCTTAGTAATACTATACAAAAATTCCCTTCTCTCCACATCCTTACCAACACGTTATCTTTTGCCTTTTTTTTAAATTGAGGTATAATTGACATACAACATTGTGTTAGTTCGTGTATGACATAATGATTTGATATTTGTATATATTGCAAACTGATCACCACAATAAGTCTAGTTAATATTTATCTCTTTTGACTTTTTGATAATACCCATCCTAACAGGTTTGAGGGAGCATCTCACTGTGGTTTTGATTTGCATTTCTCTGATGATGGGTGACATTGAGCATCTTTTTATATACCTCTTGGCCATTTGTATGTCTTCTTTGGAGAAATGTCTATTCATGTCTTTAGCCCATTTTAGGGTTATTTTTTACTACCAAGTTGTAGGAGTTCTTTATATATTTTGGAAGTTAACTCCTAATTAGATAAATGGTTTGCAAATATTTCCTCCCATCCCATTTACTTCCTTTGCACTGTTGACTGTTTGCTTTGTTTTGCAGAAATTTTTAGTTTGATGTAGTTCCATTTTTTCTTTTTAAGAGAGAGAGCAAGCATGAGCAGGGAGAAGGGCAGAGGGAGAGGAAGAGAGAGAATCCTAAGCAGGCTCCACGCCCAATGAAGAGCCCTAAACGGGGCTCAATTTCACGACCCTGAGATCATGACCCAAACCAAAATCAAGAGTCAGTCGCTTAACCAGTTGAGCCACCCGGGAGCCCCTACTTGCCTATTTTTGCTTTTGTTATTTGTGCGTTTCGTGTCCTACCCATGAAATCATTGCCAAGACCAATGTCAAGCTTTCCCCTGTGTTTTCTTCTAGGAGTTCTACAGTTTCAAGTCATATGCTTATATCTTACTCCATTTTGAATTGGGTTTTGTGAATGGTGTAAGATAAGGGTCCAGTTTTATTCTAATTTTTAGGGAAGTCTTGACTCCCCTTGCTCCATTTACGTTACTTCTGATAGAAATTTGTTCAGGTGACCCCAGGTCAGTGTCAAAGAATGGAGCTTAAGTCTGGTCACATGTTTAGAGTGTTCCACAGAAAAAAAACTCTGTAGGCCAATAAATTTGGAAAAAGCTATATACTCTGCTTCTCTCCTCCCACCCCTTGAATATTACAATGCCCATTAGTAGCATTTAGGGAGCCTAAAAGTCTTGTAATGAAGTAACCTGTTTAACATTGTTTAACACAGCATTTTCCAAATTCACATGACCATGAAATACACACACATATAAATGCTTTTTAGTGAATTCATTTGCTTGTTCTACAAATGCCTATTGGCTCATAGAATAGTAATTTTCTACAGAGCAGAGTCTAGAGGATGCTGCGATAGATCGTAACATTGTGGCATATAGAAAGAACAGTGCTTTAGGGTCAGAAGATCTGGGCCCACTGTTGCTGTTGGTTAAGGCTGGGAACGTCTGAGCCCACGTGAGCCAGCTGTCAGAGTAAGGCAATAACCTGGTGGCTGAAGAGGCCCCGAGAGTTCCAGGGAAGCAAGAGGCATAAAAACGGTCACTGTTACCATGGTCAGGTCAAGCTCTGGGTCAAAGACCAGCATTCGGACGTGCAAGCAAAATAATCGATACCAGGCAAAGCCAACTAGAAAGTGATAATGTGGTGCTGATAACCGAGACAAGGCTTTGACAGAACCAGAGATTTTGCCTTCACTTTGGTCAGAAGCCAAGTCCAGGATCCTAAGTGGGACCTCTGGCCTGGAGCAGCTGGGACAGACTCGGGATCTGTGGGGTTCTGAGCCCAAGCTGAGATGTCAAGTCAGGCCTGAAGGTCCACATGGGAGCCCATCTGGGAGATATATGGCGGCATGGTTCTAGATAGGATGTGTCCCAGGCATCTAGAATTCAGAGGTCACAAGGACAATTTTCAAGGCTTTATGGTTTAAAATCCAGTGGTGGCTTTGAGCAGGAGGAGGGTGGGAGATCAGCCAAGGCCCAGAGAGCAGGGCATTAGTATTTAGAAGGCGAGCAGCATGTGTCAGGTTGGCAGTCCCTCAAAGATGGGAAATAGGGATGAAATCCGCACTAGTGATGGTCTGAGAGTGGGGGATTAAAGATGCTTTTAGTCTCCAAGTACCCCCACATAGCCCTTCTTCTCTAAGACTAGATCTATCCCTGGGGGATACAATTGAGCTTAAAGATGAGGGTGAGAGGTGGGTGAACAGAAGCCCAGCAAGACAACACAGCCAGGGCATTGAAAACCATGGGCCACAAATGAGGAAAATAGGCAAGTGAGCCCCTGACTCAAATGGGGGACAAGTGAGTGGAAGTGAAGTCATGTCTGGATGCAGGGGACCTGGCATTGCCCTGGAACAAGGTTCTTAAATCTCATAAAGTATGAAATTAGATCTCAACATGGTCCAACTCTCCCCTCCATCATTCCAAATGGTCACTGACTCATCTGCCTGAAGTTTGGTTAACTTTATTTTAGAAGAAAATGATTATAAATGTAGTAGCCTCAGATATCTGCAGCCCAAGGACAGGGGGTTATGTAAATGGAAGGAGCATTAGAGGTCACTTAATCACACTTCTCACTCCAGAACTCTCTATCGTATACTGCACTGCAATTCAAATTCATGACCCCTGAAACTTACAAACATCCCTCCAAGCCCTTGAGCTCTGAAACCAGTCAAGTGCAACTGCTCAAGTGCAAAGTGTGGGATTTTCAACTGCCGAGCAAACTGGGGCAGTGATGATAGCCAGAATAGATAATTCCATGGCAATGATTATCTACACGCTACAATTCAGCTGCCAAATGGCAACTCTGGATTTCATTCTGAGATCTACGAATCTTGCTCAAAGTCTCAGCTACGTGAGAAAATAGCTCGTGCTGTGAAGTGAATATTTCCAAATATATTTCCACAGGTGCAATTGCAGATACAGTGAACCTAATAACAAGCACAGTAAAAACAATTTATCTACATTACCACACTTTCATTCCAATTAGCAGTTGTTTTGTTGCACCAAGTGAAACAAACACATGAAAATAGTAAGGTCTGGTCTGGCTTTCTGTTTTGAAAATACTTTCAGAGAAAACAAATGTTTGCAAACTAAATAAATGTGCATGCTTGAATAATGTGCCTAGTCTGGCACGTAGGTTCTATATAAAGGAAGCATCTTCGGGGGAGGCATCAGTGTTTAGTAAACTATCCAAGAGATATGCTAGTCCCAGGAGGCCATGTTCTCACAGGAGATGTTGCAGAAGGTGAAAAGTGCCATGGTGAATCCAGGAGCTTAAAGAGTGCGTCATGCCTGTGTCTCCATCCTGTTAGGACTCCTCTCTCCCACCAGCCCAACTCCAACCAGCTCCCATCCCGATCCAATCAGTACTGTCCTCCAAGGACTGGACTGTGCATAATTTTACATTTTCAACCCCCATTCTTCTCCCTTCTTTATCCACTCAAATTTATTGGTCCAGCCCAATGATATATTTTGCAGTCCCCCACATTGGCCCCAAATTTCCTTCATAGACCTTTGTCAGGGCTGCTTCCTCTGCCTAGAATGCCCTCCCTGCACCCTCAACTGCCTCCGACCTCCCCCTTTGTTGGCTAATTTATCCTTTCCCAGCAAGTTAAATAATTTAAATAATAATTTTAATAATTTAAATTTAAATAATTCTAGTTAAATAGTTCGTCCTGCTACCTCTCAGCCTCCAGTGGTCTGCTAGCTGTTCCCACCTTATTTTTGTCAGCTGTATGGCAAGAGCTGTGCCCAGTAAATTCCATTTGATGGAATTAATAAGAGGAAGTTTAGGAGTCATTAGGAGGTTAGGAGGAAGACCGAACATTAAGAAGAAAAGGAGGTAGGTAGGCCAGATGTCATATGGACCACCAGAACCGACAACGTTAAATTCAGTGAGAAGAAAATGTAGCTCTTGCTAGCAGGTGTTTCCAATTCAATTGCAGTTGGTGAGGCAAACCCAAGTGAGACTATTTAAGCCACAAATTACAGGGCAGCCTATATAACAACAATGATAAAGAATAAATGGAATAAATTAAAATGGCACGGAATTAGTCACTTTCTGCCCATCCTGGCAACTGGGTGTCTTGCTTTCCTCTTTGCCATGCCCCATCCCTTGTTTCAGGAAAAGTAAAATTCACTGTAAAAGTATGTGTCCCAGGTGCCTGGGTGGCTCAGTCGGTTAAGTGTCTGCCTTCAGCTCAGGTCATGACCCTGGGATCGAGTCCCTCGTCGGGCTCTCTGCTCAGTGGGGAGTCTGCTTCTGTTTGTCACTCCCCCTGTTTGTGCTCTCTCTCCCTCTCTCTCTCTCTCTCTCTCTGGCAAATAAATAAATAAAATCTTTTTTTAAAAAAAGTATGTGTCCCTTGGGCACCTGGGTGGCTCAGTTGGTTAAGCGACTGCCTTCGGCTCAGGTCGTGATCCTGGAGTCCCGGGATCGAGTCCCGCATCGGGCTCCCTGCTCGGCGGGGAGTCTGCCTCTCCCTCTGACCCTCCCCCCTCTCATGCTGTATCTCATTCTCTCTCTCAAATAAATAAATAAATAAAATCTTTAAAAAAAAAAAAAAGTATGTGTCCCTTCTCCCTTTTGTCTCTCTTAAAAATATTCTCATGAAATGATATGGTATTTGGGGTTTCTTTCAAAATAATTTGGGTTGGGGCAGGGAGAGAGTGGGACATACATGAAACATGCCTGGCTATGAGCTGATTATTCTCGAAGCTGGGTGACAGGTACACTGGGGCTTATGAAGCTTTTCTAGTTTTGTGTAAATTATTCATAATAAAAAATTCAAAATAAATCCTCATCAGGAACCATGAGTTCTACTCTAGTTAAATAATTCAGCAGGCTACATTAAATACTAATTGGATGTTTATCCATGACTTCAACAAAATCTCAAGCACATGTGAAATGTGTCAGATATGTGATGAGGTATAAGACACTTACTGTGATAAATGCAAATGTCCCTATGTTTTCTGCTTCCTCCTCAAGCTGAATCCTGGCTTTCCCGGACTCTCGGTTCGGGGATGATCTTGGAGGAGATGGTAAGGGTTATCAATGGCCTCATAGCTGAGAAATGGGCATAGTTTTCTCCTGTCATTGGGTGCCACTGAGGGCCTCTTACATAGTAAATATCCACAAAATATGGGGACGCTTACCACCGCCATGCTATATCTCTTACGTGGTTTCATTCATCTACTATTCTTAGATAAGAAAGTTAAGACACAGAGAGGTTAAGTAACTTGTCCAATGTCACACTGAAAGTAAGGGGCAGATAGACGAATTGAACTTTAAGGTGTTGGACCCCCAGAGTCAATTCATCCAATCACTAAGAAATGCCCAGGTCAGCCTTCCATCCTTACATGGGCTGATTTCCATATCTACTTAATTTGGTCTCATGCCTTCCCACTCTCAAATACCAGCTTTAGGGAAAACTTTCTCACTCCCTTTCCCCTGCTTTAGAAGATAATTCTCTCTCTCTCTCTCTCTCTATCTCTGTCATATACCTGATGCCTGGATTGCCTTAGGCTAAATATGACTACTCTAGCCCTCGGATAAAATTTTTCCCTACAGCTAAATTATTTTTGGTTCTAGGGTCTTTGAAATTGCGTTATAAGATGTGGTGTTATGACGGCAAAGGACAAAGAGAAGGAATGAGGTGTCAGCTGCTACCTTACGATGCCCCTTCTTCTTTCAAGAGAGAGCTCCTTGAGGAGGTAGAGGAGGCTAATAACAGCCAACATTTAGTGACCACTCAACAGATTCTAATGCCCAGCCCTTTACAGCATTTATAGCTCTTAGAACAACCCAGTGGGGTAGGCACAATGCTCTCCATTTTACAAGCGAGGGGCTGAAGCTGATAGAAGTTAAGCACTTGCTTCAGGTCACGCAGCTAGTGGGCAGCAGAGGAGGGATTTGCCCCGTGGCTGATGGGTACCTTTGTGCAGGTCGTTCTGATGGGCACACAGGTGCCGTGCAGATTAGTGGAAGCCCTGTGTGAACCCAGGCCCAGCCGACTTGGCATTCGGAGCTTCGAGTCTTGATCCCCCCAGGAATAAGCCTGAACTTTCTACAGAGATTTGACATTGCCTGGGGTACACTGGATTTTGCAAGGACGTTTTGAGAAGGGAGAGATCAATGCTGACTGGTAAAGAAGAAGCATTCCTGGAGGAAGTAAGCCTAAGCCACACGTTGATGGATAGGCAGATCATTTCTAGACAGGGAGAGAAGACAGGATTTCCCTAGGTAAGAGAGGAGGGAAAGAGGCAAGAGAGAAATGCACACAGAGAGCCTGGGGAGGAGTAAAGGGCGGTTCTGACTGAAGTGGGCATGCAGGTGATGGGGGTGCCAAGGATGGGGAGGGAGGGAGGGCCGGACTGGGGGTAGAGCAGTTTAGACTTGAAGCAGGATGCAGTATGGAGCCAGGGGAGTGCTCTGATCCAGGGAGGGGTGAGATGAAAGCATTTTCAGGAGGATTAGGCTGGCTGAGGCACAAGATGACTTGGTCTTGGGCAGGTTCAGTCCAAGGGTTGACAAGAAGTCACGAAGGAACTGCCCTATTCTGAGGTTCAGCCCAGCTTTGGTCTCCCAGTTGTGGTGATGGCAGTCTTCATAAGAAGGCTGGAATGATGTAAGGGACCTCCCTGTGTGTCTCTGGGTCTCGTTCATCCTCCCACCAGCTATCCCTCACCCGACATTTCTAGCTGATGCAGACCAGAGGACTCAGAGGCTGGGGTTTTCAGAGGCAACTCCCTGAACTTGCCTGCTCTGGCTTCCTCCCTTGCAGAGAGGAGAAAACACATTGCTCAGCTGGACCCGGGGCCTTTGCCGTCACGTGGCCACAGCTGACCTGGCCTTCTCTTTGGCTCACCTCATGTCCCCATCTCCTCTTGTGTGGCCCTTTCTCCCACCTGTTCATTCATTGCACTTATTTCACCTTCTCTAACCCTCTGGAGGCTCTGAGGAGAAATTGTGCTTCCAGCCCCAGTGGCAAGGTTTAGAAAGACACGATGTTCTGCCAAGCCTAGGATGGGGACTTAATGAGAGGTGAGTCTCATCACTCCCACTCTCCCTCACTGGCAGTGGTTTATGGGTGACAAAGAAGGCTCCTGGCAGGCATTTGTGCCCCACCCCAAGGCAGGTCGGGAGTGGGTCTGAGTTACAGCTCTTGCTCAGCCCTAGCCTGATCCAAGGTCTGCACCAGCTCGGTGCACTTCTTCATTGGTGCTATAGGGGGGCTTCAGGATCCCCCGCCTTCAGGATTCCCTGAGCACCTTCCCATTCTCAGTATGTTGGCTGGGTAGAACCCTGGCTCCACCTGGGGCTGTGGCTGCCCAGTGTGGGTACATGAAAGTGACTACCATGTAGTAACCGCTCCTACTAGCAATAGTCATATACATGCTCACACTGACCGACACACGCACAAGCTTTGCTCCCTGTGATTCTGATTCCTCTCTCTGGGAAGGATGAATGTGAATTACACTGGGAGGATTTGTTAAGTGGAGTATTCACAGGGCTTCAGAAGAACAGGAGCCAGTGCGCATGTGAGAAAGAGGAGGTCCGTGACAAGCCTGGACTTGTCGGTTTGGGGCAGTTTCATGGGTAGTGGGAGATGATGCTGGAGAGAGAGGAGGCATCTGTCAAGGACACTGGGGATGAGCTGAGCAGCCTGCCTCTGGAAAGGTGTGTGTGTTGCTACTGAGGTTCTCATGGGACAGTCAATTGCAGAGACTTGGTTATGAGTCAGCACTGCTAAGAAATCCTAAGACAGCTTTGAGGAAATGAGCATTGACAAGAGGTCAGTTTGTTTTTTCAGCCACTCTCTTGCCTTGGAATGAGGTTGGCTTTCCTTTGTCCCTTCCAGTCACTACAATTGCTTAAAGTGATGCCTCACAGACTCTGAACATGGGTTTCCTGTGGGCAGGACAAATTGCTAGCAATATCAGGGGCGCGTGCATGCGCGGTGTGTGTGTGTGAGACAGAGAGAGACTGATAGATAACACATTGAGGTTGAGAAGGGAGGAAAGAAAAGACAGTGTAGTGTCTTAACTGCTAATGGTCGGTAAATGTCAGTGCTTAATAAATGCTGCTGTGTTGAACTCAGGAACACAGCAGAATTAAAGAGCTGTCCTGGGACTGCCATATTCCTTTTCTTGTTTGGTGGACTCTTCCACCAACCAAGTGAGCACCATGCAGTCATGCCCATCGCAACAGAAATGCTGGCAACAGGAGGGAGCAGCTTGGAAGCCAATGTCTTTGGAGATAGTTTTGCTCTTTCTTGTCTTAGGTTCTGTGGTTCTTCCTAGTCTTGGATTAATGAACTTTGCTTCACACCAAGGCTATTGCCAGTACCCATAACCCTGGGCCAGCCACTTTCTTAATGCAGGGACCCCTGAGAGTGTGATTGGCTCCACATTAAACTGTCGCCACTGGGGCGCCTGGGTGGCTCAGTTGGTTAAGCCACTGCCTTCGGCTCAGGTCATGATCCTGGAGTCCCGGGATCGAGTCCCGCATCGGGCTCCCTGCTCGGCGGGGAGTCTGCTTCTCCCTCTGACCCTCCCCCTTCTCATGCTCTCTCTCTCTATCTCATTCTCTCTCTCAAATAAATAAACAAAATCTTAAAAAAAAAAAAATAAACTGTCGCCACTACTGAAGTCACACAAGGGTCTCCTGAGTTTGGGCCAACACAGCCATGGTCAGTGATGAATGGAAGGTGACATGTGCCATCTTTCCCAAGAGCTGAGCTCTTGTTTCTATTAAACAAGCAACCAATCAATCACATAAGTACTAATTGAATGTCTATGGTGCCACTCAGCATTTGGAGGCAGCCTCCTGTCCTTTGATACCTCAGGACTGTTAACTCTGACTTGAGCTTGCACCTGCTTGTGCTCCAGAATCACTTGATTTCTCTTAACTAAATTTGTTTCTTCCTCTAGAAATTGAAAGATATAGCTCTGACTTAAGTATTCATGGAGCAGTAGAGAAATGGGATAGTACAAACTGGTATAAGAAATTCTTTCAGTTATTGAGTTCTCCAGTCATTTTGGACTGCATGGATATTTTTTCTCTCATTCTAAAGGTATGAAACATTTCACACCAAGAGAAAAGAATAGAGAGTAACATTGCAATAACCTGGATATCAACTATCTAGTTTTGTTAGATATTAATATTTTTCCATAGTGGCTCCAGAACTTTGTTTTTCGAAGAAATGGAGCTTTGTACTTAATCCTAATTCTATGATGTGACTTAGGAATGAGTTGGTTATCTCTGTGCTGCTAAATGCAATGAAAGGTTGGGCTTTGAGAGGAAGGGAGGTGACTAAAGTTCCAGATTCTGTTGCAAAAGAATTATAAAATATGCTTAATAGAAATTCTAAAATATTTTTAATGGAGTTTATCAATTGTATTCATCAAACAGAGTGTAAGTGGATTTTAATTTCCCTAAACACTAACATTTTTGAAAGATTTTGCAAGTCTTTCTGTCTATAAGATAACAAATTCACCTATCATTCTATTGTCCTTGCCTTCCACAAATTAGCATATCCGAATGATCATCAGGCACTTAGAATTTAAGAATATGATTTATTCTTTTGGTTTCAGTCCTTAGAAAGCCAAAAGTTCAATGTCGCTTTTCTATTTTGGCTTGGTTTAACAATTTCCTAGGTTGTTCTTTGAAAAGAGAGAGATGTGTGAATATTAACTCAACCTCATTAATGAATGGCTACTTGAGTACTCTGAGCTGAAAAGTTGAGTGGGTTGTTTCACTTGAATCAGAAAGTTAGAGTATTCATTCATACAGAGAACCAAGCTGATAATGATTTATAGCATTTGGAATATGCAAAACATGTGAATAATAATGGACATACTTTGAGAGATTAAAGATAACCCTAGCAAATCCTAAGATTTTCCATTCTCATTATAGATACTATTAGAACTCACTGTCTCCAAGGACAAAGACCATGTCGTACATAGCATGTTCTTACATCAATGCAAGAGAGAGAACAGTCAGTTGAGTTCAAAATAGATGACAACAGTGCCCAGTGCACTTAGTTGGAAACTATGAGAAGTTCAAAGATGACCAACACACAGCTCTCTCGCCATCAAGTTATATAGTCAGGAAAACAGGTGTGTGCAACTAAATAGACCACAAGTTAGTAAGAAGCAAGTGTTATAACAGATGTACAAGGGAAATTCCATGTGATCAGTGAACACACTTTGCTAATGCAGCAATGATTTATGTGGCAAGTACCGAGTAATCCATTCGAACTGCCAGGAGTGCAGGGAAGCTCAAGATATGTGAGTATTTGATTTGGTCTTGAAAGATAGCCAGCATTTCAGTGGGAAGAGAATTGGGAATAACAACATAGGCAAAGTAGGGAAAGAGGCATGACAGGAGGAAACTGGTACAGAATGAGCAAATGGCATAAAGATGTAGTGAGTTTCAAATTTCCATAAAGATTTGTCTAGAATTCGAGTCTTCAATGCCTTACCTTCCATACATTTCTCTCTCCACTGTGATATGGCCTTACCTACATCACTTGCTCAAATGGCTCCTGGACAGGTTATTAGTGATTTTTCCACTCTAAATCCAAAGGACACTCTAGTCCTCGTCTGATTTGACTTCTTGGCAACAATGTGGTCTGCTCTTGCCTTTTCACTCATCCCTTGGCTTCTGCAACACCTTGTTTTTCCTCCTTTTCCTCTGATCTCTATTCTCATGTCCCTTTTCTCTGGCCATCCTTTCTTGCTCCAAGTCTTCTTGCATACATTTCCTTCTGTATTAATAACAACCTTCCCCCCATATTATATCTGAATAATTCTTATTTAGCTTCAGCTCTCAGCTCAGTTATTACTTCCCTTAGGAAACCTTCCCTACCTCCCTATTCCCCAAATCTTGTCCCTGTGCAGTTAGGAGCAACCAGGTGATTGCTCATAGTACCCAGCTGTCCTCCTAGATTAGTACTTACCACACATTCTTTTCACTGATTGTATCATCTGAATCTAAACACAAGAGTCATGTCCTCCATTAAAGTTCCAACACTTAGGACAGTGTTGGGCTAATACCAAGTGCTTAATAAATATTTCTTGAATGAATAAATGATTTATTCAGGGGCAATCCAGAAATTTGGGCTGGTTAAAATAGGGTGTATATAGGAACAGGTGAGGGGAAACATAGGTTGGGAGAGAATCTTGGACTTTAAACTAAAATGTTTTAACTCCATTTTATAGGCGAAGTACTTGGAAGAGCCCTGAGCCTGAAAATGACACGACCTAGCATTAGCCTAGTAGTCTGTTTTGTTAGCTGGTGTAGTATAACCCATGAGGTGAAGCAAACAGCAGAGTCTGGTTGAGCAACTGTAAAAACAGAAGGATAATGATTTATTGACAAGGCATGGTGACCAAAGGTATATTGGGATGATGAAAGAGAGAAAGGCATTGGAAGTAACTCTGAGCATTCTCTTCTACATCACTACCCTTCACTGAGAGTAGGGGTGCAGAGGGAGAGCCAGAAGAAGGATGAGTGAGTTCATTGTTGATATAGTTTGTCAGACCTGGTAGGCTATTATGGGACTAATGCACAGACATTTGGAAATTCCAGCCTATAGTCCAGAGAAGTTTTGAACAAGAGATGTGGATTGGAGAGACATTTAAAAAGAGGTAATGGTTGAAGCTGTGAAGTTCACCAGAGAGAGAAGACAAAAGGAAAAGAGTTAAGGGCTGCACGTGGGACCTTGAAGAAATCCCACCTTTTTGGTGGAGGGACACAAAGACAGCAAAGAACAAAGGAAGAGTTTTTCAAAAAGGAGAAGGTAGTCACATTCAAATATTGTTGAGATCAGAATCTTCAGAATGTGGAAAAATAACTTGAAAGTTGGTAGATAGCAGAGCAATGATGGAGAGAAGGTGATAATCTGATATGGGTTTTAAAAGAGGAGAGATAGTTGAGCTTAGAATATGAGAAGCAATGCAAAGACTATCCGGAGGCCAGAAGGGGGGTAAAAGGCAATGAGAATGTGCCCCCTTCATGACTTTGAGGTAAAGGAGAAATGAGGAAAAAAGTAAACTCTACTCAAGAGGGTGAAAAGTCAGGTTAAAGAGAGAGTTAGGTTTTCAGTAATGGAAGGAAGTGGAAGAAGGAGGAAAAGATGAAAGTGTTCAGGGCAAAGGTCCAAAATGTAAAGGAATTTATTGACAATGGAATGAGAGTTCCTAAGGTTATAGTAGCAAGGTTTAACCAGTCAATGAATTTCCATTGGGTCAAGTCAACCTGACATCATAGTGCATCTCATTGGCTATCTGCCCAGGTATGTAATAATGGGTCTGTTAACTTTTATCATAGTTAATTACATGTTTCATAAAGATGATATTTAGTCATCAGCATTGCACCTTCCTGATTCTCGTTTTTCTGGAGAACCATCCTCCTATTATTTTCTTTAAATGGACTCATTGTTTTCTTATTCTCATTCTAAACAATAATATCCATGAAATCACTGGTTCATACTTACATTTTTATACACTACAAATGAAATATATAACTTAAAATACAAACTGTTTATACAGGTAGAGCATGGGATCTGGCCCCCGACAACTTGCGTCCAATCTTATCTCCACCACTTACTAGCTGTGGACCTTGGGTGCCTCACTTAACCTTTCTGTGCCTCAGTTTTCTCTTACATAATGTGAGAATGCTGGGTGCTCCAGCCCACTATGATCTTCTCCTCTCAAACTTTTTAGTAGCTCTTTCTATCTTGTTTTCTGTACAACTTAATTTGTCCCTTATTAAAGAACAAAAATTCAATGGAGTAAACTTGAAAATCTAATTGGCTTTATTAAGTGATTCATGAATTGGGCAGCAAGCAGAGGGAACACCTGGGAGTTGTACAAAATGGAAGGTTTTTATAGGTAGGAGGGTAGGGCAAAAAGCTATTACTAAAATAAAATAAAATAAAATAAAAAAAGGATGTTCTAGGCAAGGTCACCTTCTTTTAAGGGGAAAAGCAGGGAACCTGATTAGGTGGATTACCTCATCTTTCTTTCTTTGGAAGGGTCCATATGACAGATGACTATTGGTGCTGATCAGAAAATTCCTGACTGACCAGTTAAGATTACATTCCTTGGGGAGGTTGAAACTGATATTAGGTTAGATATTAAGCCCCAGTCTGGTTACTTGGCCTAAGTGAAGCCATTTTGAGCCCGTGGTTTTCTCTTTAACACCCTTGTCATGTACTACTTTCACTCTTTTTCATCCCGAGAAAATTGCTGAGCACTTACTACGTGCCAGTCACTGCAGGGTACCTTCTCCGCATGCGCAGAATGTTTTTGAGCCCTGAACAAGCCTTCTTGCTTGAAGAAGCCACAGACTTCGAAAGCAGTCCCCTGTGGTCTTTCAGCAATTCAATCTTTGTTGAATTAAATTTGGGGAACCACGAAGAGCCCCATTTCCAGGTCAAGCTCAAGGCAGATACAGGCTTTAACACAAAGAGGGATGAAACTCTTCTGGAATCTGAGGACTGCCTGGTTGATCAGATAAAATCTTCTGAGACAGAATTAAAAGGGAAGTTTCCAAGGGGATTTCAAAGTTTTTACTATAAGCAGCTGAGGAGCCTGTAACTGAGTCTGAACTTTGCTTTGACTCCTGGCCTTCAGGGTTGCCTTTGGATAAACACCAGCCACTTCTCTGACTTATCTCTGAAATACAAAGAGCCTGTTTGTACTTCAGGGTCTTCACTGCCTGAATGTCAGAAAAAAGAAAGTGAAAGTGATGGACACATCTTATAGCACTCAGGACTTGGATTTCAACATATAATGGATTTATTTGTTTTTTAAAAAATTCTGTACATCAGTACTATACACCATAAAGCCAATTTGATACTAATCAACAGTACTTAATTATGAACTGGATTTAAACTAAGATCTAACTAAGCATTACTGGACATCGATAACAAACTGTCATTTCATACATGTCATCACATTTAATCATATTAATCTTCACGAAAACTAGTGAGATAGGTATTATTAATCTTGTTCTAGAAATAAAGACACGGAGACTCAAGGTCACTTAGCTAGTATCTTGCTCTAATTGTAACCTGAAGAAAATACTTTTTTAAAAAAAGATACCATTTTCATATAGTGAAACTCAGGTATCATGAACAAAAGCAGAAACATTTACCAAATCATATTTTTGAAGCTATAAATTAAGGGTAGTGGGATGAACTGTCACCTTCTTGAACCCATAAGTGATTTCTTGTTTTGCTTTTTATCCCTAGATTCCAGTATGAAGAGAAATTTTAATAAATGTTTGTGGAATGATGTGGGTAAATACTAATGATTTCCTTGGGCCTTGGGTAAATGTATACATTTGCAGGAAAAAATAGAATTCCAGAATTGGAAGGCATCTTCGAGCCATCTGCATCAGTGGTTCTCAAGCTTTAACATGTAGCTTTAGAACCCTCTGGAGGGTTTGTTAAAACACAGATTGCTGTGCCCCAGCCCCCCAGAGTTTCTGGTTCACAAGGTTTGGGATGGGACTGAAAATGTGTGTTTCTAACAAGTTCCCAGATGAGGCTGATGTTGCTGGTTCAGGGACCACACTTTGAGAATCACTAATCTGCTACAACAGTAACATTTACCAAGGGCTTATTATGTGCCAGGCCACTGTGCTAAGTGCATTAATTACATTATGTCAGTTAATCCTTACAATAAGTCTAAGGATGGTGATGTTATTAGGATCTCCATTTTATTTATAAGAAAAATGAGACACAGAGAAGTTGTCTTTTGTCCAACTTCACTCAGTGGTGGAAGCAGGGTTAGGAACTCAGGGGGTCTGATGCTAGATCTGGCACCATTGACCACATGATGGCATAGGACCTCCCAGAGTGAACAGCTCCTTGCATCAGTCCAGATAAAGACAAGAAGTGCCTCACTCAAAGTCATGCAATGAATTGAAGGACAAACATGAATGAGGACACAGGCTTCCTAATCCAGCAACTTGTAGGCTACCTTCTTTTGACATAGAGCACCAGGAGCAGGCAAGGCCTCTACTCTCTCTTCCAATTTGGATTCCCAAGGCGGTCACCTTCTAATCCATGTGAGTGGCACAGATGCCCTTACGCTGTTCTGATATTCTAATGGTTTCCCCCACTTACCCACTATTTCATCTGACTCAGGGAGGTGGTGGTTGCTATGTAGGAGAGAGTAGGGGGTGATGGATGCATCCCAAGGCTGGAGGCAAAGCTCCAGAAAGGAAAGGGGTTAATCAAATTGGAGAATGGCTAGAGTGGGTGGAAGGAAACATCTTCATGTGTCTTGGCAAGTCCTCAGTTATATCTCAACCAACACTTAGAAAATCCAACTCTTCGGGACTTTAGGTCACTGTACTTTGACCTCTAAGTCTCCCCGGGATGCTGGGAAGGAAAATTAAGAATGTTTGGTTAGTGGAAGATTGGGCCTGGGAGGGCTCATAAATCCTAAAATCGGTCCCCCCGGAGGCTCCATCTATCCTCAGCTGTGCTGTACCCATTGCCCCAGAGTGTGCCCTGTCCTGGGCCAGCTGTTGGACAAATATTTACAAAGAGAGGCAGCACACTGCAGTGGACAGAGCACTGGCCTTGGCCCAAGTCCCTTCTTGCCACTGACACGTTCATGAACTTGAACAGGACTGCTGTCTTTCAGAGCTGGCTTCCTGGTTGATAAAAGGGTGTGTCGTAAATAGAGTAATGACCTCCCCCAAACGTCCACATCATAATCCCTGGAACCTGTGAATATGCTACCTTAAATGGCAAAAGGAGATTTTCAGATGTGATTAAGGGTCTTGAGATGGGTAGATTATCCTATGTTATCTAGGTGAACCCAACGTGATCACAAGCGTCCTTATAACTGAAAGAGGGGCAGAGGAGTCAGCACTAGAAGAGATGCGACCACAGAAGCTGAGGTTGGAGTGATAGGGTTGCTGGCTTTGAAACCGGAAGGGGACCACTAGCCTGGGAATGCAGGCAGCCTAGGGAGGCAAACTGGAAAAGACAAGGAACTGTTTCTCACCTCCGAGCCTCCAGAAGACACACAGCCCTGCCGACATCTTGATTTTAGTACCTTAGGACCCATTTCAGACTTCTGACCTACAGACACAGTACAGATACTGTATATATATGTATATAAAATTGTGTTTTAAGCTGCTATGTCTGTGATAGTAGCAGTAGGAAACTAATATAAGGAGCAAGTGATGCTTTCCTTGTTTACTTCTTAGGGTTGCTGTGAGAGTCAAATGAAATCATTTATGTGATGCCACTTTAAATATTGTAACCCACCATCCAAATACAGGTTTCCCCGCTACCCATAACTGGAACTTTTCCTATGAAATCTTTCATAATATGAAGTGGCCTAAAGGGAAGAAGCAATCACCATTAATTTATATGCAAAATTTTTTGAGAGTTCCCAGAACCCCACAGATACTCTCTCTTAGGTCTTTCTGATACTTTAGGACACATCTTGCTAATGCATGGACAAGATAAATGGAGATCAAGCACAGATGCTCCCAGACACAGTTCGGAGTTGTGTCAGCTGGATGCTGGGATGCTGAGTGTAGTTCCTGGGGAAGAGCTTGGCCGGGGCTCCTCTCCCTGCTCGGGTGTGCTGTCTTCCTAACAGCTTGCTGCAAAAACAAATGCTGAATGCTATTTTTGCATTTCTCCTTTTTTAGTAAATGCAAAAATCCTCTTCGGATTTCTTTCAGTTAACAAAAACAAGGACTAATATAGGCAAAGTGGCCGAATGCAAACTTTTGCAAAGTGTGGGGATACCTATATAAGGCCCTGTCATTCTCAGCATTAGAGTGATTACTTGAGACAGGAACCATGGTGTGGTGTGCTGGTAAAAATTTAATAACCCGCTCTTGGGACAAAGATTGGGTACTGATTTGTAGCATTTACCTATTTCCACGGTATAAATACTCCCATGATGGCTGAGTTCAAGCTACAACATGAAGTCACTGAACCAAGAGTTGGGGGAAGATGGACAGATCAGCTCTTACCACTGCAAAGCAACTCCAATACACCACCACAGAAGCTCAAATTTTGCCCCCACCACAAAAAAAAAAAAAAAAAAAAAAGCATGGGAAATGCACACTCCCGGGGCCGGGGGGCGGGGGGGGCGGTTCTCATACAGGAGGGCCAGAACATTACAGTGAGCTCAGTGGTATCATCAGGGAAATAACCTGTTTTCAGAATCTGCACTGGGTTAGAGTTTGTAATTTTCTAAATGGAAGTATCTCTGCCTTGAATAAGGGAAGATCAAGAGGGAATGTGGTCAAAAGGTAAAAACTTCTAGTTATAAGATAAATAAATCCTGCAGATGCAATGTACAACATAGTGACTGTAGTTAACAATACTGTATTGTATATTGAAACTTGCTGACAGAATAGATCTTAAGGGTTCTCATCATAAGACAAAAATTTTAACTATGTAAGGTGAGGTATGTTAACTAGGCTTCTGGAGATGATCATTTTGCATTATATAGATTATTAAAAATTCATCAAATCATTATATTGTATGCCTTGGACCAATACTAATGCAGTATTATAAGTCAATTATATCTCAGTAAATCCGGGGGAAAAGAGTGAATAGAATAATCTCAGGAAGAAGTCATGTTTGGTTGAAGGAAATTCTTAAATATAAGGTCTGTCTCTACGAGGTCAGTTCCTACAGAGAAAACAAATTTGGGGACCTGGAAGATGGGTACTCTTGAAATGTGGCTCCTTGCTCAGGGTTGTAGGGAGATTCCATCCAGCAAATATAAATTAGATATACACTGTGTTCCAGCACTGGGCTCATGAAAAGGTGTAACAACAATTAGACATGGTCCCTGTCCTCAAGGAGCTCATAGGCTAGTAAAATCATCACTCAGGTCTCATGCATGTGCCATCATCACACGTAGACGTCATCACTTGGGTCTCATATTTATGATGTCATCACACTTATATGTCATCACTCGAGTCTCATACTTATGACATCTCACACTTAGATGTCATCACTTGGGTCTCATATTTATGATGTCATCACACTTAGATATCATCACTCGAGTCTCATACTTATGACATCTCACACTTATTATGTCATCACTTGGGTCTCATACTTACATTTTTTCCGTGATCATGGATCACTGATACTTGTATTTTCAAGTTGGAAATTTGTTTTTAAATTTTATTTTATTATGTTATGTTAATCACCATACATTACCTCATTAGTTTTTGATCAAGTTGAAAATTTTAAATATCCAAGTACAGAATTGGATTTGCCTGGATATAAAAGAAACCCAACTGCAGTGGCTTAACCCAACAGGGGATTGTTTTTCATTTAATAAAGAGATGACAGAAAGTTGAAGACAAGGACAGGAGCTCAATGAAACAGCCTCTTTCTTTCTTCCTCCTCTCCCATGTGTAGTAGCTTCATGGTCCAAGGTATCTACACCTCATCTAGCCATTTCACCTGGCTTTCAGGCCAGAGATGGGGGGATCCAAGAGAAGTGAAAGAAAAGACATCTGCCAACCATCTGACCCTTTCTATCAGGAAAACAATAGTTTCCCTTAAATCCTTATTCAGTGAACTTTTGTTTACATCTTATTGGCCAGAACTGGGTTCTGTTGTATGGGTGGTTTACCCATAGCTGCAAGGGAGTCTGGGGAGATGACTACTTTTTAACTGGGAATATTGCTACCTGAACAAAACTTGAGTTCTGTGACTAAAGGAAGAGGATGAGATAGTCAAAGCAAGTGGAAAAATCCATCACCTAGTCAGTCTCATTTAAGAAATAGCTGTATAATTATGTCCTGATGGGCCAGCTGGGCTAACACATGTTAAAATACAAAACAGAAATTAAAACCTTAAATGCATAGCTATAAAGAATTTATATAGCAGATGTAGGAAACTGGACTGTGACTACCAGGGGTTTTCTGGATTGCTTTGTGGGGATGTAGAATTTGCTGAGTTCCCTTCCCGGGCCACAGGGATAGCCCAGGCTTCAGATGAGAGATGATTTCCAAGGGCATGTGGCAGGAACTGGCTCTGAGATGTAGGATCAGAAAGCAGGAATTAAAAAGTTTTTTTTTAATTGAGGTATAATTATATACACTAAATTGCATAGATCTTAAATGTACTGTTTGATGAGTTTTAACAAATGTATACCCTCTGAAACCAATACCCCAAATAAGACCTGACTATTTTCATCACCCCAGAAAATCCCTCATGCCCTTTCTAGTCAACCTTTTCTCCACCCAGGTATAATAATATTCTGATTTGTGTCCCCATGAATTAGTTTTGCTAAATATGTGTCTTTGAGCCACATTCAGAGTGGTCAGGTAAAAACTTTTTTTTTTTTTTTTAAGAGAGGGGTGGAAGGGCAGAGGGAGAGGGAGAGGGAGAATTTTTAAGCAGACCCAGCGCTAAGGGTAGAGGCCAATACAGGGCTCCATCTCACCACCCTGAGATTATGACCTGAGCCGAAACCAAGAGTCGGACCCTTAACTGACTGAGCCACCCAGGCGCCCCCAGGGAAAAACATTTTAAGGGAGTTTAACATCAGTATTAAAGAAGAAACTTGCCCACTTTTCAAAGATACACTCCATGGCACATAGCAGACACTGGCAAACAGTTTCTTGGATTACGTTGCTAACCTATACTGTGCTTTCTCTGGCCGGGTGGGGTTTCATTCAACACCCTGCCTACAAGGAGCCAATTTCCTAAAGGGCTTCCCCTCCGCCCCCCCCCACCCCGGGAACATCATGCACGAAGCTCTGTGATATTGAGATCACGGGCATAGTTATTAATGAGACAATTTCCTAACTCCCTGCACGGCTTCATATGGATGAATAACCAGGCAAATGCCTGTGTGGCAGGAGGGTTTGCCCTTCAGGATGAGAAACTCTGTGAACATGCAGCCCCGAGAGCCCGGGTACCCTTAGGTGTCATTGGTCACAAGCACTGTGACTTTTGTCCACTTTCCCTGTCCTGGGCCCTCCCTCCACCAACAACTTCTCACCCAACTCCCCTCTCCGCAGGACACATTTTTGCAACCAAGATAAGGTTAGAATGATTGTTGCTGTGACCCAGCTCTTCCTCAGGAAGGCATTTTCAGAGGCAGCACAGTCATGGATGAGCTTGTGAAACTGCGTTTCTCTCTTTCTCTGACTTTACAGTGGAGAGGCACACCTTTGTAGCTTTTTTTGGTAAAAACCGGCACAAAATGGATGCAGTGCTTGGAACACTGATACCTAGCTGAAGTCAAATGCATCTTCGGCCAATAAAATGCCACGGACCTCTTCGGTCCCCAGCCACACTAAGTTATACGTGCGGCTGATTTCCACACAGGGTATGGGTCTGGCGTCTGGGGCTGGTGGAGACAGCATTTGGACAATTGACCAGCTTTGTGATCCCCGCGGTGCTCTTCACCCACAGACCCCAGAGTTTCTGGAATCCCTTAGCTGTGGTTTGGGCATGCAGTGTCCTTGGAAGGTTGTATCTTTCCTTATACTGAGTTATTCTTAATTAAGCCCACAGGACCCAGCCTGGTATTCTAGTCCCTGGACAGTCTGTTCCTAACCAACCGTTGTCACGGGCTTCTACCCTGAGCAGACCTCATTCTTCTCTAACTAGTAGAATGTGATAGGCATGGACTCTGGAGACAGAAAACCCTGGGTTCTAATCCAGCTCTATTCATTATTCTTAGCTGTATTGAGCTATAACTACTTTTTCCCACTCCCACGCCCTAGCTTACACCATCATCTTGGCCTGAGATGCAATCTCTCTGTACTCCTTTGCATATAGGCAAACCCTACTCACCTTCTAAGGTCAAGCACATAGCCCTTCCTAACAACTAGGTGAGATCTCTTCCTCTGAATCATCTCGGCCCCATCTGTTTGCCATTTTTTCCCATATCCTGATTTTAATTGTTCCTAGAGCTTTCTCTCTTCCGCATTTCTACTTTGGTTCTCTGTCATAAAACCTTTTTTTAAATTTTTTTTTAAAGATTTTTATTTATTTATTGAGAGAGAGAGAGAATGATAGAGAGCATGAGAGGGAGGAGGGTCAGAGGGAGAAGCAGACTCCATGCTGAGCAGGGAGCCCGATGGGGGACTCGATCCTGGGACTCCAGGATCATGACCTGAGCCGAAGGCAGTAGCTTAACCAACTGAGCCACCCAGGCGTCCCTAAAACCTATTACATAGTAGGTTGCGAGATAAAATACAGGGCACCCAGTGAAGTTTGAATTTCCAATAAACAATGAGTAAATTGGTTTAGTGTAAGTATGGCCCAAGTATTGCATGGGAAATACTTACATTAAAAAATTTCTGTCGTTTATCTGAAATTAAAATGTAACTGAACACCCTATATTGCACACATGCTAAATCTGGCAACCCTTCACACCTGGCTTTTTTTTTTTTAAGATATTTATTTATTTATTTATTTGAGAGAGTGAGACAGAGACAGAGCATGAGAGGGGGGAGGGTCAGAGGGAGAAGCAGGCTCCCTGCTGAGCAGGGAGCCCAATGTGGGGCTTGGTCCCAGGACACCAGGATCATGAGGCAGATGCTTAACCGACTGAGCCCCCCAGGCGCCCCTCACATCCAACTCTTTTTAACGGATAGTCATGTGCTTGCTTCTCTGGCTCCTTCACTGGGTCACACATTATGTGACAGTAGCAATCTTGTCTCATTTATCTTTGCATCGTCCAGTGTTTCTTCCTCCAAGCAGTTGAGTGGTAAATCTTCATCGATCAGTGCAGGGATGGTCACACTTGCAGATCTGAGCCGGAGCACAGTTTCTAAGAGCCTCAGCTTTGGAATCAGATGGACCAGAATGTGCCATGTTCCCATCACTGGACTAACTATGTGTATCTTAACAAGTTACCCCATTCTCATATATGCTCATATGTAAAATGGGAATAAGAGTATACCTATTCTGAAGGCATTATCTACCTTTGTTTTCAATATGCATAGAAAGGGCTTAGCACAGTGTCTGGTCTATAGAAAAGGCTCAGTGTCAGTTCTTGCTATTGGAAATGATGAAACACATTCAGACCTGCTAGCTTGGCTTTAGCAGCACCTACTTTGCTACCAACAGTCAAGGCTATATAAAGGGACTAACTGTATGTAGTTTGGAAACATAAAATGCAGGATGGATTTTAGTCTTCCTTTGGAGAGAGTTCTTAACTCATTTGGTTTTCCTTTTCAGTTTCCTAGGCCAAGGGCATGTTCTGTTCTCAGGCTGAGGCCCTTGTCTGCCCTTCTAAGATGTCAGTTCATCTCTTGCTCTAAGCCTGCCTTGCCCAGCATGCTGAGATGTTGTGGTTCGTCATCCAGCCCTTCATGACTATGTTTTACTTTCCTCTAGTCCTGGGGGCATAGTTCCCCAACCAGAAATTATTTCCGGCTTCCTTTGGATAGCATTGCTCTGTGTGTGTGTATGTGTGTGTGAATGTGTGTATATGTGCATATATATATATATGTGTGTAATGGGGGAAGAAAAAGGTTGTTTTGGTGTCTCCTAATTATCCAGGCACAGTTGGGTGGGTGGCCATGCAAAATCACTTAAATCTGACAGGTATTTATTACTACTAGACTATGTGCACAGAACACCCTCAGTGACTTTAATGGGGCCTCTATGCTCTAGCAGGCATTATGGCAGATACTTTGCTTATATTATCCCACTGAATAATCACAACAGCTCTGTGAGGTAGATGTTCTCATCTCAATTTTGTGAATGAGGAAACAGAATGAGAAAGATTAGTAACTTCTTTTAAGGCCACAAGGCAGGTAACTTCTAGCTGCAATTCAAACCCAGTTCCCTGACTCCAACCCTCAGGCTCTTTTTCCAGTGCCAATGGTTCTTTATCCCGGTTGCTCATTAGAATTAACCCAGGACCCAGAGAGCCTTTCCAGTGTGCTGATGTCTAGACACCCTCACCAGAAATTGACTTAATTATTTTTGAGAATTATTGCAATGATATTGGTCCACCATCATCCCATATGCTAGGACATGAATTAAAAGGATCTGGCACAATCTAATTTGATCCTCCATAGTCACCATTTATAGAGCTTGGGTCCTAAAACTTTCCTATGATTTGTATTCAAAGCTTATTTGTCTCGATTGTTGTAGATTGATCCCAAATACATACGTGCTCTGTATAACCATAGAAATGTGGGTATAACAGAAGTGCCAACGTAGAAGCAATAGTCCATGTTGCTTTTCTGTTATATGAAAAGAATCCTTAAAAAAGTATTTTGATGATCCCGCCCAAGTTTATTTTACGTTGCTTTTTTGGGGGAAACTTTGCTGCAATTTACCCAGTTTCCTGAGATCTGTTTCTTTTTGGCTAATCTTTACTCCATGCACTACCTCATTTTTCTTTAGGCCAGGGTGGAGCAGGCTAAGGCTATATGATTTGTTTTCTGTGCTCAGTTAAATTTGTCTTCTTTTTTGTTTTTATTTTAGTCTAAGGATTTTTCTGGTTGTATGCACTTTTCCCATTTCTTTTGCCTTCATTGTGCCTTAGAAAGTCTTCCCCGTCAAGAAAGCTGTCATGTGCTATTAATGATCTACATTTGAAGTTGCTCTTTGTTTCAATACTGTTGTAATCTGGGACCAGTTTTATTTTTGGGAATCTCAGTTTTGTTCATTGCTAAATCAGGGTTAATAAAAATCTACCACCGATGATTTCCATGAAAATTCATTGACCAAACAAAATTGGTGTATTTTTTTTGTTTAATGTGTTTATTTGTTAAAATCTGACATTTTTCATAATAAAATTTTGGGAGGAAAAAGAAAGTTGGGGGACCCTAGGGAAAGGCAAGACCTACGCCCAAGGAAGACTCATTCGTGCTGGATTTTGGGCTTGTGGTACTTGTCAGTATCTATGTTTTGGGAAGACTTCCCTGATTCTCTCTTCGTTACAGCCCCTAGAAAACCTCCAACACTACGTCTTCATAATGCTGACCCACATGAAGGAAAACAAGGTCTGAGTAGCAATGAACAGAACACATGAAGGAAAACAGAAGCAGGCTATCCTTTGGCACTTTGGGGAACAACTAAAGTATTAGAATCCCAGGCATCCAGGATGGCTGAGAGACTTATGAGACTCTGACCTCTGGCTTTTAGGCCTTCTATCATACCTATTATTTACCATGTAGGTGAAAAATGTTAGAAATAATTGACCATTTGATAGAGGTACAAAGGTACATGCAAGCCATCTCTTTGGAAAGGTATCTATGATCTTAACTTATGGTTTTTGGAATGGCAGTTTTTGTCCTGTTGTGGAAAGACATAATAAGAAAGGATTTGATAAATTTGAGAATATGCGTCAACTTCCTGTAAGTTAGAATGTTTTGGAAATTTGTTGAAGATAAGTTTTAGGTTTATACACATGTAAATAATCAGGAACATACCCTGGTAGTCAAAGGAAACACAAATATCTTCTCTTGGCCATAGGAGGTACCTGATGGAGTACAGGAAGCCTTTAAAAAGAAGATGGGAGGGGCGCCTGGGTGGCTCAGTTGGTTAAGCGACTGCCTTCGGCTCAGGTCATGATCCTAGAGTCCCGGGATCGAGTCCCGCATCGGGCTCCCTGCTCAGCAGGGAGTCTGCTTCTCCTACTGACCCTCCCCCTCTCATGCTCTCTGTCTCCCATTCTCTCTCTCAGATAAATAAATAAAACCTTTAAAAAAAAAAAGAAGAAGATGGGAAGAAATGGCCATGCTATTGTACATCTGAACAAAAGGGCCATGGTTTTATTATTAGCTCATTCAAACGGCAGTTGTGAGGCCCATTTATTTGCCTTTTTCTTCTGTTTACACAAATGGAAACACCCTGCAAGGTTTACTAAAAGCAGATGTATTAAATATCAACACTAAAAACTGGTTTAACCAGGAAACAATGAGCATTAAAACACACAAAAAGGAGAGAATGAACAAAGAGTCAGGCAAGAGCAATGTGGCAACCCACAGGAATCCGAGGCAGGAAAAAAATATCCAAATCAAGGTCATAGCCATTTACAATAGGTCACACTGGGAAGAGAGCAAATGACACACTTCTTTACTATTTGCTCAAGAAAAGGAACCAACTTCCTGCCTGTCTTTGATACCTCCTTGATGATCCCAGGACTCTTAACAGCAGAGCCCGAGGCTTGTCCTTTAGGGAAGGTCATAGTTGGCAAGACCGTGCCACTCTGTAGTGTCAAGTGCTTCGGGCCCTCCCAGCACAGTGACCACCACGGTATGTGTTATAAAAGGTGCCCTCTGGGTGGATGAATGACAAAATGTGACTTTTCCTCTGGCCTGGCACAAGATTTGGGTAGGGGAGTGGTGGCTGGATTTCAACCCCTATCCACCCCTCAGCTGGGTCCTTTAGTGAAGTGCAGACACTCTGTAATTGTACATGGTGGCCCTGGAAAGCTTTTTATCTGTTCTACTGTAGGTTTACCCCCTTTCACCAATGAGGAAGCTAAGTCCTAGAAGACTAAAACATCTCATATAAGGCTACAACATAAATAGTAATAGACTTTCCTTGGGAGAAAAGCCATTCCCAATGCGGGCCTTGGTCAGTATCATTGTATAAAGCACCAGCTGCACACTAAGTACTCTGCCAGGTTCTAGGGTATGGGGGGCTACCCAGATGCCTAGATATCTCAAACCTAACTCTGAAGATAGGGGGTACATGCTGTGTGCTGCCTGAGCACTGTAGACCATGAGAGCTGCAGGAGCTCGCAAGAGAGAATAATACTCCTTTCTTTGCAATTGGAGAAGGTTGCACCGAGATGAGACTTGAGTTGAATGAAGAATGGATAGGGATCAGAAAACCAGAGAAAACCAGGCAGGATTGTAAGGGAAGAAAACAGTGTGCACAAAGGTGTGGAGAGAGTCTCCATGTTGGTGACCCCGGTCACGCCACGGCATCATGTCATCCACTCTCATTCCACGTTCCCCATTCTTAAGTGCAATCTTCACTCCAGACCACAACCCTCTTTTCTTTTTTTTCTTTTTTTCTTTTTTTAAGGATTTTATTTATTTATTTGACAGAGAGAGAGAGAGCACAAGTAGGCAAAGAGGCAGGCAGAGGGAGAGGGAGAAGCAGGCTCCCCGCTGAGCAGGGAGCCTGATGCGGGGCTCGATCCCAGGATCCTGGGATCATGACCTGAGCCGAAGGCAGCCGCTTAGCCAACTGAGCCACCCAGGCGCCCCTGCAACCCTCTTTTTGACAGAACTTACCCATTCCATGTCTCACGCAGCCCAGCTCTGCTTTCTGAAGGGTGGTAGCTAGTTATATAAGAGAATCTGGGGTTAAATATCAGTATATTAACCCACCCACATAACAGAGAGACACTGTAATGAGGAATTTCTGGATATATTGCCATAAAACATTTCTAAAACTTTTGGGATTACAGGCAGGGAGAAAGAGTTTATATTTGATACCTATTGTAATGAAATAAATTCTCCCCCAAACTTAGCAACAACAAACATTTATCTCACACAGTTTCTCAAGGTAAGGAATTCAAGAACCATTCAGCTGGGTAGATCTGGTTTAGGGTCTTTCATGAAGTTTCTATCAGGGTATTGGCCAGGGCTGTGTCATCTGAAGGCTTCACTGGGGCTGAAGGATCTGTCTATAAGCTCACTTATCTGGCTATTGACAGGGGGCTTCAGTTTCATGTGTATTTCCATAAGAGACTATTCTCACAACTGGCTTGCCCCAGAATGAGTGATCAAAGAAAGAACAAATAGAAAGCTCAGTGGCTTTTATGACCTAGCCTCTGACAAGGCATCACTTCTGCTATATTTTACTGGTCACTCAGACCCCCCAGGATATAACGTGGAAGGAAATTATATAAGGGTCTAAATAAAGGTGTGGACCACTGGGGACCGTCTCAAATATTCCGGTACTACTGAATCATATTTTGGGGACACTAGAGCTTTCAAAACATATACACCACAGGTAATATGATGCTCTGGATATCCTAAAAGTTTCCTTCTTTAAAGCGCCTGTTCTTTTTTTTTTTTAAAAGATTTTATTTATTTATTTGAGAGAGAGAGAGTGCGAGAGCGAGCATGAGAGCATGAGCAGGTGGGAGGGGAAGAAGGAGAAGCAGACTCCCCACTGAGCAGGAAGCCTGACCTGGGGCTCAATCCCAGGACCCTGAGATCATGACCTGAACCGAAGGCAGACACTCAATGACTGAGCCACCCAGACACCCAAAACACCTAAGTATTCTTAATAAAAAACTTTAAAAAATCTTTAAGAATGCACTGCTATGCTTACTGGAAAAAGAGAGGCAAAATAAACAAGCAAATGAGGAAGCAGGCTGCCGTGGGGGCATCTGTCTACCCTCAAGTGACCCAAAGACTGTGTTTAATGTTTGCAAGGCAAGCATGAGACAAAGTCTAGGGGAATAGGAGAAGTCAGATCACAGACCCTCTTATAAATTACCTTGGACCCCAAAGGATGTCTCCTCAGTGACAGTTTAATTTTTTTTTTAAGTAGGCTCCACGCCCAGCATGGAGCCCAACACGGGGCTTGAACTCACAACCCTGAGATCAAGACCTGAGCTAAGATCAAGAGTTGGAGGGTTAACTGACTGAGCCACCCAGGTGCCCCTCCTCAGGGACAGTTTAAACCAGGAATTTCTGGGACTCCATTTCCTCACTGAAGAGGATAGAAAGGAAACTTGCCTGTTTTCACCCTGGCTCTAGATAGCAGGAGGAAAAATCTGAGAATTTGTAACGACACACTAACCTCCATGTGAGCTTGCAGTCCACACTCTCAGTATGGTTTGTAAAACCAGAGTTGATACTTTGTTTCATGTGGCCCAGAGTTGGCGGCACTCTCAGTGTAGAAATCAATCAAATGCTCACTGAAGGCATCACCCTTATCAGAAGCCTCAAAGATTTCCAGATATAACATTCCGTTGAACTGGGATTCATGATTTAAAAAGAAATCACGGTATACTCAAGGAATTGAGGCATCATTAGAGAGAACCAACAAAAACCACAGACAGCAGATCTGGCTGATAAACACTTCAGATATTTGGCTATTGATTATGGAATAAATTTAAGTTTATTTAATATGCTTGACAAAGAAAAGACATTATCAAATGGAGGAGTGAAAAATAAGAGACTGTTGAAGTGACGAGTCCTATTTGACAACCAAATAGAATGTCTAGAAGTGAAAAAAAATTTTTTTTTCTTCCACAGATTGAGCTTTTATTTATTTATTTTATTTTTAAATTTTATTATGTTATGTTAGTCACCATACAATACATCATTAGTTTTTGATGTAGTGTTCCATGATTCATTGTTTGCGCATAACACCCAGTGCTCCATGCAGTACGTGCCCTCTTTAATACCCATCATCAGGCTAACCAATCCCCTCACCCCCCTCCCCTCTAAAACCCTGCTTGTTTCTTAGAGTCCACAGTCTCTCATGGTTCATCTCTCCCTCCGATTTCCCTCCCTTCATTTTTCCAGAAGTGAAAAATTTTTTTAATAAAATTAAAAAACTCATTGCATTTTAAAGTGTTATAGAAGTGACTACATGATATCTTTGATTTTTGCCTCTTGGCTCATAGAGCCTAAACTATTTACAATCTGGCCTTTACAGAAAAACTGGGCCAATCTCTGCCGCACAGAAACCTGTGTAGGAGACCCTCAGTCAGCCTGAAGGATCATTCTAAGGTTGACGATACAAGGAAGTAGCCACACAGGCAGGGCTGACCACTGAGGGGGTGGTGGGGAGGATGAAGGGGTTGAATGAAGGAGGCCAGAAAACCTCAGTGGGACACAGGTTTGGGTTTCAAAAGAGAAGGAAGGCTAGTTTTATGTGTCCATTAAGAATAGCTGGAGGTATACCCTGAACGACCCCCAAGGAATGTGGGAACCTAGAAGCCTTGCCTTTTTAACTTTTATGTATGGGGTAGGGGAAATAAATCTTAGTTGCCTTGGAGCCTCAAGAGTTTAACACATGCATGTGGGGAAGCCTGGGGTAGAGAGATACTGGTCCGTGTATGTAATTATTAAGCAATTATGGATAGCATTCTGCAAATAGAGCACATAGAGAAGGAAAAGGAGAAGGGGATTTCTTTGAGTGAGTCACACATCTCAAGCTGCATATCCTTAGGTGCTCTCTAACTGCCAAATGTGGATCAAGGCCAAGTGGTTCTTTTATGGCCATTGGGTACGCCGGGGATGGGCCTCAAAACTATTTCTAAACCCCGAGTGCTGACATGTTTGCCCTAGGAGGAGTGAGGGAGGGGCAGGATGCTGGCAGGAAGCTTGAGATGACCCCAGGGTGGTATGAGCTGCAGGAAGCCAGTAAGGGAAGTGATTTGGGGAAAGGAAAGCAAGAGGCTCACCACACCCCAGGGCCTCTCCTTTGAAGATGGACACCACACCCAGCCTGTCCAAGTTTCCCCTAGCTTGCGTGCTCATCTTTCCCTGGTTTTTCTGAATGAGGGAGCAAGGATGGAGTCGTAGAACAAGGAACCTGGTTATGAGCAGCTGTCTTCCAAGCCTCTGTTTTATGCCAGGTGCTTTATACATCAGTCTCATAGAGCAAATATTAGCCTTCCCATTTTGCAGATGAGGAAGCCAAGACGCAGATAGAAACACTAAGAACTGTGTCCAGGGCCACAAAGCAAGTTAGCAACGAATTCAGGTCTCACTCTAATTGGAAGTTTTCACTCCGAAACTCAACTCTTTCTTCCCTACTGAGCAGGTATAGCCAAGAGCCACATGAAGGGAGTAACCTTAGTCCTCTGGCAAGAACAGGAAAAAAAAATCAGAAAATTAAACCGGGCTTCTCTGACTCCTACAAATGCCCTTGTCTGTCATCCAGGGTTACTCTGCTAAACAGAAAAATTTGCTCCCAAATGTCTCTAGTGTCCAATCATGGCTCTTTCTGTCTGACATGTTAGCTCAACCCCCAGTGTAGCAAATGGATGCAATAACCCAAAGAAGAAAAAGTTCTGTTATTAGCAAGTTGCTGTGAAAATACTCACATGTTGGGAGTGGAGAGTGCAGATGGTCTACTGAGACTTTCTGCTAGGAGAGATATACTAATTAATTAGGTGGGGAAGAAGCCAAGAGAGCCTAACCCTGATGCTGGAGGGATTGATGGGCCAACACAGAGGACAAGGAAGAGTTTGGTGGAAACATTAGAGAGTGGATCAACATAACTCCTGAGTGAGGAGAGCTGGTCTGAGGTTAGCGTGTGGAGACAGACTTCATTCACAGGCTTCGTGACTCTCTGGAAAGCTGGGCCTGGCTCTCACCTTCTGCTGGGGGGGGCCAACACTATGATGAGCATTCTAGCAAAGGATCGAAAGAAGGGAGAGAAAGAGCATTGTGATGGTTAATTTTATGTGTCTGTTTTATTGGGCCAGAGTTGCCCAGATATGTGGTTAAACATTATTCTGGGAAGGTCTGTGAGGGTGTTTCCAGATGAGGTGAACATTTGAACTGATATACAGAGTAAAGCAGATTGTCCTTCCCAGTGTGGGTGGGCCTCATTCAATCCGTCAGAAACCTGAATGGGCACACAACCTGGGCCACAGACCCTCCTTGCACTCGGGAAGGTCTGCACTTAGTACTTGGCTGGTGCAGTCTTGAAATTCTTAAGTTTTGAATGGGGTGCCCCATTTTCATGTTGCTCAAATTATGTAGCTAGTCCTGAATGGACAGGTGTGGTTGTGTCCTTTGGAGAAGTGTCAGTGACTGAGGTGGGAAGTGACAGTTAGCTCTTGCTGCATAAAAACCCAGACAGTGTTCCCCCAATTCCCGCCATGTTCCCCCACCCATGCCTGACCTCAGGAGCCGGGGACTCTAGCTTCTGCTTTGAAGGGCTACATAAAGGCAAGAAGGAAAATGCTGATTACCCAAAGCTAAAAAAAGCTCCTCGGTGAAAACAGCATGGACTCATTCTGGGCCCTCAGGCTGAGTTTCATAACCCTTTGTCATGTAAGCCCTTTTCTCCAGGGCTAAGAAGTTAAGAAATGTGAACAGTCTGGCAAGGCCTTCCTCCTGTACAGAGAGTATAGGCACTTATATTGGATGACCTCCCCAAGGCATTAAGACGGTGAGTCAAGCCCATTTTGCTGGAAAGGATCATCAGAGCTGAGTTGAGAAGGAGGTGCTCAGGCTGCTTTCGTGGCTCCAGGGCTGGGCGTGGCTGAACTGTGCAGGTCAGTACCAGACCTAGAGAAGCTTACAACAGCTCAGGGACTTTCTTGGGAGACAATGTCAAGCATATGGTAGCCAGTATGCCAAGCATTTTCCAACTTTAGGTAATCCCATCCCCCTTACTCCAGGAAATCCAACCCTACGAATGACAAAACTTCCCAAGCTGCATTCAGCCTTTTAGGTGGTTGGTGGAAGCCAGGGGCTAGTAAAAGCCCAGCTTTAAGCAGTCTCTTGGCTGCCTTTAGTTAGATGTAAATACTGCTCCTGTAATTCCTTATGGCCGCGACTTAGATGGTTTTACTGAACAGATTTTTCTTCTGCCCACTCGCAACACAGACATGCACACAAACACATGCACGCTAGCATGCTCAGTATTCTTCGTTCTTTCTTTTAAAAAGACTGCCACTTTTCTTTGGGAAGACTTTCCTTCCCCAATCCCTGCGTTCTTTGTGGCATCAGTGATGCTTGTGGCAGAATGTGATCCCAGTGCTCATTCCCCAAAGGGCCCATTCATTAGTTCTGGTTGCCAAGATCCCCAAACTGCTTTCTGTCCCATCCTTCTGAATGTTGCACCCTATTTTTTAGCCTGTGAGCTGTCCAGGACCTAACACCGAATTTCTTCTTTGCTGATGGTTTTCAGGATCAATCTGTGGTGTTTGTGATCAAAGACACATGGTGTGGGAGGGAATATCATTTTGGACGGCCTGACCCTTCTCTACCCAATTTCCTTAAGAGTGGTAAGATCACGATTACTTTCTTCAACAGGGGAAATATATTAGGTAGGATATTAAAAGCCTACTGCAGTTAGTAATCATTTCTCTTGAGGAATTCAGGTCACAGAAGCAGCAAAACTTCTTTACTTGCTTCTTCACTTTCACTCGGCTGTTTGGACAGTAGAAGAGATGGAAGGAACAGTTTGCAGCCTGAGTAGCTTTTGGGAGTTTGTGAAGCAAAAAGAGAGCATCCAGGCCCTTGGGTCACTGCCAGTGAGTGGCAGCAGGCTGAGGGGTATGAATCACTGTTACGATGAGCCAAGGGCACAGCCAGCCCAGAGGGAGGATCGTTGGTGACTCAGTGCTAGGAGGGAAGGTTGGGGAGAATGGACGCTCACAAACAAATGGCAATTCTTTGGCACTGACTTGGAGACAATTTTATTCCCTACCATTATTAATAAGTAAGGAAAAATGAAAATTGCATTAATTAGCTTTGAAAATAGTGCAAAATGAGATACTGTGATCAATATTTAGGAAGACCAGAGTAAAATTTAAATTGTCTGGACTAACTGAATGGTCTTATAGAAACAAGGTAGTATTCCTTCAAAAGCAAGTTTCTTTCTTTCAAAAACTTAAAAGTATTTCCGGGAAATTAATCATTCATTATTTAGGGAAGAAGGAAGATATCTCATTATAAATGAAAGGGTAGGACTTTGGAGCCAGACAGATCTGCATTCAAGTCCAGTGTTCTACTATTACTGCTACTGGCTAATGGCATTGGTTAGGGGTGCTTTGGGCTACAAGTAACAGAAACCCCAACTAGCAGTTGCTTTAACCATAAATAAACACTTGTTACCACTCCTAACAAGAAGCCTGGAGGTATTTGGTTCCAACATATATGCAATAAGCAATACTTCAATGACCATATATGAGAGGGTTTATTTCTGGGCTCTATGCTTTATCATTGATCTCTGATTTAATCTTTATTAGTTCCTTCCTTCTGCTACCTGTGGGTTTAGTTTGTTCTTCTTTTTCTACTTCCTTGAGTTGTTAAGTTGGGTTGTAATTTGAAATCTTGTTTTTTAATATACACATTTATAGCTGTAAAATTTCTCCTTAGTACCACTTTCTCCGGTTGCATAGGTCTTGGTGTGTTGGGTTTTCATTTGCATTCACTGCTAACTACCTTCCAATTTGCCTTGTGATTTCTTCTTTGATCCGTTGGTTGTTTAAGGGTATGCTGTTTAATTTCCTCAAGTTTGTGAAATTTCCAGTTTTACTTCTGTTATTGATTTCTAACTTTAACTTGGTGTGGTTGGAGAAGATACTTTGTATGATCTGCTCTTTTTTGGTTACTATTTGCATAGAATACCTTTCCCCATCATTTCAATTTCAATCTATTTGTTTTTTTAGATCTAAAGTGAGTCTCTTGTACACAGCATATGGTTGGATCATGTTTTTGTTTTTTAAATCCATTTTGCCGATGGAAGACTTTAATCCATTTACATTTTAGGTAATTACTAATAAGGAGGGACTTCCTTCTGTCATTTTGCAGTCAAATGCTCTACCCTTGAGCTATATCCCCCCTTCTGTCATTTTGCAATTTGTTTTCTATATGGCTTATTGTTTTTATCCCGCATATCCTGCATTTCTTGATTAATTGATTTAATTGATCATGTTTAATTGATTTTTTTGTAGTGAAATGTTTAAATTTTTTCCCAATTCTTTTGTATATATTCTGTAGCCATTATCTTTGTGGTTACCATGGAAGTTCAAAGTTATAATGTGAATATACATATACATATATAATGTGAACTTCTACTGACTTAACTTGAATAACATACAAAAATTCTCCTCCTTTATAAGAAGTCTGTTCCCGGGGCCCCTGGGTGGCTCAGTCAATAAGCGTCTGCCTTCGGCTCGGGTCATGATCCTGGGGTCCTGGGATCGAGCCCCGCATCGGGCTCCCTGCTCGGCGGGAAGCCTGCTTCTCCCTCTCCCACTCCCCCTGCTTGGGTTCCCTCTCTCGCTGTGTCTCTCTCTGTCAAATAAATAATAAATAAATTCTATAAAAAAAAAAAAGAAAAAGAAGTCTGTTCCCATCTTTTTTGGTTGTTGGTGTCACAAAATTACATTTTTATACATTGTGTAAACAAAAATATAAATTATGTAGAAAACAAAATGTGGAGTCACACACTAAAGTTACAATGATACTAGCTTTTAGACCAGCAATTGTTATTTTTAGAAAATATATCAGTCTCAAGTCATGTAGAAAACAAAAAGTAGAGTTACAAGCCATTGTTTCAATAATACTAGCTTTTATAATTGCTGATGCATTTACCTTAATTTAGATCTTTATTTCTTCATGCAGCTTTGAGTCACTGTCTAGTATTCTTTTATTTCACCCTGCAAGTGTTCCTTGAGCATCTCTTGCAGAATAGGTCTGGTAGTAGCAACCTTCCCCTCAGCTTATTTGGGAATGTCTTAATTTCTCCCTCACTGTCGAATGACAGTTTTGCCAATTAAAATCTTGGTGGACAGTTTTTTCTTTCAGCGCCTTGACTATATTGGCCCAATACTCTCTGTCCTCTGAAGTTTCTGATGCGAAATCTGCTGAGACTACTGAGGGCTGCTTATAAATGACAAGTTGCTTCTCTCTTGCTGCTCTGAGGAGTCTCTCTTTGTCTTTGGCCTTCGAAAGTTTGATTATAATGTGTCTCAGTATGGGTCTCTGAGTTCATCTTACTTGGAGTTTTTGGGCTTCTTGGATATTTATATTCATGTCTTTTACCAAACTTGGGAAGTTTTCTGCCAATATTTCTTCAAATAATCCCTTTGCCCTTTTCTGTCACTCTTCTCCTTCTGGAATTCTCACAGTGCATATGTTGATCTGTTTGGTGGTGTCCCCAGGTCCTTGAGACTGTGCTTACTTTTCTTCAATCCTGTTTCTTTCTGTTCCCCCAACTCAACAATTTCCGTTGTCCTATCTTCAAATTCACTAATTCTTTCTTTTGTCTTTTCAAATCTGTCTTTGGATCCCTCTAGTAAATTTTTTCTTTTCAGTAATTATACTTTTCAGCTCTAGAATTTCTTTTTGGTTTCCTTTTTAATCTCTTTATTGATATTTCCCATTTTGTTCATCTATCATTTTATTGATTTTCTCCACATCTTTCTTTAGTTTTTTGAGCATTTTTAGACAGTTGTTTTAAAGTTTTTGTCCAGATTTGTTATCAGGTCTTTTTCAAAGACAGTTTCTGTTGATTTATTTTTTTTCCTTGAATGAACTATCCTTTCCTGTTTCTTTGTATGTCTTATAATTTTTTTGTTTGACACTGGACATTTGAAACTAACAATCTGGTAATTCTGGAAGTCAGATTCTTCCTCTTCCTCAGGGTTTGATGTTTTTGCTATTGTTTTTATTTATTGTCTTTTTGATTGTTGTAAGCCATCTCTGTCCCAAAGATTAGCCTGAGATGTAAACGTAGGTCTTTTCTGGGCCTATGCCTTACCTTGGGAATATGTGGTCACTTTGTAATTTTCCCTCTCTATATAGTTACTTTTGAATGTTCTAGTCTTCACTCTCAAAAAGGGAAAAATTTAAAAATGAAGAAGGGGGTAAAAAAGGCACCCGTTAGGTCTCCTGGAAGTCAATTCAGCTGAAGGGTAAGAGCTTACAATATGGGGAGGTGTAAAAACAGTTGTTGCCTCCTATCTCTTTGAACCTCTGTGATGAGAAGCAATGATCAGTGATTAGCACACAGATCCCTGATATTTGGAGGACAGAGTCCTTTTTGTCTACCCTGGCTCCCACAAGGTGTGTGCCAGCTGCCTCCGGAACATGTACACAGCTGGGGATGTGGGATGGTTGGCTCCTACTGGGCTAAGAGCTGAAATCGACTGAAATTAACCACAATATAACTTTCTAAGCCTTCTCCTGGAAGTTGCAAGCCTTCAATGGACTCCAGAGTGCCAAAATATTTGCATCAGACAGATTCTGCCAGTGCAATTGTTGTCTGGGTGGGGAGACAGATTCCTGGTGCTTCCTATTTCACCATCTTCCCAGAATCCTCCCAGGTTTGTGTTTTTAACATGATTTACGTATAAAGGATTTTCCCCCCCATGGAAATCTGTGCTCTTTTCTAGATTACTGTGTATATTGTAAAACTGGAAAGTGAAGAAGAATTTTTGTGAAACAGAATGTTAAGATGGCACTCTGCTTAGAATAGCAACCAAAAGGAATTCGCCAAGTTCCTCACATCATAAAAGGAGATGTTAGACTATCCAATCTACTGTTTCCTTCTGGACAATCAAATGGGGACAAATAGCTCTAAAGCAAATGGGTAAAACATATTTTTTAATCACTGTGGAAGAAATATATGATTATAATGGAAATACAGAAGAACAGAAGGAAAAATATTTATAATTCCTTGCATCAGAGAAAACTGCCATTCATAGTTAAAAGCCAATGTATAATGATGAAGGAATTTTGATCAGGTGAACGTTGACTCTTGATTAATTTTATTTTATTAAAATTTTATTATAGTACATTTTCACATTGTTTTTAACCCTCAATATAGCAAGCATTTTTGCATGTTATGATAAATAGTTGATGTAATTGAAAAGTTTTTTTCCCTTCCTTTCTACTTAGAGTCATTTGGGTATTTCCCCCATAGCCTCTCTTTATAATAAAGTAAAAAAAAACAAAAACAAAAAACAAAAACCCATCTTTGTGTAAAAAGGATTTTCTATCCAAGCAACAACTCTCTGACCTTGGACAAGTCCATTCACCTCTATGATGTAAGTTTTCCTACCTGTAAAATGACCTGGTTAAATTAGACAGGCTTCTAAGGTCACTGTCAGTTTTGAAATTCAATGATTACAAGGTATGCATGATCTAGTGTGTGACCCCTCTCCAACCCTCACCACCTGATTCTGGTCTCCCACTCTTCTTACACACCCACCTCTCTTTTCTGTTCTCTTCTTGACCCAGGCCAGCTCATGCTATAGTTCTTGAGTGAGCAAGCTGTCTTCGGGGAGGGTTATAAGATACAAGTATTCCATTCCAAGCCCTTCCCCAGAAGCCTGTAAACAATATATCTGATCTTCCCAGGACACAGTCCTCTCACAGACCCTGGACGATGACTTCTTTTGATAACCTCTGCCTGGTGGAGATAAAAATGAAAGACTGTGATTGATGGTTTACATGATTAGTATGGTAACAACTTCATCTAAATCTCAGATATGCTTTCCAGATCCTTCCTGGATTAGTGGGAATTCTAGCTGGTAAAACCCAGGGCCAATTGCACATGCATTAAATCCCAAAATAGCAATGCCTAATGCATGTTTGATCCTGATGCAAGAGGGCAGTTTCTAACAGTTCTCTGAAAGCTATAGAAAGGGAATTGATAATAAATTCAATAGAGGAACCTGACTTTGATGACTAGGACAGCTATACAAAGTGGTAAAGAAATTTTGAATAGTTTGCAGAGGTAAAGAAAGAGATCAGGAAGGGCTACTCTACTCTGAGCATTGGTCAGTAAGTTTCAAAGTGGCAGTGTGATTGAAGGGGAGAAAGGAGAAATGACTAATCCACCTGGACAATTTATGAAGTCCGAACTCTAAGGGGAGATGAAAGTCACTAAGGGAAACATAAGCACAGCTCCAAGAGGGTGCAGTCCAGATCTTCATTAGGTGTAATGATCATGCGAAGGCAACATCAGAGTGGAGCTATCTTTCCAAAGGAAAGGAAAGGGAGATGTGAATCCTTCGAATAATAGGGGATTTGGGCAGACCCAAGACTCACTTAAGTTTCATCTTTTATTATGGGGAACTACCAAGGCAAAAATTTGGATAAGTATGTTAGGAAAACAAATAGTTGGGCCCCAAATCAAAATGAAATGTAAATGAGTATACAACTATAATATTTGGCCAAGGAACCAAGAATACCTGAATTATGTATCAGACCACAGCCATATTTTTCTATAAGAGCACTGAAGGAAATACAATAATAATAAACATTTATATATTACTTTGTGCTAGACATTGTTCTAAGCATTTTGGATTTATTAGCTTATTTAGTCTTCATAACAGATGTTGTGTAAGGAGAAGGCTAGCATGTTGGGCAAATCATCCACTTGGGAGTCAAAGTGAACCTAAATGGCAGCAGAGCATGAGGCAGAGAAGAAAATGCTGGGCCAGTGGTCAAAATCATAAATATGGAAAAGTCACTAGGAGACTGGTAAGGGACAAAAATGAAGCGAGATGGAAAATACCTTAACTAATTCTCTGAGTGATTATTTGCTCATTAATGTATTCATTGAACATTTATTGAGATTTGTTATAGGGTGTGTCAATGTTCAGCTTTAACAATAATGCCAAGTTATTTTAAATGATGTTTGTACTTATCCTCTTACCAGCAATATATGCAAGATCCTATTGATGCTCATCACTCCAACACTTGATCTTGATAGACTTTAAAATTTTTGACATTTCAAATAATTTTATATCTAATAATATCTTATTGTATCTTTATTTTTATTTCTCAACATTCTTGCAGATGTATGCTAATAGACATGTGCAAGAATGTTTATAGCAGCACATTTCATAATAATAAAAAACAACTGGAAACAATTCAAATGTTCATCAACAGGAAAATGGATAATGCAGTACAGCAGAGAAAATTAAAGAATTACTGTTATGCCTAGGAATGAAGATAAATTAGATTTAAAAAACTAAGTTCCAGGAGAATATATGCAGTATGATATACTTTTTATAAAGTTTAAAACCCAAAGCAATATATTGCCTAGGCCTAAATATATATGATAAAACTGATTTTTTTTAAGCAAGAAAATGAGAAACATGAAAATCAGGATGGAGGTTACCGCAGTGCAGGGAGGTAGGAGGATGGGTAAGGAAAGAGCATTTAGAAATGAAGGTATTGACAATATTCTAATTCTTCATCTGGATGAGATGTTCATGGATGTTCATTAGAAAAATATTCCAAATAATCAAATTCAAGAGAAGAGATAAAATGAAAGAGTGACATGTATGGATGATTACTGACACTGTTTCATGAACCAAAGATTACAAATGTTTTATTTTGTGTGTCTGATTCAAGACAATGAAATAAAATATTTATTGAGCTACTAGTGGGAACTGAAACTATGCTCTAGATTTATTCTGCAATAACAAGCATCTCTAAACTCTCAGTGAGTTGCAGCCATAGAGGTTTGTTTCTTGCTCAACTACGGGCCAGCAGAGGGTCTTTGCTCAAGGACCCAGGTTGATAGAACAACCAACACCCTGAATGTTAGTGTTTACCATATGTTTTGATCTCCTTACCATTCAATAGATTCTCAGCTTTTTCTCTGATTTCTGTTCTTGACTCCATTCACATAGGTTCCATTGTCAGATTCGAATTACCTAGTGATGACTACCAATTGTTGTTCAATCACTTATTTAATAAGCATTTTCACTAATACTTTTCTAGCAATTACATGTATAAAACATAAAATTTATAGTAGCATGGCACTTAATATGTGCTCAATAGATGTTAATGTTGCTACTAAGTATAATTGGGATTGTATTTAAAAATTATTACCATTAACCATTGTTGCAATGGATTTTACAAGCTTCCCCACGCCAGCATTTATCCTTAAGTAGCAGAAATTGTGTAATAAAACAAAAGGAGTCACACAGAGTTCAGTCTGAGATTGGGAAGACTGGGCAGGAAAAGGAAAAAGTCCTATGAGAATTTGTTGAAAATTAAGATCATCTCCTTCCCCATCCCTCTTCCTCACCAGTTGCCCACCTGCTATAGACAGGTGGTGCTCCAGGGAAATAATCATCCACTGATGTGGATGGAGAAGTTTCTTAAAAAGTATGTGCAGAAGTTGGAGGGAGTGGTTTTTCTGGCTGTGATAATCATTCCTTCTCTTTTGAGATATTGTCCTATCATCCTGCATGTTAGCGGACCTAAGATGCCAAAGGAACATGCTCCTTAATCCCTTCAAAATAGACTTTCAGCTTGTGAAAAAGGGAGCAAATGTCTACTCTTCCTTTCCTACTTCAAAGGCTCCTATCTCAGGGACAAGAGCCTGATATCTTTGCTTCGCCCAACTCCCCCACCCTGACCTAATTTGCAAACCCCTGGAGTACTCTTCTGCAACTTTCCCATGTGAAGTTATTTATCTTCCTTAAGAGTCAACTCAATCTATTTAGGGAAACTGCTCCCCTAGGCTCTGTTGGTAATCTATTCCAGTGCTGAATTACTACTGTAATCACAAAGTTTTTAAAAATACCTTAGATTTCTCATGCAGCTGCAATCACCTTTCACTCTACTTAAAACCCTCCTATGTCTTCCCACTGCTCTTGAACTAAAGTCTAAAGTCCTTATTATGGCCTTGAAGGCCCAGCATGATCTAGCTTCTGTCTGCCTCTCCAGCCTCATTTGGGGCCCCTTGCACTCTACACCTGCTTGGCCCCTTCATTCTCAAGGCTCCAGTTTATTTATTTATTTATTTTTTAAAGATTTTATTTATTTATTTGACAGAGAGAGAGAGAGCACAAGCAGGGGGAGCAGCAGAGGGAGAGGGAAAAGCAGGCTCACCAAGCAGGGAGCCTGATACGGGGCTCGATCCCAGGACCCTGGGATCATGACCTGAGCCGAAGGCAGACGCTTAACGACTGAGCCACCCAGGCGCCCCTCAAGGCTCCAGTTTATTTCCTCCTCTTGCAACTACCTCTTTCTCTGCCCCCAAAGTAATTCCTGTTCTTATTTGGTTTCATCTTGGTAAATTAACAAGGAGTGTAATTGCTGGATCTTATGGCAGGAGTATGTTTAGTTTTATTAGAAACTGCCAAACTGTTTTCCAAAGTGGCTGTACCATTATGCATTTCCACCAGCAATGAATGAGAGTTCCTGTTGCTCCACATTCTCCAAGTCAGCACTTGGTGTTGTCAGTGTTCTGAATTTATACCATTCTAGTAGGTGTGCAATGGTATCTCATTGTCATTTTTAATTTGCATTTTCCCCCAGTGACTATGATGGCGAGCACCCTTTCATAAGCTTTTTTTTTTTTTTTTTGTATCTGTACATCTTTGGTGAGGTGTCTGTGGAGATCTTTGGCCTACTTTTTAATTGGATTGTTTATTTTCTTACTGGTCAGTTTTGTTTTTTTTTTAAAGATTTTATTTATTTATTTGACAGAGAGAGACACAGCGAGAGAGGGAACACAAGCAGGGGGAGTGGGAGAGGGAGAAGCAGGCTTCCCGCGGAGTGGGGAGCCTGATGCGGGGCTCGATCCCAGGACCCTGGGATCATGACCTGAGCCGAAGGCAGATGCTTAACGACTGAGCCACCCAGGTGCCCCCTTACTGGTCAGTTTTAAGAAGTCTTTGTATATTTTGGATAGCAGTCCTTTATCAGATCTATGCTTTGCAAACATTTTCTCCCAGTCTGTGGCTTGTCTTCTCATTCTCTTGATATTGTCTTTCACAGAGCAAAAGCTTTTAATTTTCAGCTCATCAATGATTTCTTTCATGGATCGTGCCTTTCGTGTTGTTCTAAAAAGTCATCCCCATCCCCCAGGTCATCCAGATTTTCTCCTATGTTACCTTCTAGGCACCTCCTTCATTTTCAGATGATGAAGCTGAGGGGCAGAGTAGTAAAATGACTTTCCCAGTCACTTAGTAGCTGAGGAAGCAAAGGCCAAAATGGTTGCATCCTGAATCTCCACACAGTACCTTTCCCACAACTTACCTCGATGTCTCCCTGACTTAGCAGCCTACCCTTGATTTAGTCCACATGGTTTTTCAGAACTGAAGAGTCCTTTTCTGGGCACACATCCTTCCAGTGTGAGCCAGCTAAAGTTGGTCCTGTAATGCTTCTTAGCCCGTGTTAGTTATCCCATCTTTTTTTTTTTTTTAAAGATTGTATTTATTTATTTGAGAGAGAAAGAGGGAGAATGCATGAGTGTGGGGGGAGGGGCAGAGGGAGAGGGAATCTCAAGCAGACTCCCTGCTGAGCAAGGAGCCCGAAGCAGGGCTCAATCCTATGACCCTGAGATCATGACCCGAGGTGAAACTATGAGTCGGCTGCTTAACTGACTGAGCCACCCAGGCTTCCAGTCATCCCATCTTCTTACACGACAAAGACAGCAGCTGTGGTGGGTGCTGCAGTGTTACCTTGGTCCCTCGATAACAAGGGACTCTCTTTCCCAGGCTGCAGGCAGCGTGGTCCACAGAGCCTTCAGCTGTCAATCCTCTTCAGAATTATTTAAAAAAGATCATCTTATCCAAATTGAAGACTCCTTTCTTAAGTGAGCCTGTATCCAATGACTAGTTAATGTGGAGATGCAGTGCCTGGCCCCTCACCCCAAGACTGCACAGCTCTACAGGTCATTCCAGATTCAGGGCTGCCCTAAGAGTCGACTGGGGCTTTGTCAAGACGGCCTTATAAGCTTTCCCTTTTCTCCCATAGGTATTAATCTTAAGAGCTATCTGTAATACAGTTCTTGCATGCTTCTCTCTGGCTCAGAGTCCACTTCCTAGGAACTCGGTCCATGAAAATTGGTGCCAGAAGTGGTTTGAGAAACCAAGGGCTAAGATGAGATTTTGGAGCTGAATCCCTTGCTGCTCGGTTGGCAGTGAGGACTTCCACCAACCACCAGATAGCACCTGGCATGAGATAGCAGTGCATTTATTAACACTTACACCAGAGGTAAACTGAAAGGTATTCTTTTTATTTTTTTTTAAGATTTATTTATTTGAGAGAGAGAGAGAGAAAGCATGAGAGGGGGGAGGGTCAGAGGGAGAAGCAGACTCCCCGCTGAGCAGGGAGCCCGATGTGGGACTCAATCCTGGGACTCCAGGATCATGGCCTGAGCCGAAGGCAGTTGCTTAGCCAACTGAGCCACCCAGGCGCCTTTGAAAGGTATTCTTATGGAAGAGAATGTTCTAGTGGGTTTGAGAAATAGGGGGAAAGTAACTCTAAGAATAGTGAAATTGGGTAGCTGTTGCTAAGCACAATGGACATTTGGGAACTAGAAAATGAAAGACTATGAGGGATTAGTTGGCAATTAAAGGCTAAGTTTGCAAGTCAGAGGGCTTTCTTGGTAGCCTTGAGGGAGCTGCTGATAAGAGGTGCCCTAATATTATTAAGTTCAGTAGTGGGTGTGGTGTGTAGGGTAGAACTGATTATAAGAGATGCCATTACAGGGCTGGGCTCCTTGACAGCAATGGAGATAATAGGGTCCCAGAACAATAGCTGGAGGTGGTTTTATTTAACCTTCAGAAGCCAGGTGGATAGAATTTATCATAATAAAAGGCAAGGACAGAAGAACAGCTAGGTGACTGACCCACAGAGAATGATAGAATTAGTTAACACAACTTCATTTCACAAGGAGCAAAATAGACGGGAAGGCAAGAAGGAACCTACTCAATTTATATGATCAAAAGCTATCAAAGATGTATGATTAGGATGCTAAAGGCAGTTGCCCCTATAAAAAGTCATGACTTCTCACTCAGTTCCAGATATGAGCCAACTTTCAAACCCAGAACCCACTGACTGAAGGAGAGGTTGTATATTCAGGAGGGAGGATTCTATAACAACACAATAAGTCAACAGATAATGATTCTTCCAGTACTTCTCCGAATGAATCTATAAACATTTACTCAGGGAACCATATGTTAGGGAAAAGGAAATACTCAACATTTGAGAGTATTGGACCCTGGGTCTGAATTGATAACTGATGTACAGAGATTCAAAGTATCAACAGGGACCCTCTATTAGAGTAGAGCATATGACACCTGGTGATAAATGGAACTCAGGCCTATGTCTGGATTACAGTGCAGAGAAGACATATTTGGTAATGGGCACAATCTTGACATTGGCTTCTTGGCCAGTGGGGTACGTGCTACTGTAGTGGAGAAGACTGGATGGAAGCCTCCAAAATGGCACCTCTGCTCTCCTGCCGAGGTAGTAAGTCAAAGAGAATATTATATCTTGGAGGAATGAAAGAAATTAGTACCATCCTTGAAATTCTTTCCCATCCTATCTTTTTTTAAATTTATCAGTATGAGCCCTGAAAAAAACCAGATGGATCTAGGATGACCAAAGATATTTCAAGCTCAAACTGATGTCAGTTGCAGCTTTAGAGTAGATTACCATAGCCTCAGATTCATGATATGTGGTCCCTGACCTGGCCAATCTTTTGTTATCTCTATCAGAAAAAGATACCTGGCAGACTTCAGATTCACTTGAGATAGAAAACTGTATACATTTACAGTCTTGGTCTAAGGCTATGTTAATTCTCTGGGACTTGAACATTCTACAGAACATCCACTGGTTCACTCTATCAATGAGATCATGCTAACTGGACTAGATGAAAAAGTCATGGCTAGTTTATTGGAGCCCCATGTACATTAGGATATAGAAAAAAACTAGGAAAATTTAGGGGCCCCATATTAGTAAAAATTTGGGGTGTTCAGTAGTCTGGAGTAGGTCAGATCATCTCTGTAGAAAATGGCAAATTAATTCATCTTGCATTTCCCAGCCCAAAGAAGGAAACTCAGCACCCGGTAGACCTCTTGAAGTTCAGGAGGTGGCACACTCCATAGCTAGGAATATTGTTGCAGCCCAAATACCTAGGGACACATAAGGTTGCCAGTGTTGATTAGGGCCTGGAGCAGGAAAGGGCTGTGCAGCAGATCAAGTCTTCTGTGCATTATTTGACCTTGGCATTTGGCTTAATGACCTAGTAGACCTATGGTACTAGAATTATCCCCAGTGGTGGGAAAAGACTCTATGTAGAGATTATGCCAAGCCCCAAAGATGAATCACAACAGAGACTATATGATTCTGGAACAAGACCACAGAAACTCTAACAAGTAATTATACACCTTTTGAAAAATAGCTTCTGGCATGCTACTGAGCCATGGGAGAGGTGGAGTGATTGATCATGAGACACCTAATGATCATGGAGTCACAACTGTCCATCATGAGCAGGGTCCTCTCAGACCCACCAAATCATGTGGTTGGACAGATCCAGCAAGCATCTATTGCAAGATGGAAGCAGTACAGGAAGAATTAAGCATGAGCAGGGCCAGAGGGCACAAACAGGTTATGTAAGCAAGTAGCCCAGGCTCTCATGTCATCCATCACTGCTGCAATAGAATCTCTCTCTCAGTTCACACGTATGACCACATGGAGGATCCCTAACAACCAGCTGGTGTAGGGGGCAAAACCCTGAGCTGGATTCTAAGATGGGGTGGCTATATATTCAAGTTGAAGTCACAATTCTAGCAGGAGTAATTAACCTTGATTATCAGGAGGAAGTATGGCTTCTGTTACACAACCTAGGCAAGGAGAACTATGTTTGTCACCGAAGTAACTCACTTAGGTTCCTCTTGATACTCCCTTGTCAAATGAGAAATGAGTGCAGCAACCACATAAAGGCAGGATGACCAGGGGAGATTCCTTGGGGATGATGATATGGGTAATGCCACGAGGTGAGCCACCAAGACTCCAAATACTAGACAAAAGTGGGAAACATCTGCAATGGTTGAAGAGGAAGGAGAAAATGGGTATCAGCAGTTACCTTGAAACCAGCTGCAGTGCCCAGGGCTAACCTTCCTTTCTAAGTTTCCCTTGGGAGACTCTTTCCCCCCACCAAACTGACCCCAGAATACTAGAAGAGATGCTTTCAGAACTTAAAGTAATGGATCCAAGTGGGATGAAGGAAAGACTAACCTAGGCTGTGGTCGTTGTCTAGATCCCCTTTTAGTACTGAAGAGCTTCATTCCTCCACCTGCTGAGAGTGCTGTGGGCAGATACCCTCCGCTGTCAGCCCTTTGTAATATTTGCCTTGGCTCAAGCTAGTTGCCTTACCCAGGGCCTCCTTTCTGCAGCAGCCCACATCCAAAGACTGAAGGGTAGTGTCACTGAAGAATACTGGTTTCTCAGTGATTGCTGTGTCCTCAAAACACAGGAAGTACTTTGCACGTGGTAGTTTATTAATACATTTCTGTTTATTTGAGCTGGAAGCTAGTAAGGAATGAGTTTCTGAAGGCTTTAAGGTTAATAGCAAAGTGAGGTGCCAACTGGCCTGGCAGGGAAGCCTCCGGGTGTGGAGCTGGCCTCGGGGAAGGACAGGTTGAGGCTAAGGAAGTTAATGAGCCTGATTCTGCCTACCAGCAGCCTTCAGATCCATTCCCCTTCTCTTAGAAACCTTCCAACTCTTGCAGTGCATGCCATAAAGTATACTGATTTAATGGCATTTTATTTTGCTCATTCTTGTTTCATTTGTGATCATCTTTGTCCATATAAGCATATCACCTCTTTCAGTATAAGGCCTCATTATTAAACCTTTCTATTTTTGACAGCACCTGGCATGGCACTGAGAACTTAGAACATGCCTGTTTGCCCATCAGCTGACCTTTAACCCAACCAATGGACACAGTATTTTCCCCTAATTTCCAGGTGTGGGGGCAAAGCAGGTTTCACTTTAATTTTTCACATAACAACACTGGGGAGAAAGGTGCCACAGATGAAGGGGGAAAAACACAACAACACTCTGATCCTCAAGTTGGCAGGCTTTTCTCTCTTAGTCTCTATCTGCCTGTTTGAATTTCATCACAAGGAGTAACAGATTTCTTTGTTTCCGCTCTAGATCTGGAGTGAATTAGCATTCATCTTTTTGTTTGTTTGTTTGTTTAGTTAGCAGAACTGTCTTCCATATTCCTGGAATCATGAGATCTTGGAAGAACATGCTCAACTGAAAGAAAAAAAAAAAAAAACAACTAAGGAAGACTTCCTCTTCTATTTGTTTCCCAGATTTTTGAAATTGATCCAATGCATAATATTTTGGTGGTGGTGGTTGTTAAAATCCCTGGTGTAGGCAAATGGGGATAACAAGAAATTTTGGGGGCAAAACTCTGGAATTCCCTGTGTTTTCTGGTGGCAGGCTTTTCATTTATAGTCCATTTAAAATTTGCATCAAAGACTACGGCCCGACAATGTGGGGATGATGCTTTCTTCATTTTGCTCCACATTGTGAGGCCACCCTGGGCTGAATGTCATTTTCCTGTTGCATGTTGCCGGTGTGTCACTGTAAGATATATTAAAAGGAATGAGACATGGCTGTGCCTGGATCTCTAGGCTTGTCAGCTAAGGAAATGCTATTTACGAGTGATTAAATGAAGTAAACTGGTTTAAGGTAGAAACAACTAGCCATCTACACTTCTCTAAATTCCTAAGGCAAAAACAAACACCTGGACCCTGGCCTTTGAAAGACAAAATCTTTGTTTATCTACATTCTGTTTTGCTATGTACCTCTGAGAAAGCAGGCCTCGTTCTCAAATTTCATTTTGCGGTGGTAGAAACTTTGGGATCCAAAATTCTGGCTTCAAGTTAAACTTCTGTTAGATATTACCTATATAACTCCAGCTGTGTATTCTCTTATTGGCTCAGTTTTCTTATTTATGAAACCAGAACAAAAGAGATGATACTGTAAGGTTGTTGTAAAAATTAAGTAAAGAACTTAGTCATTGGTTCAGAGCACGGCACAGAGTGGGCACTTGGGGGAATGTGAGCTGTTTATTTTCTACCCCTCTTTTTATGGATGCTATGAAGAACAAATCAGTGATGATGGGGTGGCAGCTGTCTTGGTTTGGGCTGCTATGTATGACAAATACCATAGAATGAGTGGCTTAAACAGCAGACATTTATTTCCCACAGTTCTGGAGGCTGAGAAGTCCAAGGTCAAGGTGCGGGCAGATTCAGTTCCTGGTGAGGGCCCTCTTCCTGGCTTCTTGCTGTGTCTTCATGGGGCAGAGAGAGAGAGTGTGGGAAGGGGTGCTCTGGTCTCTCTACCTCTTCCTATAGGACATCAGTCTCATGATGGAGTCCCACCCTCTTGACCCCATCTAAACCTAATTATCTTGCAAAGATCACGCCTCTAAATACCATCACACGGGCGGGTGGGGCGGGGAGGTTAGGGCTTCAAGATATAAATTTTGAGGGACACAGACATTGAGTCCGTAACATCTGAGTGACAGTGATTTAGAAAACTACATCTTTCTCTGCTGCCATTCTCAACTGGTCTTATTCCCAGTGCCTGCCTTATGTTGACTAGTAAGGAGGATTCCAGAGACAGAATCTGAAACCCCAAAGGACCCTGAGAGATTGTCAGACTTTGAGGAGCACCAATCCCCAAATTTCCCAAGACTTGGGAGGGAAGGAGGACAATAAATGGAGGTAGGAGAGACAAAGTATAGTGCACCCACCAAGTGATAAATAGCCCCATTTTCTGCAAGGGTAGGGGCTCCAGTGCCTGTGGCTGGTGCCATTTCGACTAGAACACAGGCCTCATGTCAGGCAATTGGCAACTGTTGCCAACTCCTCTTGCAATGCTCAGATAAGCAGGTCTAGTCTGTAGCTCTACCACAGGCTTGTGGCGACAGCCTTGGTCCTCATCTGTCATGAGGTTGATTACCCCATGGCTGACAGGAAGAGAGGCTTACAGGAGACAGACTGAGGAGGAGTTTTGAGATGACAAGGTTTTGAGCTTCTTTGGAGGCAAGAAGGCTTGAGTGACTCAGGGAGGCTGCCTGCATGTGTGCCCAAGGGGGTGGGAGAGATGACAGCAAGCCACCAGAGCTATAGGAGAATGGAGGCTCTAAGCACCCCACCAGCAGGCAAGGTGGAGATGAGGTACCTACCAACAATAATCTCCTCCTTCCTTCCACAGCTTTTCACAGGCTGCACGGTGATTTCGAGATGTACATACTGAAACACGGTAGTGTCTTCATTTCCATCAGACTTTGGTTGTATAACCACGATAAGAAGAGGGGCAAGAAAAGCTAGTGGTAATGTAACACAGGGATTCGATAGGATCCCAGCAGCTGGAAGGTCACCCTGAGCAATAAGATGGAAGTAGCTAAAGCAATGAAAAAGAATGAGGTACAAGTTAAGGACAGAAGGCTGGAGGCAGAAAAATCAAAGAAATTCCAGTTCTAAGTTTACTGGGAGATAAGTAGTGGAATATGGTTGAAAGGCCCTGGAATTGGAAAAAGAGGTATGCTAACTCAGTTTTCCCATTTATTAGGCTTAGTTAACTGCTCAAATTCTCTATTTTCCCATCTGTGAAATGAGGTTAACACTCCTCTACATGGTTGTTCTGGGGACTGAATGAGCTAGAACAGGGTATACAAGTTAGCATTCTTGGGTGTAGGCAACAGAATCCACTTGGGACCAATTTAGGCTGGAAAAGAACTTATTAGAGAATGGATAACCTACAGAATCTCCATTAGGGCTAGAAAATTTGGCTTAGAGGCTACATAGTCAGAGATGCCTAATATTGGATAGAAGATCTGGGCCGGGGGCCACAGGAATGGCCCCTCTCTCAGGGCGGGGACACTGAAAGCTACTGCTGGAATCCCCCATCGCTGCTGCCTTGGGAGACTGGACCTGGCTGCCACCATCCTCACCAAAATGAAATCTGCATGGTACCCGTTCCTTTAGGCCCCTGGCCTCTAAAGCAAAGTCTGAAGCAGGTGGTTCTGATAGCAACAGCTAAGTCAGATGTTGGGCCCTAGTCTTTGAAAAAAGGTCTGGTGTCTACAGTGAGGAATTTCCCAATCACAAGAACGGTGTTGAAAAATACTGGAAGTTTGAATGACAACAACACATGTCTACTACCTATGTGTAAGTCTGCAGCTTATAGTCACTTGACAGGAAGGTCTTCACCTTGGCAGTGGGGAAGGCGGAGGAGGAGGGCGAAGGGGCCCCAATCATGGTTTCCGTTAACCTGCTAAAGATGGGGCCCATTAATTAAGAATGTTGAGTTTGATTCATGTTGGTGGGATTTGTTTCACCTCAATGTTACTTTTCTTCTGCTGTGAGAGGTGGTGAACGAGCTCTTAAGGGCAAGAAGAGGCAGCCATGTGATTAAGTCCGCTAAATAATTCAGCTTGTTTCTTAGCATCAACTTGGTCCCCACTTTCTATTTTTTCTGTGAACACTGCAGTATAATCCATAAGTGGTGCATTGGCATACAAGTCTTGTTATAGAAAAATGTTCATTCGGAACCTAGACCCTTCCCCTGTCACCAGCACCTGGTTAAAAAAACTGTTCTCCAGAAAAAAAAGAAAGAAAGAAGAAAGAAAGAAAGAAAGAAAGAAAGAAAGAAAGAAAGAAAGAAAGAAAGAAAAAGAAAGAAAGAAAGAAAGAAAGAAGAAAGAAAGAAAGAAAGAAAGAAAGAAGAAAGAAAGAAAGAAGAAAGAAAGAAAGAAAGAAAGAAGAAAGAAAAAAGAAAGAAAGAAAGAAAGAAAGAAGAAAGAAAGAAAGAAAGAAAAAAGAAAGAAAGAAGAAAGAAAGAAAGAAAGAAAGAAAGAAGAAAGAAAGAAAGAAAAAAGAAAGAAAGAAGAAAGAAAGAAAGAAAGAAAGAAGAAAGAAAAAAGAAAGAAAGAAGAAAGAAAGAAAGAAAGAAAGAAAGAAAAAAGAAAGAAAGACCCAACATGCACCTGTAGCACCTTCTCAGTGAAAGCAAACGTAGATAGTTTTCTTCTAGCTCTTTCTTTTGTTACCATATAAATAAAGAGGCTACTGAGATTTCGCAAGTTGGCCGGGCTTTGAAGTGAGCAGAGAAACAAGCACAATTCCCATGGGCATAGCTGAATGAGGTTTTTTTTTTGTTTTTCCCCATCACTGTTGACTGAGACAATCAGTGGCTTTTGGTACCTACTTAACCTCAAGTTTTCCTCTACCAACTCTCTGAAATTTCAGATTCAATCCCAGTGCCCTGTTTGAAAAGTCATGGGTCAGCATAATTCTGCTTTAGGATCTAGATCCAAAGTAGAGTTTGTGTGGTCGGTGTTGCCACCGTGTCTGCAGATCTGGGCTCTGTCTTGGCACGAAGCTGGCATTTGACACATGTCTAGAGCAAATGACAAAGAAGCAGTGTGACCTAACGCTGCAATTCCCAGATGCTAGGCTCTCTCAGGGTACAGAGAACTGGGTCACTCTTCCTGAGTTGGATGCTTTGGGGACGCCCTGAATTTGATCAGGGCCCTGGCAGGTGAGGGTAATGACTGAAATTGGGGAAGGGGATAGAGAAGAGGCAGTTCTACCAGGTATGTGAAAAAGGCAGCATCTCACCGGCCTATGACACACCCCCACATCCCTCAGTCGCACAGACCCGGACAGGCTGACTGGGAGGACCACCTCCTATTTCTTCCAGGTACCCCACGGAGTGCATCTCTCTTTTCTGATTTCCCCTATTCTCTCTTCCCTGCCTACCACGCTCCTACCATGCTCTTTGAAACACAGTTTTGGCTGCTAATTGTTAAAAAAAGACACATAAAAATGATTGATTTATGCTTCCCTGGGGGTAACTCTGCCTCATTAGGGCCCCTCTTGTGGGATTTCCTTTACGGATGATGGTGAGAATCCTCTCTAATTCTCTGACGTTCTTATAAGTGCAAAGGGGCAGGAAGTCTCTCTTCATAACCCTCCTGTCCTCTCTATTCAAGCAGAGAAAGCACACGCTGTTGCTCGCGGGTCCTGGGGGCAAGGTTCTGTGGGACTATTTTTAAATCAGGGCAGTAACATCCGCCAACAGAGCGGTAGCGGGCACGCAGCTGCTGACCGCAGGCTCCCGGTGGCGACATGGGGTCCTGTCCAAGAAGCGCTTCTGAGCCGCGTTCATGGTTGGAGGAGAAGAGGCTGAGGCCATGGTCAAGGTAAAGGTAGGCTTAGAGGCCCTTCATCGTCCCCCTGAGAACCAGCGGCCTCGAGCCCTGCTTCTCAAACTTTGCCATGTAGCCCACTCACCTGGGCGGCTTGTTCTGACCCAGATCGCTCCCTGGGCCTCCCTGGCGGAGTTTTGATTCACCAGGTCTTGGGTGGGGTCTCAGAATTTGCAGTTCTAACACATTCGTGCCTGCTCCCCAGTGTGTCTCATCACAGGATTTCTACCCACTGGACTCGGTGACCTCTTGTTTAGGCCCTCAAGGGGTTTCTAGCACTTTCCTGATGGGTCTTTGCACAAATCATTCCCTCTGCCTCTTAGGCTCTTTCCTCACCTGTCCGACGAGCTCCTACTTTGCACTATCTTCAGATTTCATCTCTGTTACTATTTCCTCGGGGATTTCTGACCATCATACTAGGCCTGAATATCAAAAGCTCTCCTAGAATTGTGTACAGTTTTTTGATTAAATTTTGAGTAATAGCAGTATCTCTCCTGCACTATAAAGCTCCATGAGGGTAAAGTTCATGCCTACTTTTTCCTTCTATCTGTGTGGTAGAGGTTTATCATGCATTGTGGCTGTCTAGTATTTTTGGACCACTTTTTAAAATCTGGCCAGTTTCCTTCATGATGAGTCCTGCGTCTTCAAGAAAGAATCCAGAACCCATTCACATCTCTTCCCTTACAACTGGAGTCCAGGCAGGTTGCCCAGACTAGCCCAGTCACCCTAACCTGTGTGAGACCCATCATGAAGCACTATGTGAAGAACCAGGTACCAGGAAGGATCTGTCATTGGCCAGGACGGCATCAGGGCATTAAGCTTTCAGAGGACAGCAGTGATGAAGCTTCTGGCATCTGATACCCAGCAATGCTGGGACAGCCTGTTGTGTTTATGCCCACTGTGGGGCTGTGGGGGCTGCCTGCAGTTGGCCTGTGGTTTGACCCAGAATTGTTCACAGAACAGTAGCCTCCAAACGAAATTGTCTGGCCTTCCACAGATTCCCGGGGATAGCTAAAACACATGAATAGTCTAATTCTTCTGATTGAACTGGCTAGAACAGGTTTGTAACTAAGAATCCAGGTAATTACACTCTATCTCTGATGCCTAGCATAGCACACAACATACAGCAGGTATTCTGTAATATTTGTTGAGTGGGATAATTTAGTAAGTCTTTACTACAGTTAAGCACTATGCCCACAGGAAGTTATGTGGATTTATCCTCACAAACTTATTAATATCATCTTCTCTTGTAGACTGCACAATCCCTCAAGATATTTGCTGTCCCTACTTGGGAGGATTAAATTTATCTGCTTCATTGATACAGGCTTAGCCATGTCTTGCTTTTTGGCCTGAGCAAAATCTGAGCAGAAGTGATGTGTATCACTTCTGAACAGAAGCTTTAAGAGCCAGCATGTGATCCTCTGTGCCCTTTTCTTTTTCCCTCTCTGCTAAGAGTCAGGCAATTTTCCAGAAGGAGGCTGCTTTGTTAGCTGGGGTCCTGGAGAGAATGTGACATAGAGCCAGATAAATCTGACCTGCAATAAACACGCAACATGTTGGAACTGCAAGTCGGGGAGATGTTGGTGCTGTTTGTTTCCATGGCATAACCTAGTCTGTACTCTAACAGATACACTCATTTACACACGAAGACACTAAGGACACAAGATAATTGAGACAGGATTTGAATCCAGGCATTTTTACCTCAGAGCCCATTATATCTTAACCATATGCTAACCCCTACCCGGCTTAATCAAGAAGACAAAAGAAGAAATCATCACCAATTTTCTATATAATGATAAATGAGAAATTAGAAATAACCACACATTCTGAAGACATTTAAAGCATTATTAAACAGCATCTTGCAAGACGATATGGAAATGTACTTGGAGACTTGGGTGAAAGGATAATTTTCTAAATAATAAAATTAACCTTAGGAGACATAAAGACACAAAACAGAACAACCACCACAAAAGAAACTGAAAATTTGATTGATTAAAAATTGATTAAAAATCTATCCACCCACCTCCCTGACTCCTACACCTGCTGGCCACTCCTTAAAAAATTAGTCCTAGATTGCTTCATGGGTGAATTATTTCAACTTTTTAAGTAACAGATAATTCCCTGCTATTTAAACTGTTCCAGAGCCTTAGTACAAAGCTCTCACACTATTTTTAGAAAGCCAAAGTAACATTGTACCAAGACCTTACAAAATAGCACTAAAAAAGAAACCTAGCATCCAATCTTGTTTAAGAATAGGAATGATAAGTCCTTAAATTAAATATTAAAAATACATAATTCAGCAAAACAATAAAACACAGCAAGTGGAATTCATTTCTGAAAATTAAGGATAGCTTAGCACTTGATACATGCTATGATCATACACTATCCTAATATAGATCAAAAAGAAAATGATGTTCATCTCAGTTAATGGCCAAAAGGCCTTTAATGAAGTTCAATAATTAGTTTTTTAAAAAAAGATTTATTTATTTATTTTAGAGGAGGGGTGTTGGGGGAGGGGCAGAGGAAGAGGGGGAGAGAGCATCTCAAGCAGACTCCCCCCTGAGAATGGAGCCTGACGCAGGGCTTGATCTCAGGACCCCGAAATCATGACCTGAGCCAAAATCAAGAGTCAGACATTTAACCGACTGAGCCACCCAGGCGCCCCCATAATTAGTTCTGACTTAAAAACATAGACAAACAACTCAAACACAAAGGAAAACTACAATAGATGGATATTTTCTTTACCAAACAGTAAAAAAGATATTTCAGACCCTAAGTCAGCATCAGGTTTAGGCTGAAAACACCAGAAACTTTAAAAGCTGTGGTTTCTCACTCTCAGCATTGTTGTGAGACACTGTTTGCTGTGCAGTCTATTACACTTAGATAAGAGTATGAATAAGAGATAGAAATATTACACCAGGAAAACTAAGAAAATAAATTGAAAAAACTATTAAAACAAGAGATCTCAAAAAAATCAGTGTTTTTACAGAAGTAATAAGGACACACACACACAGAACTTCTGTTTCTTCCTAAGATGGAATAGGAGGGGCTGAACTTACCTTCCAACTGATATAACCAAATACCGATGCATGCAAAACATGAAACAGTAGTTTTTCAAACAGTGGACATCAGGCAACAAAGGACATTGATTCCTGAAGGACAGAAAACAAATGTTGTAAGTTCTGTGATTGCTCCAGCTTCTGCTTTGAGACAGTTTGCAGGCTGTGGTGGAGGAAAGGGAAGCGGGCAGAGCTCAGCTGACCACCTGAGTTGAGATTGTTTATGCAAACAGAGCTAATTCAGGGAATAGAAGAAAACTTTAAAAATGTGTAGCTAAAATCTTCAAAGAGTTAAGAGAAGTTACTGTATCCGTACAATAAGGCCAACATTCCAGTGAAATAAGGCCAACATTTCCAGTTAAAGACAGGAAAGAATTCTTGGGAGTTTAAAATATGAGAGAAGGAAAATGAAGGGAGATTGGAGGATAATGTTGGAGAAATCTTCCTGGATATAGAAAAAAAAAAAAAAAGACAAAAAACCCCCAACAACCCTGAAAAGTAGAGGAAAAAAAGTAAGAAACTCAGAGAATCGATCTAGTAGATAATAAAATTCCAGAAATAGAACCCCCCCAAAAAACAAAACTAAACAACAAAACAAAACAAAACAAAACTGAGAGGAGGGAGAAAAGTATTAAAATGATACAAGTTGGGAGGGCGGGGGAGAAGAAAAAAAATAACACAAGTAAACATCTAACAACACAAGAAATTGAGTTTTCTGATAGAAAGAATCCACCAAAGACCTAGTACAATGAAAGGAAAAAGACTCATACCAATGAGCTTCACCATGAAATAACCATAAACTGGGAATAAGGAGAAAAATCCTCAAAGTTTCCAGGAGGAAAAACAGACCATTCATAAAACAAGAAAAAGAATGGTATTGTCTTCTCACTGAAAATGGGAAGGAAAAAAGACAATGAAGAAACATATTTGCAGCTCCAAGGAAATTATTATTATTATTATTATTATTATTATTATTATTATTATTATTTTGTGTGGAGGGGGAGCTGAATTCTATACCAGCCAAATCAGCAAAACAGGGGCAAGAGTAGAATAAGGATATATGTTAAGACTGGCAATGTCTCAAAAAATTTATTTCTTGTAAACTCTTTTTCAAATGCTACTGTAGAATGTGCATCTCAAAAACAAGGGATGAAATGACCAGAGGAAACATGGGACTGGAATTGAGATGGAAGGGAGTCCCAGAGCTGGAATGGAGCAAGCAACTGTCAGTGGATGAGGAGGAAGGATGGCTCCAGTGAGATTTCTTTGGGGAAAAAAAAATTGAACTGGTAGATTCTCTGAGGGAAGTGACTACATGGAAACAGAGCTCAGAGGCATTTTACAATTCTTTTGGAGGGCTTGATAGGAATTATCATCAGTAAATGTATCCACTTAAATGCATTACGTAAGTCTTGACTATTTCTTTTCGTTCTCTTTTTTTTTTAAAGATTTTATTTATTTATTTGAGAGAGAGAATGAGATAGAGAGAGCATGAGAGTGGGGAGGGTCAGAGGGAGAAGCAGACTCCCCGCTGAGCGGGGAGCCCGATGCGGGACTTGATCCCGGGACTCCAGGATCATGACCTGAGCCGAAGGCAGTGGCTTAACCAACTGAGCCACCCAGGCGCCCCTCTTTTCGTTCTCTTAAGTACAGAATTAGTTACCAATAATTATTATACAGTTGACCTTTGAACAACGCAGGGGCTAGAGGTGCCGATCCCCTGCAAAGTTGTGTATAATTTTTGACTCTCCCAAAACTACTACTAATAGCTTACTGTAGACTGGAAGTCTTACCAATAACATAAACAGTCGATTAACATACATTTTATATGTTGTATGTATTATATACTGTATTGTTTCAATAAAGTAAGCGAGAGAAAGGAAAATGTTAGTAAGGAAATCATTAAGAAAGAGAAAATACATTTACAGTGCTGTATTGTGAAAAACAACATATAGTTCTTCACGTATAAATGAACCTGCACAGTTTAAGTCCGTGTTGTTCAAGAGTCAACTGTGCTTTCCCAGCGTTAAAGGGAGTTTTTCAAAATGGTGGCATTATGACTCTCACACAAATATGAAGTGAACACATGTCAAAGATTTCATTTAAGCCATCAAATATGGAGGAAACCAGGAAGGTGTTACAACCAGTTCAAAGGACAATCCACAGGACAGATGTATGAAGAGGCAACAAATAATACTGAAGTAAATTTCCTAATAAATGCAAAACTGTCCCTTCCGCTAGCAGGGAGAAGGCAGTTGAATTTCCACTGGACACAATTCATTTCCATCTCTGTGGACAATATTCACTTGTAAGATTATCAGTATTCTACAATTTCTAAAGTTATAAAATGGCTGAAAGACAATGAAAGGCACAGATCCTATAGAATCAGACAACTCTGAAAGGTCCACGAGATGATGTCTAATATTCCATTGAAAGAATATCCAGTAATTTTTCTGCCCATTTCAAAGTTTTTTACATTTGTTTCTGGCACGTTATTTAAATTTTAAATTCTGTTTTTATTTAAAAGTATAATGGAGGAAAATATGTGTGCTATTAGCCAAATTAAAGGGCTATATAGGTGTTTGGATAATTGACCAAAGATGTGCTAGTAAATCTTAGAGCATTTTATCCAAACTGCAGGCAGAGTTCCATGAGGGACAGATTTTTGAGATATACTTTAACATTCATAAGCCTTTATGAAGAGAAGTTTTTAAAAATTTTATTTGTTTATTTAGAGAGAGAGCGTGAGTGGGGGGAAGGGCAGAGGGAGAGAATCTCAAGCAGACTGCGCTGAGTGAGAAGCCTGATGTGGGACTCGATCTCATGACCCTGAGGTCATGACCTGAGCCACAATCCTTATTGCATATTCTAAATGCATCTTCTAGAACCTTAAAGTCAAACATTTTAGTACATATTGACACCCATATTTTCCAGAGTAGCTATAGTTAGGATAGTAATAGGAGGAAGAAGACAAGTGCCAAAACTCTCAGGGCTCAGAGACTAGTCTTTGTCTACAAATCTGTTGTATGAGACAAGAAACCTCAACACAGTGCTTAGTACATTTAAGATGGGTATGTAGCCAAGTATTTGACTTTCACCTTGGAGTTTTCTTCTTCCACCACTGTCTCCCTTTCATCTGGCCTTTAGGTTCTGTGCATGGAGACAAATAAGAATGCAGAGTTGGTGGAGAATCCCAAGGGTCTGGAAGAGAATGTGTCTTAAAAGCAACACTATTTTGAGTAGTAGGGAGGGAGAAAGTTGTTCTAAGACTTGGAGAAGGAGTTGTTGTGACTCACCTCCAAGAAATGACCAGAGTGAATAGCAGTTATTAGACTAAGTAGAATATAGGGGTCAAGAAGGAGAGTGACCACAGCTGTGGAAGACATAATTTGCTAACAAAAGTCTTATTGGTGGATTGCTAACTTTGGCAACAGCGAATGTCTTCCTTTCCAGGTACGTATAAAATGCCTGTTTTCTCGGGCGCCTGGGTGGCTCAGTTGGTTAAGCGACTGCCTTCGGCTCAGGTCATGATCCTGGAGTCCCGGGATCGAGTCCCATATCGGGCTCCTTGCTCAGCAGGGGGTTTGCTTCTCCCTCTGACCCTCCCCCCTCTCATGTGCTCTCTCTCTCTCTCAAATAAATAAATAAAATCTTTAAAAAAAAAAAATGCCTGTTTTCTCTATTACTCCCGACAATGGATTCTCTTAAAGGACTCAACCTGGAAGATGTTCCACCCTATTGATTCAGAGTCCTTTTACAGCTCCACTCTTTCCTCTCCTAAAGACAGTTTATGGAACGGATTTATGGATCAAGTTAAACAAAGGCATATGGTGAATGTCCGTTTTCTTCCTAGCTTACTGCTTACTGGGGAGGGGTGTGTGTGTGTGTGTGTGTAGGAATCTGGAGGTCAGGGGAAGGGACGAACTTGTGTGAAGATCTCACCGTGCATCAGGCTCATTTGTATGTATCTTACCCTGTGAGATAGGGATTTTCCCCCCAATTTCACAAATGAGAACGCCAAGGCACTGCACTGTGCCCAACACAAGACAGCTAGTCATCTTATTCAGGGTTGTTCGGATTGCAAACTCACTCTTTATGCTGTATCAAATTGCCTTGCTAGAGGTGTGGTGGCTGGTGTTGTGCGAGTCTCATTCCCAGCTGTGATCCTCTTTTGGAGCTCTCCTCCGTGTTCCAAGTTTTGTCTTCCTGTGCTGTCCGTCTTCGGCCTCTAGCTAATAAGGACCTTCTGAGACCTTTCTTGGCCCTGCTCCCACCTTCCCCTTTTGCATCGTCTGTGCCATTTGCAACAGGCTACTCGGACCCCCCTCTCTAGGGGCAGCTCTGAACCTCTCCAAAGGTCTTCTTTCCCTTCTGACCTCTTGTGGCACTTAGAATCTACTCTACATTTCATTTGACATTTATGTCCACCTTCTGTTAAGTGTTACCTTTCCTACAGTTCATGTCTTAGATCCCAAACTAGACCGTAAGAACCTGAGGACCGGGATGTTGTGTTAAGCCTCTGTGAAAGTCTTTACTTCAAGTACAGGACTTTGCACAAAGTAGGAGCTCGATAAACAGTTGTTAAACACCTTCATGGAGGAAACCTTTTTTTTTTTTTTTTAATTTCATTATGTTATGTTAGTCACCATACAATACATCATTAGTTTTTGATGTAGTGATCCACGATCCATTGTTTTCGTATAACACCCAGTGCTCCATGCAGTATGTGTCCTCCTTAATACCCATCACCGGGCTAACCAATCCCTCCTTCCCCCTCCCCTCTAAAACCCTGTTTGTTTCTCAGGTCCATAGTCTCTCATGGTTCATCTCTCCCTCCAATTCCCCCCGCCCATTTTTCCCCTCCTTCTCCTAATGTCCTCCATGTTATTCCTTATGTTCCACAAGTAAGTGAAACCATATGATAATTGACTTTCTCTGCTTGACTTATTTCACTTAGCATAATCTCCTTCAGTCCCATCCCTGTTGATGTAAAAGTTGGGTATTCATCCTTTCTGATGGCTGAGTAAT
>NC_138376.1:35688995-35714753 GCF_054177405.1 Leptonychotes weddellii | reverse complement strand
CCCAGAAGTTCATTTTTGCTTTTGTTTCACTAGCTTTTGGAGATGTATCTTGAAAGAAGTTGCTGCGGTCGATGTCAAAGAGGTTACTGCCTATGTTCTCCTCTAGGATTTTGATGGATTCCTGTCTCACATTGAGGTCTTTCATGGATGAAACCTTTTGCAAGCATTTCCCTATCTCCCTCTCTTCATTGTCAATATGAAAACAACTGTACCTATTTCGTCAGAATTCCTGCAAAAGGGGGAACTTCTGGTAAATAAAATTTTTCCGAGACATGAATGAGTAATCAAGGCTTAATTTATTCTAATATTCCTAAGAACAACTGATTTGCTTTTCCACAGGGGTCTGCGCGTTTGCTGTTAAGGAAATATGTGGGGATTTCAGAGCAGGCTGAAGGGGGAGCTATCTTATTCAGGGCTGTGTCCACTCCCCGTGTTGGGGAGGCTGAAAAGGACCACCCCGCTCAATCCTGGGCATAGCAGGACCATCACAGCTGATGCCACCAGCTTCTCCGGGCCTTTGCCCCCTTCCCCTTGGTTTCTCAGTGCCACTCTGTTCTTCCTACCTCCAACCCTCGTTTCTCTCTATCCCTGCAAGCCGAGGCCTGTGCAGTACCCTCCCTACCCCTTTCCAGAGTGTTCCCAGAAGAGGACATTCACAACGACTCCTGCCTTTTCCTCTGTGTGCCTCCAATAATGACTGGCTTGGCTCAGTCACTTCCTGGGTATTTTCCCACAACAGAAATCTTCAGGGTAACCCCGTAAAACCCAGGTCAGCTTCTGTAACTGAGACAATTCACTTCATTAGCTTTCATTATGTTCCCATCATTTCCAATAAAATTCTTTCCAAAATACCACTTACGAGACACGTAGCTGCCTATCAGTGTAAAAAAAATTTTTTTTTCATCTATTTGGTTCCAGGAATTGAATTTCCTCATAGGAGTCATTGCCCAACTTCATGCGGACACGATTTAAGACAAAGCTCTCCAATCTAACATGACGGGCTTTAGGCGAATAGGTCCCAGTTTTCCACGCAAAGAATCAGAGATCCTTGCGCCACACTTTTTTTTTTTTTTTTTTTGCCTCCTGCAGAATGGGTAAATTAGTGATTTAGCATCAGGGCCCACTCCTCTAGGCTCAGCTCCCCCCATTCCCCAGTGGCTTTGTAAATTAGACAGAGTCATTTGCATTTTTTACAGTCTCAAACCATTCATAGAAAAATCCCATTTTGCGTTTTAAAAGCCAAGTAATAATGTTAGAATCATTTGGCAGTGAGATGTCATTCAGCTCTCTGATTTAAATAAGGGAGGAAGGAAAACCATTTGTCTCATATCCATCCTTAGGGGAGGAGAGAGAAGTGCATCTTTAAGAAATCATGGGAGAGAGTCGTTCCTTTTAGAAATCATTCAAATTCTTTCTGAGATGTCGTGCTTAATATCAGTTATCCATTTTCCTTTCTCTTTGTGCCAACCCCAGAATTCTTCCTGAGAAGCTAACATTAATCTTCTGCTTTGTTTCAAGGCCTGTATTTGATTAACCTTTTTTTTCTTTCATTTGGGAATGACTGATTAGCAAGCAGAAATTAAATTTAAAAATGAAATTTCTCTGTACAGTGGATTTTCTCAAGCCCACTAGACTTTGCTGGCAATATTAACGGGATCGCCGGTAAACCCTTCACTTCGTTCTGTATTGTGGCCGAGGGAAAGACAAAATGCATTTGGGACCACATCTTGAATCACAGATACCAGGTGCTATAAATCTACTCTTCTGTCCCTGCAGGGTGAGATTGTTGTGTTCTCAAAGTGCGGGGTCTTGGAAGGAGGAGGAGAAATTTTCAAAGTCCTGAGGGCAAAGGAATTTGATAGGAAATACTTCAGATAATTGTCAACTTCAAGACTAGAAGTGTCCAGGTATAGAATTTAACACCTTTATTTTAAAGATTAGGAAAATGAGATGCAAAGATAATATTACAGGTGAACGCTGCGGGTATATCTACAGGTCTGGTTAGGTTTCCCTGTGAGAGATACTTTGTCTAATGCCCTGTCTTTTGGATACACGCACTGGACCATAGGTCTGGTCTCATTCAGCCTGTTCTGAATTTTGATCAATTGCTCCTTCTTACAGGTATTCTCTCAAGTGTCCCGCAATAGCACAGTTCATTCCTTCCTGACCTCTATTTTCTTCGATCTTCCTTTTTCTCCTGTCTTCAAGTTTCTTTCTCTCTGATTACTAACTGAAAGCACCGATATGTTGTTCAGGCAAAGGCCAGAATCAAGAGCAAGGTAACCAACTTAAAGGTCACGATAAAGATGATGGTGTTGATAATGGTAACGATACATTGCATTGCCATTGTTCTTTCTAGCATGCAAAGCTCTTAACATTTCATTTTCTCATCCCGTCATTCCAACCCTGGGAGATGAGTTAGGTCCATATCATTTTTGCCATCTTATGTGGAAACCAAGGCTTGGGTAAGTTAACTGATGTGCCTAAGGACCCAATCCAGGCAAGGAGATGAAGTCAAAGTTTAAGCCTATGTTTTAGGACTCTGAGTCCAGGACCATACGGCTTCTCTGGAATGCAGTCTGATCAGAGGGTGCGTCAAAAGATATCTCGCTGCCAGGTAGAACAGGGTGATTAAACCACCACAAAGATTTTGGATAAACGTAAGGGGAAAACAAATGTTGACAGGTCAATAAAACATGGGAATAATTCACTAAAGGAGATTGTGTAATCTCTCCCTTAATAGAGGCTTTACCTGAAGCAACAGTTCCTACTTACTCTGTGAAACATTCCAAAGTGTGTTTCCAGAAGACAGTATATATCCAAAACACTAAAAGGCATGACTAATGGTAACCTCAGGCAAATTACTCAGTATCTTCAAAGTCAGTTTCTTCATCTGTGAATAATAGGGTTTGGGGGAGGATTACATAAAGTAATGTAAGTACCCTGGCACATAGAGAGCACTCAATACACATTGCCAATGTTTAATGATGGTAATATTTTCACTTGTGTGAGGAAATAACACAAAGATTTGGCAATAAGGACATTCTTAGCTGTGTTTTTAAAAATAGTAGTGAGAAGTTGGAAATAACCTAATGTCCAGAAATAGAGAATGGGTCAAAGAGAGCGTGCTGGTACATCTAGGTGCTAGACTATTAGTTAGTCATTTAAAAGACCATAAAATACGTTATTACATGGTGAGACATTTGCAGTTTATTGTATTTTAAAAAGCAAGCTATAAAATATTAAGGACAGTGTGATGTTTTTTGGCTAAATGTGTGTGTGTGTGTGTGTATATACACACACACACACATATATATAATATAGACATAGATAAAAATCTGGATTGGTTTACCTTACTATGGTCACAATAAGTGGGGAGAATATTATGAATGCTTTTAATTTTCTTATTTTTGCTTCTCTGTTTTAAATCTTTTCCAACAATGAACATGTTTTTCAAGGTCCAGGCTTTGTTGCCTCCCCCTATCTTGCTTAATTCAGCAGGTCTGTGCTGCAGACGACATTCACTAAACCCTCAGTTAACAAGGGTTTTTTGAGTATCCACCGTAGGCCAGACACTGTTCTAGGCACTGGGTGTAGAGGTGAATGAGATGGACGAAGCTGTTCTCATAGAGCTTACATTTTGGTGGAAGAAAAATCCAAAATAAACACATAAAGAAGGTGGGGTGGACCCCACTTCCAGGTGAGGTGTCTATTTCTGGGGAAGCCACTCCTCCTAGCAACATTCATTCCCTACTCCTTCAAGCGCCCTGCAATCTGAGGTCCAACGTCATTTATTGGGATAAAGGCTGCTTATCTCTTGTTAAAGTGCATGATGTCCTTAGGGGTCAGTGCTGTGTCAACACTGGTAATGTATCCCTTAGTATGAGTCATTTCCTGAAAGTAGATTATCTGACCTTGAAGGGGTGAGCGGGAGGCAAGGAAAGTATATTGAGGAAGAGCTGGGGGTCACAGCCTTGCCACTTTCAGAAAAGGAGAGGACATGAAGGTGGAGTCGGGTGGGGCCTGGGTGTGCAGGAAACACTAAAGTGCAGATGCCACTGGGGTCCAAACTCATGTCCTTTTGGAAGTTTCCATGAACTGATCTTGGTTCTAGCAGTTTTCCCATAGATATGAAAACAAAGGTCACTTTCTCTTCTCTGTCCCTCTTCCAATGCTTCCCTTTCAATTGTTCAAAAAAAATTTAAAAAAATTTTTTTTTCAAGTGTAACATAACTGTCATTGATGCCATAAGGCTTGGTTCTCTGGATTCTCTGATACACTTTATCAGATGACATTTCTCCTTGTTTCTCCTATGCAATGATTAGGGATTTTTTACGATTGTGTTGTAGTTACACACGTAGGCACTCCACTTCTCTTATAAAAATAGGTGATCATTGAGGACAGAATTTATGTCTATGGGTCAAGTGTGGTTCAATAACAACTTTCAACGGACACAAAAATAGTGTCCTCATGATGGCAGTTTCCGTACTTATCAGGTGTTTGGTAAATCATTTATGGCATGAAATGAATGTAAAATATGCTACATTAGGGGTGTCACCCAGCCATCCACGCTGGGATTTCAGTCAACAGCTTGTTGCCATGGATCCCCTGCCTTTCCCATACTCACCTCTGCGCCACAACACTGAGGAAGAGGCAAAGCCTGGATCTGAAAGTATTTAAGCCAGGGGGCTGGCATTTCGCCACATGGTCAAAGAGAAGATCTAGCTGCCAATCTGACAGGCTCAGTGGGGTCAGTACTGTGGTAATTGTTCCATAATCTTGTGTATATCAAAGGGATCTTTATTTTTTTTGAGGGTAGGGGAGGGTCAGGAGAAAGAGAAGTATACTTGGATGGCAGGAAATTTCAAATACCAGCTAAGTGGTCAATAATTGAGTTGAATTTAATAGGTTTCAGTTGAAATTTCCCCCCTAGCCAGACTTTTAAGGCCCTTGAACTCTAGGTAGAGAGAGTTGAACATTTGGCATTTTTACAGACCATGAGAGACATGAGACAAGCCCAATAATTCCTGGAGGTAAATCTCACCCTCTCATAACCCAGATCAACTTCACCCAGCAGTGCGGATATTCTAAACCCTTCTTCACCCCAGTACTTTATTGTTTCCCTAGCAACCTGACAGCTTGGGGAGCAGGATGGGGAGGCTACAGTAAACAAAGTGAATTACAGCAGCAGTGGGTGGCTGGCAGAACGGACACCGAAGATGGAGGGACTTGATCTTGCAAGCCAAGGACAGCTTCTGTGGCTGAGGCACTGCAAAGCCCAACACTGTGAGCGGGTTTGCAGGAAGGAAAGAAGGCAGTCAAATGAATGAGGAGAGGGAGAAAGACCTCAAACCCAAGATCTCAAATTCCCCTTCCTGCGAGAAGGGGTCTTGAACATTTATGGGATTTTAGGGAGAGCATGGGTGAATGGGATTGGAAGCTAGAAAGGGTGACTAAAGGTCAAGGAATTGTTGATCTATGCAGGCGCAGTCCATCGTCATGCTTTTTCCTACGTTGCCTGTTCAAAGATGGGGTATTGACATGATCAGGGGGCGGAGACTTCAGTCTCCTCCTCGTCAAAAGGTCACCTGTGGACATTTGCGCAAGCCCAGTAAGAAGGTCTTGACCCATCTGAACTGGGTGGCAAGTGGGCCTCTTAGTTCCTGGAAAACAACTAAAGCAAGTATCATGTGACTTGTACCTCTGGGAGCTGTCATCTATAGAAGCCGTTATCCATCCTTATGTGTCCCATGGGCTGCCTGCTCTTCGGAAGCAGGCAATTATAAAGTTTATTGTTTAAAAAAATGGGCCTTCGGTTATAGTTTACTTCCCTTTAGCTACCCTAAACATAAGGCAACAATAATTTAGCCTTGTTTAAGTAGATTAAAAGTAAAACTTTAATTGTAAAGCACCGATTTCAATCTTACATGGTTTCTTTTTTCTATTTCTCTTCTTTTTGTGTGTGTGTGTGTGTGTGTTTCTCATTTCTTTCCCTCCTAATAGGCTTGACTGTGTTTGTTCTTATATCTGTGCAGGGCAGACAGCAGAGCATTGGTAAGTTCCAATTTTTGGAAAGATGGCTCAGGGGAGCCTGGGTGGCACAGTGGGTTAAGCCTAGGACTCTTGATTTCAGCTCAGATCAGGTCTTGATCTCAGAGTTGTGGGATAGGCTATGAGCTCAGTGGGGAGTCTGCTTGAAATTCCTTCTCCCTCTGCCCTGCCCTCAGATAAATAAATAAAAATCTTAAAAAAAAGGTAACTCAAAGAAAAGCAAAGGGCGAAGAGTCACTTTCCCTAAACCATGAGGTTTGACCATGATTATTTTTAGATACTTGGCATTTTTATTCTGTTATTATTATTTGTTTCCAATATTCCACTGGTACCAGTGATGCCCCTGGTCACAGGCAACACACACAGGAGTGCTGTACAGATGTTTTAAGAGGTCAGTCTTAATATACGATAGTGTTGAGGCATCTGGTCCTGCTTTCTACAATTTCCTCCTTCCACTCCACCTGTCATACTTTATTTCCTGGTCAAGATCCTTGTTTTGTTGTTGTTGTTTAGTTCTCCATCAGGAGTGAATAAATTCTAGAACCCACTCCCCTGCGGTGTCATGCAATAATTTTCAACAGTGATGCAAAAATAATTTTCCTTCATTGTTTGATGTTTACTGTGCATGGACTGTGTGATCTAAGCCTTTGAAATAGAGAACAAACAGATGAAAGCCTTTGCATACTTTCTTCTTGGGGGAGAAATGATCACTATTGCACACGATACATTAAGCAAGTGACATACTATGTTAGATGGTCATAAGTGCTATGAACAGAATAACGTGGAGGTGAGGGCGACGTAAAGTGAGGCACGGCATCTTAATTTTAAAATCAGTTTGTAGGGTGTACCATACTGAGAAGGTGACAATTGACCAAAAGTTTGAAGAAAATGAGGGACAAAGTCATTTTGAAATTCGGGCAAGGGCATTCTGAACAGAGGAGGTCAGCTTTGGCAAAGGCCCTTGGTTGGGGCAGTGTGGCTGGTGTGTTTGAAGAACATGAGCAGGGAGCTGGGGCTCAGGCTGGACCACAGAATGCACTGGAAAAAGGGTAGGAGGTGGGGGCTCAGACGAGGCAATGGGGTAAGGGTGGGGTAAGTACACTGGCTTTGAGGCAAATGGGACTGTTTAGAGGACTTGGGCAAAGGAGGAACTGGCATCTTTTTTTTTTTTTTTTTTTTAAATATCCTAAAGAGAAGAGGGAGACCACTTAGGAGGGTACTATAAGAATCCAGGCCAGGGATGAGGCTTCTCAGACCTGGGAGGTCATGGTGGAGGGGGTCAATGGTCAGATTCTGGATGTATTTATTGCTAATAGATTTTCTTGATGGGTTGCATGTGGAGTTATAAAACAATCTCAGTACGACATACATGTGTATGCTTGCTTGGTTATACCGGAACATGGTAGATAGAATATATACCAAACTGTGAATAATAGTTACCTGGAGGGCTGGCAAGGATGGGGTGAGGAGAATTTTGGCCTCACAGTTCTATATTTCAGTGTTGTTTGGCCTGTTGCAAATCACACTGTTGTTTTTTGTGGTATGGAATCAAAATTCAGTAACTTCTTTGTAAAATGACTGATCCCTGGCGCTCCTTTGACGTGCCCTCACCCGTGTTTAAATATTGGTGGGGCTCATGGAGCAGGTTGTCCCTGGCTCATTCCCCAATCCCCAAAACTTGGCTTTGGCTGTCCGAGTCGGTTTATTTTCACCCTCTGCCAAAGTGCTTGGCATGACAGGGACGGATGTGTACCCTTTGGCCTCACATATATTAAACACAAAGAGAAGATAGCATCTCTGAACGCTTTTGCTGTCTGTGGTGGCACTGGGGTCTATGAAGGAACGCCTAAGCAATCTGGGTGCTTTGTGCCTGCGGCTGTCCAGTTAGTATCTGGGACCATTAACAGGGGGGAAAAAATGAAGCATGATGAGCTCAGCGTCTCAGCCAAGAGATGGGGGGTGGGGGTGGAAGGAAGATGGCTTACCAGTGTTTCCCCTTGAAATTTCTTTCTTACTTTTCCTTTTCTCTGTCTCTTTTTTTGCAAGTCTGATGAAACCAAGATGACAATCAGAGGAGACAGCCGGAGTTTTGTCCTGTGACCTCCTTCCAGAAACATTCCTGCCTGGTTCACAGAAAGATCATCGTGGTGAAAGGAAGGAATGCTTTCCAAAGTGCAAGGACTTACCGGAGCCTTTGTTTATTCTATTCCATGGGTGGGGGGTCCTCAGTCTGCTGAGGACTTGCCCTCACCCACGTCTCCCAACAGTACTTCTGGAGTGTGAAGGTCATTGTCTTCTAGGCCCAGAGCTTGGCTTTCTGCCTTTTTGCATCAGATTTTACTCTGTGTTCTGCTTACTCTGCTAAAGGTAAACTTGAATGAAGCATTCCACCCACTTCCCCATGAACCCGAGGTTCTTTAGGGCATGGGGGACACAGCATGCCCAGGGGACAGTTCCGAACACTCTGGTCAGGTGTTGCCTGGTCTCCATCAAATTTGCCAAAACCTCCCAGGTGCCGCTGTGTCAATGTCCTTGTTCAGTCTCTGCCCCGGACTTGTGTACGACATCCCGTTTGGCGTGCTGGTATGCACCTCACCTTTTGAAAGAAGAGGTATGGGCAAATTACCCATTATCACCCCCAACATTAGGTTATTGTCAACTTAGTACTCCTTTTTTTACAATAGTGATAAGGATAGCATTAAGTAATTATAAATTTATTTATAATCATTTCTGAAAAACCGTACCTCTATGCGTAAGCCTCCTGGGGTCTCCGAAAGTGTTCACTAAGCAGGATTGTTCAAGAAGCTCAAGAAGCAGTGATTGTTGTTAAAGCCTCTCAACTGCCTTGTGAGTTACCTATTGTTATCATACTCACTTTACAAAGTGAGTGTGATGAAACAGACATGAAGCTTCATGACCCCAGGAGGCTTACCCATAGAAGTCAATTAAGCCATGCACGTAGAGAGACTGTGTCTGGCCACAGCAAGACTCAATCAAGGCCACCTAGCACTTTGTGTCCCCACATCAGCATAACTTTGAAGCGAAATAATTTCACAGGAGGGAGGATATTTCAATACGAAGCAAACTCTGTGAATAATGCTTATAAAGCGAGCTTATTTGAATTTGTCAACAAGTTTCTGCTAAATGAAAACAGCTGGAGAGCTATAACTTAAGGCTATAATTAAAGGGTGAGTTAAAAACAGTGCCTGCAGGTCAGGTGGTGCAGAGAGGCCTCACGGTGGGCCAGGCACACTCACTTTTGCTTCCCGTCTTCTCAGTGGGACTTGAGAATGCGGTGGCTTCCAGTGCCGGAAAAGTAGTGTCCCCGGGGTTTGTGGCCAGTGTGTGCAGCAGGTTGGATGACAAGCAAAACGATGAAGGGGCATTAAAATCACTAGAACGGGGGTGCCTGGGTGGCTCAGTTGTTAAGCGTCTGCCTTTGGCTCAGGTCGTGATCCCAGGGTCCTGGGATTGAGCCCTGCATCAGGCTCCCTGCTCAGCGGGAAGCCTGCTTCTCCCTCTCCCACTCCCCCTGCTTGTGTTCCCTCTCTCTGTGTCAAATAAATAAATAAAATCTTTAAAAAAAAAAAATCACTAGCACGGTGATTTTTAAACTTTTAAGTTCCAGGAACCCTATACACTCTAAAAAAATTATTGAGGACCTCAAAGAGTTTTTTACCCCATCCCCCACCCACTTCCCTTACCCCCCTGTCTTTTTCCCCCCTCTCAGCTGTGTGGTTGCGGAGAATAGACTTCCTCGGGTTATCTCAGAAAAGGCAGATTTAGTTTATAGCTACAAGTGGCCTGAACTTGACCTGTGTAACTCTCCCTGGCTTAATTTCATGGGCTACATCTTCTCTTTCCCATAAAGCCTACCCATCACCATTCTTTTCCCTCCTTACTCACACTTCTGCTCCCTCAGTTTCAAACTTACTCATGCCTTCTCTAGCCTCCTTCTCAAACTCAAGACATTTTAGCTTAAGCTCCTGTGGATAACTGCACATTGATGTCTTCAAGCTCACATGGATAAGAGAAGAGCTGTACTCGGTCATATTTTTGTGCCAGTCACGGCATATTCACTGGAGACAGTATGGATCCGCTGCCCTTGGGCCCAGTGCCCCTCTGAGCCCATCAGCTGGGAGTGGTGGGCTGGGTTACCTGGTGCAGAGTGTACTTCTTCTGTGTTCTTTCTAAGGTGGCTGAGAGTTTACCCTACTTTGATTAAACTTGCACTTTCTTTTGAAACTTCCACATATTCGCAGTGTTCTTCAGGGGCTCCTCCCTAAGACCCTAATCTACTATGAAGTGTGATGTAGCCATGAAACAAGTAGGCTGGGGAGACACCTGACTGAATAGGATAGGATTTGAATCCTGTCTTGGTCACTGGCTCCCTGTGTGACCTTGGATAAATTATTTAACTTGAGCTCAATGGGAAACATCATTTTAAGAGGGAAATGATATTTTAAATGGCTTCTTTTTATTACTCTATTTATGTCAAGCCTTAGGGTGATTCATGTGCCTACGCAACCATAAAATGTCCAGGAATGTCATTTAGTGGTTCTGATGTCACCACACTGCTGAGGTTTGAGTAGTGACCTCTTCCAGCCATTGTCAACATCCATTTTATGGATTCTCAACTCTTGTTAGCCTCAATCTTTGATCTGGAGCCAGAAAGTCATTATATCGTGAACTCAAATGAGAGCCTCAAGTTGAATACTTTTTGTATTCCAATTTAATGAGATATTTTTTCTTATAATGAAACAGCTACTTATTTCCTTAATCCAATGAAGTTCATCAAACAGGCAGTATAAAATTAGCTTATAAAATTTTCAATTACTTATATAATGTAATGGCTCATTTTGTAAGTGAAACATACATACATTAATGATAGGATCCTGAAGAAAACAGTTGAGAAGAAGGAAAATGATATCAAAAGCCACAGTGATCTTGGTTATAGGGGTAGAGTTTAGTGATTCATTATTTGCATACAACATCCAGTGACTTGCTTATTCTCAGAGACCATGCCTCAGTCATCTGGGCTCCAAACCACAGAGTCACCTTTAATTCATCTTCTCCTTTATCCCTGAGATCTCACGAAGCTCCAAATCCTGAGATGCAACCAGATTTTGTCCATCACACTGTGGCCTGGTCCAGCCCAGGGACATTGACCAGAAACCCATGGCAATGGTATGTGTTTTATCAGAGGCTCCTGTTAAGTGTGAATCAGAGCTTCTGCACACGGGAGTGAGGCTGGGGAAAAACTGGGAAGCAGCTCCTCCTTTCTGATTCTGCAACAGAATGTCCAAACCTGTTATATATGAAAGCTTCATTCGGAGAAGGGTTTGGAAGATGTTTAAGGGAAGTCAAAATCATAAAGCCATGAGTGTACCTCAAGATTTGAGTGTAGTTCCTAAGAGGCAGCAGATCATCCCTAGAGTCCTTCCTAGCCTAAGAGAGTGACTGTGTGCCTTGTGAAGCCATGACATGGAGAACAACTACAGATCTGACAGGAAATTGCTGTAGATGGGAATTCAGCATGAGGCAAAATGTCTTGTTTTGCTGTTCTCAGCCTCCTGGGTCTCCAGGGTTCAGGGCTAAAATGTTGGAGATTAAGAAATGCAGAGGAACGTTATGACATGCGTCTGCAGGTCATTTCTTCAAATCAAGGCTTAGACAATCAGTTTCTAACATCTATATTGTGAAAAATTTTCCTGGACTAATCCTGTGGGTTGAGAGAGTAGCCAGAGGTCAATATTTACTTCATAGCTCCCTTTAAAGGCTGAGCTACAGTGCATTTAAAAGAGTAGGGAGCTGGCCTCAGGGACATCCAAAGGTCTCTCCCTCTCCATTATAGATGGTCTCTCTTGAGCATCCCAGCCAGGAAGTTGTCTTTTCAATAGACTTGGTGAACTTGGAGCTAGCCTTCAGACCTCCTGAAGGGCCTGCAAAGAGTTCCCAGCCCCTAGGAAGCCTGGCAGGAAACTCTGGGAGCGGGGGACACATGTGACCCCCTGTTCTCTCAGCTTGTGGTTCTAGGATGTAAGGTCAAAGTTGTGGAGTCTGGGGAAATCTGAGTAATGTCATGAAACACAAGCTGTAGCCTGACCTCCTCATCCTGCCCCAGATTATCTGCTTCTGATAACCGTGTTGTGGGAACTCCTCCCAAACTGATTTGGGGAATCTTCAGGAACGCTCTTTCACTCAGCCTCACTCCAGCATGGACAGTGTGCTTTTCAGGGATTGTCCAGAAGAGCCAGTGAACTTCGAGGACCTCTTGGCCCTGGGGAGTCTGTTTGGAGCAGCAGGCCAGTCACATTTGAAGGTTTGGAAGATCCTTTAGGGAAGATTAGCTTGGTCACATCGTCTTGGAGGTCTTTCCCAAAGCTTCTGGCCACAGGACTAGTTGCTCATTGGTGGGAAATTCTTGGTGGGACTAGAAATGAAGTTTTGCCTCCGTTATGCTGGAGTCCTCTTTCTATCCAAGATTATGGGTTCTGACTTTTATGAGATTTTTGTTTGCTTTTTTTTTGCCATTTCTACTGTTAAATTAGAAATTCTTTTAAAACATTTATTAATAGTATTGTTTAGTTTCTAATGGAGAGAGATACTGTTAGTGCCTCCTCCATATTTCCATGCATGCCATCCAACTTCTTTTAGCAGCTTTATTGAAATATAATGGATATTTTACTAACTGTACATATTTAATGTATAAAGTTTTATGGATTTCAACACATATACACATCTGTGAAACCATCACCACAATCAAGATAAAAAGCATTTCCATCATCTCCAAACGTTTTTTTCTGTAAGGGCTCTGGTGGAGGAGAACTTTTATGGCAACAATAACACTACTACTACTACTATTATTGTGTACTTGCCTGGGTCCAGTGAGTGTTATATACTATTATTAGCCTTATTTTTCGGATACGAAAACTGAGGCTTAGGCAGGGCAAGGCACCTTTCTAGAGCCACACAGCCACAAAATATGTGACCTGAAGGTCATCTTCCTTTTAATAATTACTCCACATAAAATTGTCCTGTTCTCCTGACCTTGCCTTTGATACTGAGCTATGAATACTCCAACTATGATGAATTCTCCTACACAAGCTCCTGAACATTTTAAGAGGGAGAAGAGTATAATTTTTTTCTTACATAATTTTTTTATATCCCTCACCTCGTAATTCGTTGAAGAAAAGGGAAGAAATTCAGCAAATTACAAGAAAGAAAGAAAGGAAGAAAGAAAGAAAGAAAGAAAGAAAAAGAAAGAAAAGAAAGAAAGAAAGAAAGAAGGAAAGAAAGAAAGAAAAAGAAAGAAAAAAGAAAAGAAAATAAAGGGCGCCTGGGTGCTCAGTCGTTAAGCGTCTGCCTTCGGCTTGGGTCATGATCCCAGGGTCCTGGGATCAAGCCCCACATCGGGCTCCCTGCTCCCTCTCTCGCTGTGTCTCTCTCTGTCAAATAAATAAATAAAATCCTTAAAAGGAAAGAAAGAAGAAAATAAAGAGAGGGAGGGAGTCAACACCATACCACTAATATTTTGAGATTTCTTCCCTGGAGTATTTATCTAAGGTATGTTTGAAGCATAAAATGTCAAAACTTGAAATTTTACTTGAAACTCAAGTAGCTTCTCTAACCTGGCTGAGAATGTATAGCTTGTTTAGAAATTCCAATGGGGGTGAAGGTCAATAGGTTACAGGACTAAAGTTAGAACATGTGTGTGAAATAGAAAGAATATGAGGTTTTGGAATTTGGAATTCTGCAAGCTGGTCTCATCTGGCTCAGGACTGTGGGCAGTTGAAGGTGCTGAAAGCACAAGTCGTTCTGGAATTCAGGTGGAGTCCTGGAGCTGGAGGGTGCCTCAGTCTTGGAGCTTCTGCCTAGGATCTTCTCGGTCTGACAGTTCTGATCAAGTCAGCTAGGCAAAACCAGTGGATACTAGTCATGTTTCCTTCAGTGACAGAGGGAATCATGATGATAGGTCATTAGCATCCAGCCGTTTAGTAATTGTCATTAACAACATGGTGTGGGGGTAGGTGGAGAGATAGGAACTAGGAGGACTGGCCATTTGTTTCTTATATATTTTCTTCAATATCTCTTCTTTTACATCCTGGGGTAGACCTCTTTAGACAGACAATTTTGGCATCTGATTATCTTCTACAATTTGTGTTAAGAAATTTCCTGTGAAAGAACAGTTTCTTAAATTTTCTGCAAATAGAAATTCAATCACACCTAAAAAACAATTTTTGAGAGGTCTTTTGTGTCCACCGCTATGATAGAAAATTGTGCAAGATTCTAAGAAAGCACACAACTTTATTTTGACTTTCGAAGATATAGTAAGGATGCAAGACATAGAAACGTAGAACAAATAATAATGGAAGATGTTATAGGTCTCAAAATTATAAAGAATGGTTGTGTTGGAGATAAGAGACATCCATTTCTCAGGACATTCCATTTGATGACCCCATGGCTCATGGATTTCCAGCTGTAGGTCTCAACTTTTTAGTGGGTTGCAAAATTTAATTAAGTTGATTATGTCTACCATTTTAAAAATACAGTAGAAAATATCAAAGTGTCAGGTCAGGTCATGGACTTTTTTTTCCCAGTTGTAAACATACACATATATGCACAAGTGTATGTGATGGGTTTCTCTATAAAATGTGTTTCTTCCCATAGATTCAATCAAACAAGTTTCAAAGATGCTCCTTGAGCCGAAATAATCCCCAAACTAGATCTTTGTTGCTACCATTTATTAAACGCCTAAAAATTTCCAGGGCCATTAATAATGATGCTTTAAAAAAGCTTTTTAGGAAATTACAGTAACAACATGCCCAGTGCATGAGTCAGCCAGAGGACAGTCTTCATAACAGCTAGCATTTCTTGAGCGCTGCTCATGTGTTGGACATTGTGCTAAATATTTTTCATATATTATCTAATCTACTTCTCATCACAATACTCTGAGGAGGCTACTATTCTTCCTGTTTTTCAGATGATAAAGCTGAGGTTTCAAGAGGTAGAATAACTTGCCCCTGGTCACTCAGCTAGAACTCAATCCCATGCCTATCTGGCTCCAGAGACAAGGCATGTCACTACCACACTATATTATTTTCCAGGAACAAATCCCTCATGGAAAGCTTTGTGATTTGCAAAACTTCCTTTTGCTGTCTCCTTTGAAATGTTCTTCAGTTAGCACTAGGATCATTCAACCCCTTTTGATTGTTACAGAAGGCCGATAAGAGGTGTTTCTATGGTTATGGGTGTGTAGGTTGGGGTGCTCTTGGGGGAAGTTGATTCCTGCTCTGATTCTATAAGACTTGTTTCCTCCTCCTACAGACTTCTGCCCTGACAGGCCCAAAGTCTCAGATTCTGAGGTAAGCCTGCCTATCCCCTCTGAATGAATGAAAGTTAAGCTATATTGCTAAACTGCTCTCCCTCAAGAAGGAAACATGGAGACTGGGACAGAGATCCGGGTGTGGAGGGGCTGGTGCCAAGGGATGTGAAGTTGGGCAGAGTGTTGAAAGGGAGGCTGAACAGTGGAGACACTTTTATCCCCACTCAGTGGGGATAAAGATGGTGAGAGCTGTAGGCGAGCAAGATGAGGACTCTCTTCCATCTCCTCTTTGGAATCTTCAGGAACATCCTCCGCCTAATGCATTGTAGGCTTGAGTCTCAGTATTCTGAGTATATAAAGAAACAAGTTAGTACAGTGTGAATACAGATCTCCTCACCATGAGACAATCAATATGTATTCTCCCTCTTCCCTCCCTCCTTCCTCTCTTCCTCCCTCCTTTCTCCCTCTCTCCTTTCTCCCTCCCTCCCAGCCTTCTTCTTTCTCTCCCCCCTCTTCCCCCTCTCCACCTCCCTCCCCCCTCTCTCTCATACCCACCTACTCATGATACATTGTATATATTTATGGAAACATTTTCCTTACATAGATATATAATGTATGACAAAACATACCAAAGTCTTAACAGTTTTTAGCTCTTCTTAGTAGGATTACCAATCATTTTTATTTTTAATGGTTTTGTTTTTTGTTTTTTTTTGGTATTTTCTAAACTTTAAGGAACATGTATTAAATTTATCTCCAGAAGAATCGCTTCTTGGCCTTTTGGCTAAGATCAAGTGAAATTTATCTCCAGAAGAAATGGAAGCAAATAGCTCTTTATCGGCCATTTTCCTCTTAGAGTTTTAGAGGGAGAAAGACTTGTGAGGACAGGGAGTATTTGAGAGCTAATTGGGGGATGCTGGCAGGGAAACCAGGGCTCCAAAATCTTCCCATAGTCCACTGTCACTGAGGGATGATTGGTTAAAGGCATTAGAAAAGCATAAATATAGCCTTGCATTTCCTTCCTGAAATCCCTCAGGGGAAAAGGCAGGGAGTGGGAGTACAAATGGTGGGGTGATAAGACAGTTTCCCACGTTCTGTGTTCAGAAGGAGAAAAGAGGTTGTTTTAAATATTAGAAGGTGGAGAAACGGATATTGAACACTAGCTGCTCCTGCATTTTTGTTTTACCTTATTTTAAAATACTATTATCATACTTGTGTTTGTGCGCCCCCCCTCCCCCCGCCACCGCCTGTGCTGAATTCAGAGGGTCTGATTCTCTAAATCTCAAATTGGCATTTTATAGAGGGTTTGCTTCATGTATGGGTTTGTTTTTTGGTTTGGGGGGGGGGTTCTTTTGAGGAGAGGTGAAGATGTTAAATGAAGAGAAACAAGGAGAAAAGGCGAGGCCAGACAGAAGGTCTGGCGTCCTTCGTCCAGTTCAAGGAACATTTAGAAGTGCTCACTTGAGAGTAGCCGCTAGCAGTTCAGAGTAAGAGCAGATCGAAGAAGAAGGCGGACACCCTATCTGTCAGGAGCACAGTCTACTACAGCGGGCATCATCCCAGCAGCACCTGAGCATCACCTGGGGCCTTCCGAAAGACACTGATGCCAGAGCCGCGCCCCAGTCCCCTTGATCAGAATCTCCCGGGTAGAGTCTGAGCATCAGTACTGATCTAGTAAGTGTTTTAATTTTAATTCGAGTATAGTTAACATACGGTGTGGTGTTAATTTCAGGCGTCCATCGTGCTGATTCAACCCTTCCACACATCACCCAGTGCTCATCATGACAAGCGCTTTCCCCTATTTCCCCCATTTCCCCATCCCCTGGTAACCGTCAGTTTGTTCTCTATCGTTAAGAGTCTGTTTCTTGGTTTCTCTCTCTCTCTCATTTCCCTTTGCTCGTTTGTTTTGTTTCTTCAATTCCACATATAGGTGAAATCATATGGTATTTGTCTTTCTCTGACGGACCAGTATTTTTAAGAATCACTCGAAGTGACTCTAATATGCAGCCAAGATTGAGCACAACAGTCTAAAAGCAAATGTAGAGGTGGCAGGTGGTTGCAGCTTCACGTACCGTGAGCTATGTGAGGAACGTGTGAGTCCTGCTTGACGAGGACCGAGGAGGAAGAGATCAGTTTGGGCTTGGGACGAGATGCCTCCCAAAAGAGTCACCGAAGAAGGAAGACTTAAGCTAAATCTGGAAGGATTAGGAGTTGACCAAATCAGACAAAGAGGGTGGGGTGCAAAGAGCTCAGCCAGTGCCAAGGCCCGGAGGCCTGCCATGCTAGAGTACATCCTGGAGCCGTCCGGGAGCGGGGGCGGTGGTGGGGGGGGACAGACAGTGTACGAGTTTGCTAGGGCTGCCGTAACAAACACCGCAGACTGCGTGGCTTCAACGGACAGAGATTTATTGTCTCGTGTGCAATGAGCACGCAGCACGGAGCATGCAGATGTGGTGACGTGTTCTAGTTCCACGGGCCTAAGATGGGGCAATGCAAGAAAGCTTTTACACATACACGGGGAGCCTTGCTAAGACTTGGGGGCAACTGATATGCCAGCTGGGAATGGGAAAGGGCAACTGGATCACAAAGTAACTCAGGGGTGTAACTGGGAGGTTGGTAGTGTGTTTAAACAGAAACGGAGAGGTCCATCTTTCAGGGGAGAGAGTGAGTTCAGGGTCAGGTTTGGTGGGAATGAAGTGAGAGAGGACCTCCTTCAGCAGACCCCTAGAGACACAGAACTGCAGCTGGAGACAAGTTGGGGCTGGAGATGTGGAGAGGAGGCCCACCACGGGGAGCAGAGAGTTGAAACTCTGAGCTGTTCCTGGCCCAGAGGGAACAACAACATCAACAAAAAGGGGCAGCAGGGAGCTCGTCTGTCTCCCTGTCCTTGTACACTAATCCTCTCCTATCCCCCCAGAGCACAGGAGCTAGGTCAGGAGGCCAAAGATAAATGGTGACTTGGCTTCTTCGCCCAGGCCAGCTAGGATGGCTGTGACCACTAAGATGCTGGCTCTCTCAAAGGCTGCCCTGGGCTGTGTGAAAGTGTTGGAAACCAGTATCCCAGGGCTGGCAGGTGGGTTGTTCTGGGAGGATTGGAAATCTGAGCTACCATCAAAAGCATGGCCATTGAGTTTCCCCTAACAGATATTTCAACATTCTGCTGGGCCTCTCAGAGGAGAAAAATATGGCCTCCAGAGTACTGAGGACTTCCATGGGTACAGAATGACTCTGAGGCTTCCTTGGGAGGTCCCTATAAAAGTCGGCTTGCTATTTCTCCCCTCCTTTCCACAAGCAGATCTTGCGTAAAGCCTGTGCTCCACAATTTGGGCCACGAGGCTAGGAAAGCTCCTTGAATGATACATGGAAAGAGTACTGGATTAACAGTTAGGAGACCCAAGTGCTCAGTTTCTTTCTTTTTTTTCTTTAAAAATTTTTTTTTCTTTATTTGGGGAGGGGAGGGACAGAAGGAGAGAGAGAGAGTCTGAAGCAGACTCTGGGCTGAGCACAGAGCCTGATGCGGGGCTGATCCCGAGATCAGTTGATCACGACCCTGAGACCATGACGTGAGTAGAAACCAAGAGTTGGATGCTTAACCGACTGTGCCCCCCAGGCGCCCCCCGAGTGCTCAGTTTCTAAGACACTCAGCAAATCACTTTGCAGACACTGAGAAAAAACAGACCCTGAGTCTATTTCTTCACCTCTAGCATGAGAAAGGTAGACGATATGATCTCTAAAGCTCCTTGAAGCTCCAAAGTTCCATGCTTTGTGTGTCCTAACTGGAGCTCAGACCAAGGATCTACCTGAAATGGGCAGGTCAGTCTGAAATGGGCGGGTTTGTGAGAATGGACAGGTGAGTGGATTCTCTTCATGCTGTTTTGCTTTCTTTGGCCCCAAAGTTGGTTACCTTCCCTGTTGTCATCTGTCACCTGATGTTTACTCGGAGAACTATAATCAACAAAAATTGCTACATGCAAGCAAGTTTTAGCTAGATTGACTTCTGGGCAATGAAACCAAACAGTTGCTCTAAGAATATATTTGCCCTTTCTCAGCCACCGTGGCACCACAGACAAACTTCTCCCACGGCAGTGGGCCCCATTTGCCAATCCGTGCAGGTAATAAGCAGGCTTTTCCCCTGGTCATGGAAGTTTTCTTGCCGTGGCATGAAAGGAAGGCATTGTCAGTTTTATTATTATTTTTGAATGAAAATGTTTTGAATCATTTGTATGATGACTCCTCCTCTAGAACTGGGTGGAGTAGTGACTAAGTTCAGGGAGGGCCTTACAGGGCAAGCGAGGCCTCCTGGTAGTTATGGGAGGGCATTTTTTCTTGAACAGCAAATACCTTACTTGACTAATTCCAGGTGGCCAAAGGGACAGTCATTCCACGTTCCACTGCTTAAATTTTGGTACTTGAGATATAAACATGAAATCAGAGAATAACAGACCCATGTTTCATAGGGGGAAGGAAAACATTGATGCTTCTTCATATGTAAATATATGCATTTGGTATCTTAAGGAAGATACTGGGTATGTGCTAACCTCTGGTTTTCTACATGCTCTCCGACCTAATACTTCGGATTTCCCATTTTATAATGCAGAGGGATGTCTCAGATGCTGCTAGAGACTGGTTCTGGGCTGAGTTAGGATGTTTTGGGGGCACATGTACTTCCAAAGACCAGAAATAATACTATATTTTAAAAATCCTGAATTCCATTTCTTCTATTTGTTTTTCTTTTCTTTTCTTTTTTTTAGCTGAAGGAAGTGATTTTATTTTATTTTGTTTTCTGTAACACTGCAACAAAAACCAAGCTATTAAAGAGACTAGGCATAGTTTTGAACCCATGGACAACATACCTTAAATGGGTATAAAGTCCTAGGAGGACCATGGGGAAATGGTCTTTCTGACTTCCAAGGTTAGAAAAAAATTGGAGAATACCCACTGTCTATCCCCCCTCCCCTCCTGCCCCACACACGTGGTTCCTCAGCCCAGGTCCATGTAGATTGAGGAAGCCATGCTTGGTGTAGGGACTGCAAGGCTGGCTGATTCTGTAACTCCCTTTGGAAGGACATTTCAAGCACCCTTCCTACTCATTTTCTTTCTTTCTCCATTCTGCCTCCTTTTCTCTAATTAGAGTTGCATATGTTCCAAAAGTAACAAATGTTTGAAAAGCAAGATCTAATCAGTCATCAGACTTATTTTGTAAGTTAAATAGCACCAATTTTTTAATCTTTGCTTCAAATCTTTAAAAATATTTTTAGATGTCTGATGAATTGTCGGTTTATTGCTAATTCCTAGAACTTTCTCATTTCACAACGTCTCTCAAATTGTGAAGATTCCTCTCAGATCAGCTCCTGCATAACTCAGAGCAGAAATACACATTTGTCTAAAAGCCCCGAGTGACCCCTCCCCTGCCCAGAGAGTTCTTTTTTGGCAACTTCACTTTAGGAGCAGCAATCCTGACAAGAGCAAGCCATATTCAGCAATGGAGGTGACAGAAGAGCTGTCAAGAGCAAACAACAGACCGACCAAATGCATCAGGCTGGGGCCAGTTATAAAAAGATCAAGTAGCTCTATACATCTTCTCAGCTCCTAGGCAGTCAATGGGTTTTAAATACCTTAAAATCAATAATTGATTTTCATCATAATGACCATGGGTCATTTTGAAAAGATGCTGCTCACAAAGGGTATGAGCAGTATAATCCATTTAAAGAGTTGGAGAAGTGTGTTTCTTACTCTAGAATGCTTTCCAACCAAGTTTATTCAAGCAAATTTAGTCTTGGCATGAAAAGAGGTCAATTAGCTAGCAATTTTGCTGATACGTATTGTCAGAAAAATGTCAGCCAAGAGATTTTTCTGTTAGCAATGCAAAAAGATAGGGAAAGTGGGGGAGAAAAGAGGAAGGACAAGTTTCCTTGGGTAATTAGAAATAGGTAGGGGCGCCTGGGTGGCTCAGGCGTTAAGTGTCTGCCTTCGGCTCAGGTCATGATTCCAGGCCCTGGGATCGAGCCCCGCATCGGGCTCCCTGCTCCGCGGGAAGTCTGCTTCTCCCTCTCCCACTCCCTCTGCTTGTGTTCCCTCTCTCGCTATGTCTCTCTCTCTGTCAAATAAATAAATAAAATCTTTAAAAAAAAAAAAAAGAAATAGGTAGAGGACTGGGTAGAACGAGGTAAAGGGTAGGAAGGATGTACCTGGCTCTGGGTTTTTATTTTGCTCAGACATTTATTTTGAACACTCAATTTGAAAATGTACAGCAACCTCCGGGTTAAAAATGGCACCACGAGTCCTCTGAACGTGTGTGATAGTGTAGAGTAGGAGAAAGTAAAATTGGGGTTTCACCTCAAAAGTCCTTCCCCATGTATACGGTAGCTTCCTGGCTTTTAACATAAGCCACCCTGTCTAGTGGAATGTGCACCAGGCTTCTGAGGACAGGTGGGGGAAAAATTCCAGGAAAGCCGCTAGTTTGAAACTATACCTATGTGCAGCAACGTGCTCAGCTTTGATGACAAGTTCATCTTTCTCTATCAGGATTGCTTTTTGCTTGTTTGGATCTTTATCAAATATGGAGCTTAGGTCATGTGCCCCTTGAGGTCATCAACTTGAACTACACTAAGCCCTGCAGAGTTCTGCAAATGTTCTCAATTAATTATTCACTTAACAAATATTTATTGAGTGCCAACTATGTGCTAGGCAGGTTCTAGACCTGAAAGAAATCGACCAAAATTCCCACCCTAACAGAGATCACCTTTCTGGAGGATATACATAGTTTCTGTATATGCTGGTTTGTTGTTGTTGTTGTTTGTTTGTTTGTTTCTAACCAAAAGGAAATCAAAGCGAGTGAAATGTGAAGCAAGAACAAAAAACACTGATGAAGAGAAAGGATCCAGCTGCACCGGGGGCCTCAGAGGCGAACTCATCCCAGATCTGGCTAGGCAGCAGGATTGACAGGGGAGCTGCTAGAAATACAGTGTGAGGTCTTACCCAAGCCTCCTCTGAATTTGTATTCTAGGTGCAAGGTCCAGGAATACATATTCTCAATAGCTCCCTAAGTGCTTCTGATGTGGCCGGTCCAGAACGGTGCCCAAACTCGTGTTTGGAAATCATTAAGCTAGTTGTTCTCCTGATGTTTGTATCTGTCAGCATTCTATCAGGAAACAAAAAACACATTCAGTTGGATAAATATTGCACAAAAGTGTGGTCAGGCTATTGGGAAACCCCAAATGATGGCGTGGAGCCCCGAGGTTGGTCAAGGGGCCAACCATTAACATCAAGCCTGAAGAAGTGGGAAGAGCAGGGAGGCAAAAACCTGGAGGCAGTGAGGGCTGGGTGCAGAGGGCTTCTGGACAGGAGCTATGACCTTCAGCTGCTAGAAGCATTCAGCGGGTTTGAGCCAAATCCCAGGGCCAGAAGTCCACTGAGGTAGGCCACAGAGGCCAGCCTCTAGGGTGCAAAGAAGGATGGAGAAAAAGGTGGACAGTGGACCTGAACGGGCAAATGAAGATATTCAGCTCAAGCCTTTTTTCAGCTGTAGGAATATATGAAAATATAGTACCCAGATTAATCTAAAGCCATATTCCTAATACTTCATGGCAAAATTGTCTTCATGAGTGATCCAATCTTAGCCTCTTTACTAACTTTACGTGGTACCCCACAGACAATAAAATGGTACGTCTTTGTTCTTCCTCTTATTTTTTTGAGAGCATTAATATTTATTGAGTAATCATATTTCATGTATTACAATCATTTTATTTTAATTTATGAAACAGGACTTTGAAGTAGGGATTACTTTACAGAAAAGGAAATTAATGCATAAAGAAGTTTAAAAATTTACCTTGGGTCACATGGTATATAAGCGGAAAACCATGATTCAAGGTCAGATTTGTCTTCTATCAATGTCCATGCTGTTAACCTGTATGCTAATTTTTTAAGCCTCTCCAGGAAAATGTAAACCTGGTCTCTCTCAGTCACTTGGAAGGCTAGGTTCTAGGCCTTTTTCAAGAACAAGAAACACAATTTCTTGCATTTTTTAATACGGTCTCATATTCATTCAGTACTTACCAATTTTTGTGTTTGTTAAATATTACATATCTCCACGTTCATACTCAGGAAGCAATTTAGGCCTTGTGGATTAACCGTTTATTACTTTATGCATTACTTTATGCATTCGTGACTCAATGCACCAGGTTGGTACATTTTCTCTGTGCTCTGCGGGTACTTCTGTGCTTGGAACACAATTAGGTTGACCAACTGTTCCCGTGTGTCCCAACTGAGGGGTTTCCTAGGACATGGAACTTTCAGTGTGAAAACTGGGATAGTCCCAGAAAAACCAGGATGATTGGTAAATGCCAGTGTTCTGTTTGTTTGTTTGTTCTTAAGATAGTTTCAGTTTTGTCATTGAGAGCCTCATAATAAATTCTAAAAACATTTACAAAAATTATTAAAGTCTAATTTTCTTCACATTTCCCCTCTGTTTAGGCCCTGGTTAAGTCAATCCTTACAGTATTCTAAGTCTAGTTTCTGGTCTTTATTTAAGACAAATAAGCTGAGGCACAGAAGTCACATGATAGGATAGGGACAGAGAACTTAGAGAAGCTTCAGCCCAGACAAGTTATCTCGGTGGCCAAAGTTGGGATGGCAAGTGCTGAAGGATCTGGGTCATCCTTAACACAGCCCAGATCCCCATCTCCTGCGATGTCAGTCCTAGACATGTGGTACTTGGCTCCAAATGCAGAGCTTATTACATGATGTTGTCATTGTGTGTTTATTGCTTATCTCCCTTGGTAGACGAAGATCATTAAGGACAAGGGCGCAGATGTCTCAGGATTTAAACTGGGCCTGTCCCATGGCAGCAGCCAGTGACTTGTTGGGTAATATCCGGGACACAAGGGAGGTACATTTACTCAAGATTCGTTCCTGTACTTTCTCTACTCATCATGGAGCTTGACTTTGGTATCATCTTTGAAATATATAAGGCACTTGAGGTGGGGATGGGGGAGCAGGGTGTCTCACATTATAGGAGAATTGTCTGCTAAATAAGTTTTCCAATCTCATTCCCCAAAGACTGATGTGTCCTGGGGACTCTGCCAACTCCCCGCCAACTCTACAAGCATCAGGGTACAAAAATGAAGACAGCCCCAGGTCCTCTAGATTTGCTGGCTTTCTGACTCTCACATGGCCTTCACCTTTCCTTGTTGTTTGGGGGATGCCAGACTAATGAAAAAAGTTTCTTTTTAAGGGGGCAAAGATTGGGTTCAAGTAAGTGACTGAAGCTTCTGTAGGAAAACTTGCAGGAATCCATCCATCTTGTGCGGTCTTACTAAAGGTAGAGGGAAAGATGATGAAGAAGGAACTCATACTTAACAAAGTCCTTATTTTGTGCCTGGTACAGTGCTACTGTTTTATACATCTAAATGCATTTATTCCATGCCAAACTACTATGAGATTAATTCTCATTTCTACTTGCAAGTAAGACTGAGATGTTGTTGTACAACTTATCCAAAGTCAGATAGCTAGCAAGAGGCAGAGGTAGCATCTGAAACCAGCTCTGTTAAACTCCAAAACCTCCACCCTTGTTTGCTAATACATCGTCGTGAAGCATCACAGGAGCCTCTTGGGGACCCTGAAAAATCTCTGGACTGGCTCCCTGGGCCACCAGCTTTCTTCCAATTTCTGATGTCACCCAGATAGGAAGCATTACCAAGAAATGTTGAGTATTTCCAGAGAAAGCCTACTGGATGCACGGAGCTAATAGTGGGCAGGTAAGGGAACCTCTCTAAAAGGAGGACCTGAAGAGTGGCAGAAACCATGGCTTTGGGACTTCCTCATATTATCAGGGGGAAAAGATCCCATTTATAAGTGCTAATGAAGCTGTGGTTCTATTTCGCCAGTATCAATTATTCACGGAGAATTAACAACTGCTGAAGATCGCCCCACCCAGTATGGCCAACAGCTGGCCTTCTGTAGTGCCCAGCCTGCGTGTTTGGGTCTAGTCTTTTGAAGATCAGTGCCCTCTGGAGGTTGAAGTCAGAGAAGCAAATGCAAGAGAGAAAAGTGACACTCAGAGTCTTCCATCTCTGCTCCTTATGTAAGTCCCTGCCTCGAAGTCCATTAGAACAAAGGCTGGGGGACCTCGGAGGAATGTTTTTTCCTAGTGTGACCCGAGTAGCATGGACTAACCCACGGAACCACTGGGTTAGTCCTGGGGGATCAGGTGTTTCCTCAAATCAAAGCCCCAGGTGCTGGTTTGTTTCCCATGCTGGATCTTCCCACGGACTCTATCCTATTTGCCTGTCTCCAGCTAATGAGGCCTTGGGAGTAACCCTCCACCAAGGCAAATTCCCAGTGAAAAAGCAGTACCACTACACATGGAAGACTCAATGCCAGTGTCG
>NC_138376.1:35666162-35688495 GCF_054177405.1 Leptonychotes weddellii | reverse complement strand
ATTGACTTTCTCTGCTTGACTTATTTCACTTAGCATAATCTCCTCCAGTCTCATCCATGTTGATGTAAAAGTTGGGTATTCATCTTTTCTGATGGCTGAGTAATATTCCATTGTATATATGAACCACATCTTCTTTATCCATTCATCTGTTGAAGGGCATCTCGGCTCTTTCCATAGTTTGGCTGTTGTGAATATTGCTGCTAGGAACATTGGGGTGCATATGGCCCTTCTTTTCACTACATCTGTGTCTTTGGGGTAAATACCCAGGAGTGCAATTGCTGGGTCATAAGGTAGCTCTATTTTTAAATTTTTGAGGAACCTCCACACTGTTTTCCAAAGTGGCTGTACCAACTTGCATTCCCACCAACAGTGTAAGAGGGCTGCAAATTCTTAAGAACGAGGACCCAGCACAAACAAACAGGACGACTCCGTGTGATTATGGAGCTCAGACAGTGGAAAGAGCTCTGGCTGAGGAGTCAGCCACTAAGCGTAGTCCTGCCACTGACTTCCCACGTGATTGGCTGCATCAAACCCTTCCTGAGCCTCACCTTCTACACCAGTAAAATGAAGTGGTTCTCACGCTTGTTTCAGCTGGGAGCCCTTTCTCCAAATAAATGTTATGGAGCAGCTACAGGCAGAAAGAGAACTGATCTGGCTGAACTTGGGATGTGAAACCAAGACCCTCACCTGTTCGGCTTTTCCTGATTCCCCACAGGCGCCTGTATGGAAACCTCCTCCACCATTTCAGGACCTTCCAAGCATCGTGTGAAACGTTGTATTGATGTCAATTCTAGTTCTAACATTCTATTTTGGCCCCAAAGAAAGCTCTGCCTGTATTTGCATGTTGACAATTTGACAGTGAAATGTTTACTCATGTTAAGGAATCAGAGGAGCCTCCAGCCTTTGGATTGCATTTTTGGGTGTGCCCTGTTCTGTTTCTGGGCTCCTCCAGCCTGCAGGGCCCATGGAATTAGCAGAAGCATCAAGAGGATTTAGTCAGCCTTGCTATGGCCAGTACAATTATACAGTGGAGGAAGGCACACCGCCAGGATTTTAACATGAAGCAGGCACCCCTGGGAACATTGACAAATGACCAGGGGTTGTCTACACATGGCCAGGAGCCAGCAGCAGCCAGCTGGGCCTTGCTTCCTGATGAATGTGACAGTTCCAGACCTCTGAATGTTCCAGAACTGAGAGTGAATGAATTCTAGTGGCATTCAAAACAACAACGATGTCTTTGTCATCTTTCTTAAGATTGTTATCCTTTTAATTATGTTGGCTGTTATTCCATTGTTATGGATCTTCAAGGACATAACAGCCTACTCTTAAAACATAGGTGGCAAGGAAGCAACAGGAACTATAGAAAGGGAAAGAACCCAAGGGTCTGACAGATCCAAGTTGGAACCCCAGTTCTACCTCTTACTAGTTGTATGATCTTGGTCTGTTTTTTTTTTTTTTTTAACTTGTCTGAGTTTCAAATTCCTTAGCTATACAATGGAAGTAAAGTGCCAAATAGGGCTGTTATGAGCACTATAATACATGAATAAAATGCTATTAGTAGGTGTTAGCAGGTGCTAAGTAAATGTTCCCTTCCTTTTTTGCCCCCTGCAACTGTCATCTCCTTAAAGAAATAGGTCAAGAAACATTTTATGTTTAATTCAACTCTGAGATCTCTTGTGTGGGATTATGCTGATTACTTTTTTTCTTTTTCTATGTTCCAAGTTCTCTATAGTAAATGATGTTTTCTATAGTAAAGGGTGTTTGAAGTAGTTTAGTATCTAAACAAAGTTGGGTTTTAGAAGCGGAATAGGATTTTTATCCTTGACAAAGTGCTAATTTCATTAACATATAAAGGGATCCTAGAAATTAACAAAAAGAAGACCAATAATTCAATAGAATTACGAGTAAAGTTGAAGAATGGACAGCTCAGAAAACAGGAAATGCAAAGGACTCTTAAACATGTAAAATAATGCTTATCATCACTCTGAGTAAGATAAATTCAAATTACATAAAGATACAATTTTTCACCAATCAGATCTGTAAAAATACAAGTTTGAAAATATGTTCTGTTGGCAAGGTTCTATGGAGGACAATCTCGTATGTTTACATGTATCACAGATATACCCATGCCAATGAACTCCTATGAAAAGAGCTCCAAGAGATAAGTAACCAAGTAAGCTGTATATGCTAGAGTGTGAAAAATAACCTACTGTTTGTGTAAAAAGGATACCAAGAGGAAAACCTATTTTTATATTACTTGCTTGATATGCAACAAAATATGGTAAGATAGGCTAAGAAAAATGGTGGGAACTGGGCTGATGACAGGGGTGGAAAGAAGACTTTTCATTGCACATACTTTTATACTCTGTTGATTTTTAAATTTTTGAATGTAGCCCCAACTTAAAAATATTTTCAGTCAAAAAGATAAAATATATTAAAAAGAGAAGATGGAGAATTTTGTATAGGCAATCAATATTGACTAATATAGCATGAAATAAAAAAAAATTAAAGACAACCATCTCCCAATATAGGGAACTTTATTTCTGACACACAGTGGGTAGAGTAGTCCTTTAATTTGCTACAAGTCTGATTCTGCTGGAAGGTTTACCAATACTTTGCCAATGCCACATTCCATCAGTGCATTATTCTTGTAACTTTTTCTAAATCTATGCACTTTATATAACATAACATCTATCTTACTATCTGTAAGAATGCCTATTTATTATTATTAAAAAATAATAGTGCATCATAATTCCATCACTCAGAATAGTAGTGGCTTCAGAATTTTTATGTTGGAAGAGCTTAAAGACAATGGATTGATTGGAAGTTGACAACTAGGGAGGTGTGTTAAAGTTTCATTTGTGAAACATTTTCTTTAAATTGAGTCATGGTGGGACTTCTGGGTGGCTCAGTCAGTAAAGCGTCTGCCTTTGGCTCAGCTCATGATCCCAGGGTCCTGGGATTGAGTCCCGCATCGGGCTCCTTGCTCAGTGAGGAGACTGCTTCTCCCTCTGCCTACTGCTTCCCCTGCTTATGTTCTCTCTCCCTCTGACCAAGAATAAATAAATAAATAAATCTTAAAAAAAATAAATTGAGTCATGGTGAGTCTTTTCAGCTGGTTCCACCCCTAGGCAAGTCACCCCCAGTTTTCAAGCTACTCCAGCTGATAGCATGGAGCACAGAGACAAACTGTCCCAGAAAAACCTTGCTCAAATTGTAGATTTTAAAGAAAATAAATGATTGCAGTTGTTTTCAGTTACTAAGTTTGGGGTGGTTTGCTACACAGATCTCGGTTCCCTTTTATCCAGCCAGTGTATCCATCCTCCAGTGTGGACTGCTAACAGTTTACAGATGCTCCCTTCTCCAGAGAACTGTCCTGTCCTGGCTAGGGCCACAAGGGAGGTTATGTCCAGCACCCTCACCCCAGGGCCAGCCTGCAGCCAGTGACTAATTGGTAAAAAAGGTGGTCCCCTTGTCACAAGGCAGAATTGACTCTCTGGTACAATTCACACTCCAGTGCTTCCTATGGGGTGAGGCTAAAGCTAGATCTCCAGTGAAGCCACATCCTTGTCTAGCTCCTTTCCCTGCCCCATCCTCTTCTCTCTCTCTCTTTCTCCTGAGAGCTCTTTCAATGTATTGCATGTGCTGTAGTCCTTGTCTCAAGCTCTGCATCAAAGTTCCTGACTTGAAACAGGCACTAATGGAAGCTTTAAGAAGTGTAGGGGAGAAATCTTTCTAAGCCATCTCTTGGTGCCTCCACTGCCCAGAGATACCTTTGTTAATATTTTGGTGTACAAGAAATTGTCTAATAACTTGCCGAGTATGTAGTTTATTCCCTGGCAAATAGTAATCACTCAATAAACACTAACCATTATTATCATATTCCTCCAGTGCTTTTTCTGTATTCAATAATCATATCTATTTATTAAGCACATACCATGTGTCAGGTAATGCTCTAACATATTTCATCTATAACTCAATTAGTCCTCACAGCAATTCTATCTAGTGATTACTATCATTTCAAATGAGGCCACTGAGCCTTAGAGAGTTTAAATAACAGATCCAAGGATGTACAGCAAAAAAGTGGCAGAGCTGGATGTCTGCATTATATTTTAATCATCATTTCACTGATAACCTTTTTGTGGCCAGTTGCTTCAGTGCGGGGCTGGATGTTTTGCTGTGTTAAAGAACTGCAAGTGTGCATAGTAATTCACTCCAGCTGTGACTATCTCCACCCAGTCCTGGGAACTGCCCTCCTAATAATCTCAGATGGTTTTTCTTCCTTATATGGCCATCATCTTTTAAGAGTTACATTAAATCTTATCTTTCCATGTAGTTTGCCCTGATTTCTGTTGTACTTGCTCATCTCGTCTATAATGACCTCCTACAGCTTTGCTGGATGTCCAAGTCATTTTGGTCTCTTAAAATTTCCAGTCACCACTGGCCATGACACATTCCTTTTTAATAGAGGTTATGTTTACTGATGGACCTGTTTCCATTAGCTAGACTAGAAGTCTTTTTTTTTTTTAAAGATTGTATTTATTTATTTGACAGAGAGAGACAGCACAAGCAGGGGGAGCAGCAGAGGGAGAGGGAGAAGCAGGCTCCCCACTGAGCAGGGAGCCCGACATGGGGCTCGAGCCCAGGACCCTGGGATCATGACCTGAGCTGAAGGCACATGCTTAACAGACTGAGCCACCCAGGTGCCCCAGAAGTCTTTATTTTAAGATTTATTTATTTATTAGAGAAAGAGAAGAGGGGGAGGAGCAGAGGGAGTGGGAGAGAATCTCAAACAGACTGAGCATGGAGCCCAACATGGGGCTTGATCTCATGACCCTGAGATCATGACCTGAACCAAAATCAAGAGTTGGACACTTAACCCACTGAACCACCCAAGCACCCCTAGATTGCAAGCTTTTTAAGGACAGGATCAAGACTTACTTATTTGTTATTTCTCTAGTATCTTATATAGTGCTTGGCACAAGGTAGATTCTTAATAAAAATCTGTTAATTGGGTAAATGAATCAACAAACTATTTCATGGGTGTGTGTGTTTCCTGTCTTTTTTTCTGGATTGTAAGATTCCTCAGGCCCAGACCTGCTTTTCAATTTCTTTTGTGACTTTGTATTTAGCAAATGGTATGTCCAGGGCAGAAATTTCATGAGATTGAATTGGAATTGTCTGCCCTAAAGGATTGGTCCCACTTTGGTCTTGCTCTGGGAAAAGGCAGCTCTCTGTCAAAGTGAGTCAGTCCCATGTAACATCCTACATGGAATTAAAGAAATTTTTAATCTCTGAATTTGTTGCACTGCCAACCCTATGTGTGCTATTATTTCCATAATTCTGCGCGTGACCAAATGTCCTTGACTTGACCTTGTGGGAATATGTAAACCATGAGATTCAAACAGGGATGTTTGTGGGAGGAGGGGATCATGTGATGTGGAACAATCTTTATTTGCAATTCCCTGACTCAGGAGTGATTTCTGAGAAGTGGCAAGAGGTGACTCTGCAGAGAGCCTTGCCGGCCTCTACAAAGACAAGATTTTTTATGGGGATGACACTCTGCCAGCCTGACAGGAAATAGAAAACAAAGGGGCAGCTGACTCTAGGTCCCATCCTGACCAGCACCAGCTTTTTACAGGCTAGTTTTTATAATTTTTTTTTAAGATTTTATTTATTTATTTGATAGAGAATGGGAGAGAAAGTGAGAGAAAGCACAAGCAGGGGGAGCAGCAGAGGGAGAGGGAGAAGCAGTCTCCCCACCGAGCAGGGAGCCCAATGTGGGGCTCAATCCCAGGACCCCAGATCATGACCTGAGCGGAAGGCAGATGCTTAACCGACTGAACCACCCAGGTGCCCCTACAGGCTAGTTTTTAGCATAAAGCTAAACTAAACTCTCCTTCAGGAGTTGAAAGCCGAGCTAAAGGAATACTGGAATGTCCCTCTGTACTGGAAGACCAAATTTACTTATTTTTATAAATAAAAACTAATTTTTAAACTGTATCAAAGAGCTTACAATTCACAATCTCAATGCACACTTTTTTCATTGAAAACTGTCTGACCCTCCCCAAGTTTATCTATTTTATAAGCATACATGATCAGTATTGGGGTTTGTTCAAAGAAATATGTATTATTTTCAAAGAATAGGAAAAAGGCAGTGAAGTACAGAGGGTTTAGGAAAGTTCCTTAAGCTTTGGAGAATATTTCAACCTTGCTCTTCAAATGGGGTGCCCAGATAGCTTCATGTTCAACCTCAAGGTCATTACGTGTACACATTGCTTTAAGTCAGAAAAGATGAGGGCTCTTTGGGTTGGGGTCAGGGTTGGGATAGGGTAGGGAGAAATTCTGGGCATCCACAGCTGTAGGAAGTGCTTGTTCTCTGTTAATTTTGTTTACTTAAGAGGAGAAAAAGAAGTCCACATGTCTCTTTGAAGCCCTGTGGGACTGTTTTCACTGTGAGCACACAGAGAAAGCCCGTGATTGTTCCTGGAATGCTGGTCTCACCATTTATTGTCCTTGGATTAAAGCCTGCTTTGCATTTGGGATAAAGATTCATTCATTCCTGTGCCAAGAAATAAAGAATTCTATTGTCTTCCTGCCCAAATTGTTCTGAGACAATCTTTTTTTCTGAGACTGACAAGCCCAGATAGCATCTTGCTTGGCTCCTTGATCTGGTCTCCAGAGGAGAGGCTGTGCCCTTTTTTGTCAGGGCTTTTCCACCACAGTACCGTTACACAGAGCAGACCTGTTTCCCTTGGTCCTAGGAGGCTTGCTCCTTTCCCAAGGATCCTTGACAACTTCTGGGCATTGCCAAACCAGACTTAACTATAATTCTCCACCATAAGAACTGTTGTGTCACTTGAATAGACAGAGTGATGATGAGCCCTTGGTGGCTGCTAACTCGATCCACAGGGAGAAATGAGTGTAACTTTTTTGCAGGCTGTGACATGTTTCATCCCAGAATATTCCTTGATTATCCACAAGAATAAAGGCTGATTTAATTAAAATGAACCTAGAAGTGTGAAAAATAAAGGGCAAAGAAATTCGAAATAAGCTGGTTATCTCTTTGGAGGAAAACCACCCCAGGTGGGCCTAAACAAATTCCTTTTTCATGTCTCACAGAATGTTCTTGTTCATTTAGAGGGTTTAATTCCAATCATCATGACAGTGGTCATTTGTCACTTCTACATCTGCCCTCCTAAACCTTCCTCACTCCCCTCAAGCCTTCCTCTGTCAGCAAACCTACTGGTCCCCGACCTGTGAGAGAAGGTTACTCTGTTCCCCACCACACACCTCTCTCCCTTCCTCCAGTTTCAGACAAAGGCAGTCGTTTCCCAGTGTACTGCTGGTCCCTCCTCTTGTGCTCTTCATCCAAACGGTCTTCTCCAGGAGCTTGCGCCAAGTTATTTCTGCTCTGTATTGTCCTATCCTTTTCTCTGTGAACTGGTCTGTTCCCATGTCCCATGAAAATGTTCAGGTCTCTCTTTTACAAACATTCTCTCCTAACCTGTGTCTTTCTCCCCTTCTTACCCCAATTCCTCCCTTTCTCTTCCCTTCCCTTTCCAGATAAGATCTTAAAAAAGATCCTTTATATTTGACATTTGTACTTCTAACTACATTAAGCTACTATACTTTTCATGACTGTGGTTTCCACTTTAAACCCTCAACCTCCCCTACGACGACAACTTTCCCCAGCCCAGCCCACAATTCCAATAAAATGGTCCAGTATAGAGCACTCGACACTAATTGCTAGAGGCAAAGGACTCCTTTTAGCCTCACCTTGTTTGACTTTTATATAACACTTTTCTCCATTAATCACTCTTTTCTTCTTGAGATTCTGCTCTTGGTTTCCATGACACCAGCACCTTCTAATTCTTCTCTCTCTGATGATTCCTCTCCACCCCAATCCTCAAATGCTGATGTCCCTTACGGTCCCTGGGTTTTGCCCCTACTTACTCTTTTCTGGTAATTTCTTCCATGTCCATGGTTCCACCTTCTGCCTGTGTACTGAATACCCCCATATTTATATCCCCACCCTCAGACTTTTACCCTAAGTTCCAACTGCTTCCTTCAAGATTCTCTTCCCCTGGATGTCACATATAGGCAGCTCAAACTCAAAATAGCCAAAATTGCACTTATCTTTACTATAAAGCCAGTTCTTCCTTCTCTACTCCCGTCCAGGAAATGATAGTACCGTCCACCTATTTACTCAAGTCAGAATCCTGTGTGTGGAGACGTCATCCTAGTTTCCTCTCTTTCTCTCACTTCTATAGCCAACCAGTTGCCAGTCTTGTAGACTGGACCTCCTCAGCATCTGTGATATGTCTCTGTTGCTCTCCTTTATCCTAGGTCTTGACTTCCCTGGATTATTAAAATGCTCTTGCTTTCAGTTTTTCCCTCCACAGTCTATCTCTCACAAAGCAGCTGAAGGGAACTTCCTTCAATAGCTCCATAGCTGGACCATCCATCAATAGGATGAGGTCCATACTCCTTAGTGGGCCCAATAAAGCTGGATGTCATGTCAGCCTAGGTTCCTGCAGGTTCATCTCTCACCTCTACCTTTTATATTCCACTCCCCACACAGACACGTGCTATACATACACTTTTCTCACCTTGTCCAATGCTCTTTCTTCTCGTACTTTCCTTACTCATTTCCTTACTTGTCTGTTCTCTCTCCCTTCAACCCACTTCAGTGCCACATTATCTACACAGCTGTTTTAAGACCCCATGCCAGGTTTATTCCACCTCTGAATACTAGGAGGCTTTTCTTGACTCATACCCATCTCCTACCTCCAGGTACAACAGTTCTTCCTCTGAGTCTTGTGGCGCTCTGTACATTCTTCATCCACGGAATCTCTAGCCCTTTATTACCAATGTTGTGTTGGCACTTACTATAGTGCCTGAACTGAATCAATGTTTCTTTGAATGAATGAATGAATGAATGAATAAACTCTTACCATTTCTAGCTGGACAAGTGTAACTTACAAATCTCAAGTATTAACAATGGAGGAGTTTTCCCATAGAGGATAAATCTGCAATGAGAAAGGAAATAAAGCCATTTGGCTTATCCAGTATCTTTAATAATCAAGAATATGGATTTTCTCTTGTTTAGCATTTCTGAAGTGTTTACTGAGTGTTAGGTAGCTAAAAACATACGCTGCTGTTAGTCAAAATTAAAACGGCTCTGTCAGGGTAAATGCTTTTACTGTTCTTCAATATTTTAAAAATAAAATGAGTTTTTGGTTAGAGAACACTTTAGCAATTTGAATTTCAAAGTTTTGCAAATGGATTTGTATTTGACTTTTCTGTACTAGCAACACAGCTAATTTGAATATGGACTGTGCTATTTTACTTTCTGCAAGCACAAGTTCACTCACTGGTAGCTGTGGGGAGCACATCCTCAGGTCTACCTACGTAGAATATTTGCCTACAGGTGGCAGAGGAAAGACACATCATGCCTACTATTATTTACTGAGCATTTACTCTGCACTCAGCAGCTTCTACCTATCATTTCATGTAATCTTTACAACCACCTCTGGATGCAGGGGTTCATTTATAAAAGAAGAAACTGAGACTGTACGTATACCATCCAGTAGAAGGATTCCCGCCTAGCAGTGGATCTTTAGCAAAGGATTTTGGTGATGTCTTTGTACAGAGTAGAGTAAGGAGGTATGGGGGCTTGTTTGTGACTCCTTGCCAACTACTGGCCTCTAGTACTGGCCAATCATCCTGAGTCTTCCTCTACCCTGAAACTTTCATCCTTCTACAACCATCCAGCATAAAGACCTAGTTGTATCATTCTGCCGTGATTCTTACCTCACTAGTTTTCACGCTCCCTGACTGCCTAGGTGTGAGTTTGTTTCATTCTCTCAAATTCAACACCTCTGAAATTCAACTGGAGCCAGATGCTGTTTTCAAGATCAGATACTAATCTTCCAATCTTATAAACTAATCTATGTTAATAAGTAACTGGAGGAGGGTTAGAGAATCTCTGTCTTTCCCATCCATATTGAAAATTCATAGTAACTGTGTTCTTGAAACCATGTCATCCTGTGCTAGTGTTGTTTACCCAAAAGATGAGTCTTAGGTAAATTTCAAGGCATGAAGTGGGAAAGGGTCATGTCACAGCTGGCTTGAAGATATGCAATTTTAGGAAAGTATGAGGGCTTGAGTTGGGAAAAAGCCTCAAATTAGCTAGAACAGTGCTCTCCAATAGAAATATAATGTTAGCCCCGTAGTTACATATGTAATTTAAAGCTTTCTAGGAGCCAAAGAAAGAAAGAAAGAGGTGAACTTAATTTTAATAACATACTTTAGCCTAATTGATTTTAAATACTGTTATTTCAATATATAATCATTATAAAAAGCATGAGATATTTTACAATTATTTAGTACCAAGCCTTTGAAATCTGGTGTGTATTTTACATCCTGGACTAGCCACATTTCAAGTGCTCTATAGCTGGAGGCTCCCTATTGGATAACACAGCTCTAGAATCCCAGGGTAGAAAGAAAACTCAAAGTTATCAAATCCTTCAACTCTTCGAGGGCTGAAATCCATGGGGAGCTTCTAGGCTAAGTGAACACATCTAGTAACAGAACTGCTTCTCAACATTGGGATGCTCTTACCTCTAGCAAGTTTTTGGACTCTGATCTCCCAAGTTTAGAGAGAACAAACCTAATACCCCTTTCATAGGAGAATGTTTCAACTATCTTGGGAAGACCAATGTGATCCCTGAGTTTGTTCTTTTGGGAAGCTTTACTAATGTTTTCAACTGCCCTCTGTGTGAAATGGATTTCCAGAGTCAGAGGGCATAGGATATGATTATCTCTTAAGTGCTTTCCAGCTCAAATGTTCTATGTCTCCAAATATTTAGCTGCCAACTTAAAGACTCTGTATATAGTAGAAGTGAAAAACTTCAAAGGAAGAAATAAGCCAAGTAAATTGATGAGTCATGTGTTCCTGTCCACATGTTATGGGACCTAGAACCAATTGAAAGGGAAAATTGTGATGTTTCTGTGTAAGTTCATAGCTGCCCCTTGCTATAGTTCTTAACCCTCCGTGTGATATATTTTTCTCTTTTGGATCACTATAGCCCTTCACCTGGTCTACCACTTAATCTCTCCCTATGCTATCTACATATTAGAGCCCAACTCCAAATATCTCAGAAAATAATCTGTGAGTAGTCATTTATTAGTGTGAATTCAAGATAGTGAGTTTCTCTCCTAAGGATAATTGCAATTAAAACCTTATCTCTAATTATAGGTACTGGAGAGGCAGGAACCTTTCTCATTCATGAAATCATTGGTAGAGATTCAGCTATACCTTATTTTAAGCAAAAGATTATATTTAGGTCTTTGGTTCATCTTATAGATAGAACAAATAGCATGACTTAAGCAGAACATAACTTCTTCCTTCACTTTATCTAGGACTCTTATCTATTTATTCAACAGATGATAGATTATAAAAGCGTCACCACCCCCAGATTATGGTAAGTACAGCAGAAAGAACTCAGTGAAGAACTTGGGATGGATTTGCCCAAATTCTTCATTGCTACTGGAGAAACAATTCACATTATTATGGTGAACACAAAGATGGAGGGGCCTTAGAGTTGGAAACAGGAATCACATGGTCCCTTATCCTAAAGGAAATAGTGGTAAAATTTTGCCAAATACATAAAGTATATACTTTGTTTTTTTTGTAAAATTGATGAATTCAGAACAATTTAACACATAAATTCAAGGAAGACATATGAAAGCATTTATTAAATTTGATTATAAAATCTTTTTGATAATACAGTTTCCTAAAGGACTTTTTTTTTTAAGATTTTATTTATTTATTTGACAGCAAGAGACACAGTGAGAGAGGGAACACAAGCGGGGGGGTGGGAGAGGGAGAAGCAGGCTCCTCGCTGAGCAGGGAGCCCGATGCAGGGCTTGATCCCAGGACCCTGGAATCACGACCTGAGCTGAAGGCAGACTCTTAACGACTGAGCCACCCAGGCGCCCCCCTAAAGGACTTTAAGAGATAACTTAATTTACAAAACACAATTTACCTTTTCAGAAACACGTTTTTTGAGGAGATTTAGACCTACCATTAGTACCTATTTGTATATGTTCTTACATCCCAGAATTAACATTCAGAACGCTCCAGCCAACCATCTCAACATCAGGAAGTTTTTGAAAAACAGTCCAAGAAGGCAGAGATATAAATAAAGGGAGCTGGAGAATACTTCTGAAAGAGAAAGGATATGATAAAAATAAGGCAAAAGGATTTATTCCTTTATTCTCCAGCCCTTTTCCAGAAGGGAAAAAAAAAAAGGATGGTGATAAGTAACACTCTTGGATTGGGTTTTCCAAAGATGGCCACAACATCTCCCTTTCTACATGCCTTTCTATAATGTGACCTTGTTATGCCCTCATCAATAGGTGGAGTCTAATTCCCCTCTGCTTGAATGTAGAATGTTGTTATGACTCATTTGGAACCCACAGAACTGGTAGAAGTCAGTTTGCATAAATTTTATTTGTTGTTTGCTTTCTTAAAAACTTATTTACCTTGCATTGCTGCATGATGTGTACATTTGCTTTCTTTAACTTTTTATTTTGATATAATTGTAGAATCATATATGGTTTCAGGAAACAGTAGAGAGTTCCAGTATACTGTTACTCCTAATGATAATTGTAAACATATTGTAATTGTAATTTTATGTAAACATATTGTAATTGTAAACATAATTGTAAACATATTGCAAAACTACAGTTCAGTACAGATATTGACATTGATACAGTCAAGATACAGGACATTTCTATCACCACAAGGATCACTAATGTTGCCTTTTATAGTCACATCTATTTCCTTCCCATCCACACCCCCTTCTTAAGACCTGAAAACCACTCATCTGTTCTCCATTTCTATAACTGTGGCGTTTCAAGGATGTTATATAAATAGAATTATATGGTATATATGGTATATGGTATATAATCTTTTAGGAAATTCACTCAGAGGATGTTGCAGGTATCTATAGTTTGGTTCTTTTCATTGCTGAGGAGTATTTCATGGTAGGATGCAAACAGTTAGTTTAACCATTCAGCTGTTGAAGGACATCTGAGATGTTTCCAGTTTGGGGCTCTTATGAATAAAGCTGCTGTGAACATTCATGTACAGCTTTTTGTGTGAACATATGTTCAATACAATTGCTAGTATATAGAAATACAATTGATTTTACATGGGGATTCTGCAAATTTGCTAAATGTACATATTAGTTCAAACAGTTGTGGGGGGTGTGTGTGTGTGTGTGTGCGTGCATGTGTGTGTGTATTTTAGTTTCTTTGGGCTTTTCTTTGTAGGCAATGATGTTGTCTACAAATAGGGACAGCTTTATTTCTTAATTTCTGGTCTGTATACCTTTTATTTCCTTTATTGCCTTTTTGCATTGGCTAGAACTTCCAACATCATGCTAGCAAGAGTGATGAGAGTGGATATCCTTGCCCTGTTTCTGATCTTAGGACAAAAGCACCATTTTTCCCTATTAAGCCTAATGTTAGCTGTAGGCATTTTGTAGATGTTCTTTATCAAACTGAGGAAATTTCTTTTTATTTATAGTTTTCTAAGAGGTTTAATTTCTTTTTATCATGAATAGATGTTGAATTTTAACATGTTTTTCTGCATCCATTGATAAGATCATTTGATTTTTCTTCTTTCACTTGTTAATATGGTAGGTTACACTGATTGGTTTTTCAATATTGAACTAATCTGGCATTCTAGGAATAAGCTTCACCTGATCATGGTATATAATACTTTTTATATATTGTTACACTTTATTTGCTAATATTTTGTTAAGGATTTTTGTCTATATTCATGACGGATATTAATCTATAATTCTTTTTTAATTCTGTGTTTGTCTTGTTTTGGTATCTGTGTAATGCTATCTCTATTAAACAAACTGAGAAGTGTTCACTCCTCTTCCATTTCTTGGAAGAGACTCTGTAGAATTTATGTTAATTCTTCTTTAAACGTTTAGTAGAATTCTCCAGTGAAATCATCTAGATTTGGAGACTTTTTTTTGTGTTGGTGGTGGTGGTCTAAATTACAAATCCAATTTCCTTAATAGTTATAGGGCTATTCAAATTGTCTATTTCAAATTGGGTGAGTAGTGATTTTTTGAGAAATGATCCATTTCTTCTAAGTTGTCAACTTTATGTGTATAGTGTTTGTAGTGTTATATTATTATTCTTTTATTATTCTTTTAGTATCTGCACTGATATCCCCTGTTTCATTCCTAGTATTGGTAATTTATGTCTTCTCATTTTTTAAATCAGTCTTGCTACAGGTTTGTTAGTTTTTTTGATATCAGAGAACCAGATCTTTGTTTCACTGACATTATTATTTTTGTTTTTAGTTCCATTGATCTATGCTCTTAAATTTATTATTTCCCTCCTTACAATTGCTTTAGTTTATTTTGCTTTTCTTTTCCTAGATTTTTGAGATGGGAGCTTAGAATATTGATTTGTGATTTTTCCACTTTTCTAAGGTATGCATTTACTGCTATAACATTCTCTGCATTGCTTTCACTCTGTCCCACAAGTTTTGACATGTTATCTTCTTATTTTCATTCAGTTTAATGTATTCTTTTATTCCCTTGATAACTCCCTTTTTGGACCATGGATTGTTTCAAGATATATTGTTAGGTTACCAGAAGTTTGGAGATTTTCTTGTAATTTTTCTGTTTTTGGTTTCTAGTTTGATTACAATGTGGTAGGAGAGAATTTTTTGTATGATTTCAATTATTCTGAATTTTTTGAGATTTGCCCTATTGTTCAGGATATGGGTTATCTTTGTGTATGTTCTATGGGCACCTGAAAAATGTATATCCTACTGTTGTGGAGTGGAGTGCTTTACAAATTTTGATTAGATCCTGTTGGTTGATAGTGTTGTGTTCTTCTTTATCCTTGTTGCCCTTCTGTCTAGTAGTCCTATCAGTTGCTAAGTAAAGGATGTTGAAATCTCCAGCTATAATTGTGGATTTGTCCATTTCTCCTTTCAGTTCTTGCATCACATACTTTGTAGCTCTGTTCTTTGGTCCCTATACATTTAAGATTGCTGTTTTCTGGGTGGATTAAAATTTTATCTTCTTGTAATGCTCTTCTCTGTCCTTGATAATTTCTTTTCTCTGAATTTTACCTTATCTGATATTAATATAGACACTGCTGCTTTTTATTTTGCTTAATATTTCTATAATATACATTCTTTTACTTTCAACCTGTCTATACAATTATATTTTGAAGTCAGTTTCTTGTAGATAGCACATAGTTAGGTCATGATTCTTACTACATTCTGCCAATCTCTGTCTTTTGTTTGTTGTTTTCAGACCATTTATATTTAAGTTAATATATTGCTATGATAGGGTTTAAGCCTACCATTTTATTTTTGGTTTTCTGTTTATTCTCTGCCTTATCATTTCTGTTTTCTTTTTTCCTGCCTTCCTTTGGGTTACTTGAATATTTTTATATAATATTTTTATAATTCTATTTTTATGGTGTTTTTGACTGTGTCTCTTTGTAGATCTTTTTTAGTGATTGTGTTAGGTGTATATATACATAACACACTCGACTCACTTGTTGGAGTTAAGTGTGGAAGCTCTACCGCTTTTTATGTCTCTTTACCCACTGCCGTTTATAATTGTCTCAAATATTTCCTCTATACACATTTAGAACTACATTAAATAACAGTATAGTCTTTGTTTCAACATTAAAATATAATTTAGAAAACTCAAAAGGAGAAAAGTCTATTGTATTTATGCATATTTTTGCTACCAGATTCTTTCTTCCTTTTTGATGCTCCAAAGTTCCTTATTTGATTGTTTTCTTTCTATTTAGAGACTTTCTTTTAGCCTTTCTTTTAGCCATTCTTTCAGGGTAGGACTGCTATTGATAAATTTTCTTAGTTTTCTTTCATCTGAGAACGTCTTGATTTGCTCTTCATTCTTGAGGATATATATATATATATTTTGGATATAAAATACTTTTCTTTCAATACTTGAAAAATGTCTCCTTCTGGTCTCATAGTCTCTGATGAGAAATCAACTGTCATTTAATTGTTTCTCACCGTAGGTAAAATATCATTTTTCTCTAACTGCTTTTAAGGTTTTTTTCTATGTCTTTGGTTTTTAGATATTTGAATTTGATGTGCCTTGGTGTGGATTTCTCTGGATTAATCCTATTTATGATTTGCTCAACTTCTTTAATTTGTAAATTTATGTCATTTGTCAAATTTGGAAAGTTTTCTGTCATATTATTTTAAGTACTTTTTCAGCCTTGCCTGCTTTCTCCTCTCCTTCTGAGACTTCAATGACTCCAATGAATATTAAATCTTTTGTTATAATCCCACAGGTCCCTGAAGTTCTGTTCATTGTTTTTCCAGTCTATTTTCTCTTTGCTGTTCAGATTTGGTAATTTCTATTGTTCTATTCTCAAATTCATTGATTCTTTCCCCTGTGCCTTCTATTTTACTGTTGAACTCATACTTTGAGTTTTTTCCCCAGTCTTATTGAGAAATAATGGACATACATCACTGTAGAAGTTTAAGGCATACAGCATGATAGTTTGATTTACAAGTATTGTGAAATAATTACCTCAAAAAATTCAGCTAGCATCCATTTTCTTATATAGATACAATAAAAAGAAAAAAAGAGAAAAAGGAAAAAAATTTTTTACTTATGATGAGAACTCAGGATTTATTCTCTTAATTTTTCCTGTATATCATATAGCAGTGTTAGCTGCAGTCCTCTTGTAGTACATTACATCCCTAGTACTTATTTATCTTATACATTGTGTTTTTATTTTCCTTATTTTACCTCTCCATTCTAAGATTTCCATTTGCTCCTTCTTTATATCTTCTATTGTTTTGCTGAGACTTTTTTTTCCTTTTTCATTTATTTTAAGCATGTTTGTAACTGCTCATTGAAACATTGTTATTATAGCTGCTTTAAAATATTTGTCAGATAATTCTAACATCTCTGTCATCTTAATGTTGGAATCTATTGTGTTTTTTTTTAAATTTACTTTATGATCTTCCCAGTTCCTGATATAACAAATGATTGACTACTGAAACCTCGACATTTTGAGCATTATATTACGAGACAATAGAACTTATTTAAACTTTCTGTTTTAGCTGCCCTTTTCTGACACTGTTCTGGCAGAAAAGAGGAGCCCCTCATTATTGCCCTGTAGGAGTAGAAGTCCAGGTTCCCCACTTGGTTTTTGCTGACACTCAAGTGAGGGGCTCCTTGTTATTCTGGTTCCACATTAAGCTACCACTGATACCTCCCTGGCTGACGGGGGTAGGATTGCCTTGTTCCTGTTTCCAATGTGGCCTCTACTGTCACCATGGAGGGGGGTGGTCTCATTACAACTGGGCACTGGTGAAAGTCCTGACTCTATACTATACTTCCTCTGACACACCCCCTACAAGAGTAAGTAAGCAATGCCTCATTACTGCCGCTACCCATGTGTCTCTACTGACACCAATGGGAGAGGGAACGGGACTTACACTACCAGGCAGGAATGTCCCAGTTCCCTACTCAGCTTTCTCTGACACCACCTTGGCAGGAGGTCTTGGGTTCCTCATTACAGCCTGGTGACAGTGGAAGACTAGGCTCCCCATTTTGCCTTTGCTGGCACGGATTTGAGGTAGGACCCGTTTTTCTGTTGTATTTGTCTGCAACAGAATGATCATTGTTTAAAGGTTTTCTGTCTTGTTAGTTTGCCCTTTTCCCGGGGCTTTCCTTGGGGCTTTTTGTGATTGCATCTGTTAGCATTCCTGGATTACCCCCTTCTTTGGCTCCATGTCTGGGATATATGAAACAAAAAGAAAACACAAGGGATTCACAACATGTCATATTTTGGGTCCGGAGGTCCCTAGTGGGTCTGCCTTCTTCTCTTCACCTTTCAGGGACTCCTTATGTTTGTTTTATGTGTATTATCCAGGATTTCTAGTTGCATAATGCTATGGACTGAGTGTTGTATCCCTCCACATTCATATGTTAAAACCCTAATCCCCAATGCAATGGTATTTGAAGATGGAGCTTTTAGAGGTAATTAGGTCATGAAGGTGGAGCCCTCATGATGGGATTAGTGCCCTTATACAAAGAGACACAAGACAGCTGGTTTCCTCTCTCTTTCTGCCATGTGAGGATACAGTAAGAAAAAAAAAAGTGTCCATCTGCAAACCAGGAAAAGTGTTCTCACCATGTACCAAATTGGCCAACAACTTGATCTTGGACTTCCCAGATTCCAGATCTCTAAGAAATAAACTTCTGTGTTTAAGCCATCAAGTCTATGGTACTTTTATTGTAGAAGCCCAAGCTGACTAAGACACATGACTTTTGAGGCTAGGTCAGAAAAGGCTGTGCATCTTCTGCCCGACTATCTTGAAATGCTTGCTCCATCTACTCTGAGTCCACCATATGGGGTGGCCACAAGTAGACACTCCAGTCAACCTTCACAGCTGAGCTCCCAGCCAACAGCCAGTATCAAATGTTAGCCATGGAAGTGAGCTTTCTTGGCTGTCCAGCCCAGGCAAGCCTTCTGATACTTGCAGCCCTAGATAATAATATCTAATTGCCAGTGACTGAGAGAATTACTCAGAATTACTCAGTTGCACCATTTCTGAAATCTTTGTTCACAAATGCATGAGTAAAATAATTGCTTATTTTTTATACCTCTAAGTTTTGGGGTAATTGGATGGACAGCAATAACAACCAGAACACTACTTTATAGAAGGACAAATTGAAGCAATGGAGATTATTTGACTTTCTCAAAGGTCTTTGGCAGTTGTTTTCTATTGCTGCTAAAACAAATTACCCCAAGTCTAATGACTTAACACTCATTTATTATCTCACAGTTCTATAGGTTAGAAGTCTGATATGGGTCTTACTGTGTTAAATTCAAGGTTTTGACAGGGGTTAGGGCCTGGACATCTCCAGGGTGAAAGTGGGACATTATTCTGCCTACCACAGCAGTCAACTAGAAAGGAAACTAGAACTCAGATATACTAGCTCTCACCATTTGTGTCTACCAATTTCTGTAGGGCAGAGTTAAATAACCTCCTTAAGTTCTTTCCAGTCAAAGTTTCTTAAATATACCCTCCTGATATTTTCTGCCATCTCCCAGAATGACCTGTGATTAAGCCCAAGGCCATAAATTAAGAAGAAACAAGGTTGTGTTCCGAATACAAAGACTTTCCTTCCTGTGGCTCTCTTTCACTGTTACCTGTCTCCCTCCTTCCAGAGCATTTCTGAGTATTTAGAAGGATCTGGCCATTCAGTATGTAACAATAGATTGGGAACAAGGAGGAGGAGAAAGGGAGAGGGGGAAGGGGAAGTGATGGGATGGGAAAGGAGAAGAGGAAAAGGAAAATGACTGGAGAATGGGGAGGGAATGGAAGAAGAAAAGAAGAAGAAGAAGAAAGTCATAGCACAGAGAGGTAGGGAGGTGAGAGAACAGCCAGCTGATAGCAAGTTATGGATCTACTATTTGCACATCTACCCAGCATGGCCTATAAGAGGCACAGACACACTGAGTGGACATAGGGCCCATGCTAGCCTTTACAGAGCCTTTGTTAAAATCAGAAAAGGCAGGCTGTCTAGGCAGATGTGGCACATGATTTGGCAAGTGGAGACCAGGCTGAGTTTCAGCCCTGACTGTGCCAGGTGTCTTTGGGAAGACATAACCTACATAGCTGTATGCAGTGCCCTGATAATGGCCTCCACAGACAGCTGCCTGCCCACTGTGTGTGTGAGGTACAGCATTGGCATTGGGCTGCTGGCCACTCTCACCAGGGACCTTCTCCAGGATTGTCTAAGGAAGACCTGGAGGCAGACAGGCCTTGCCTGGTTACAGATTGGATCAGAACTCTTCAATCATAAATCACTTCCTTCTCCAGCCAAAAGAAGTCCCCAGTCCCCTCTTCTGTCTGTTTGTCATTCTTCCTGGAGAGTAGTCACAAGGTCAGTATTAAAGAAAGTCGAGAATTAGAGAAGCAGGCTGTCTCTCCAGAATCCTCCCCATTTACAAGAGGTCTAAATGGCAGGGCCTGTTCGGTCCTAGCTGAGACAGCAGCCAGAAGGAAGGGTGGCCGTTGAGGCAGGAAGGAAGAATAATGTTGTTGTTTAATACTGCCCAGCTCAGCAGATGAAAGCCTGCAGGCCTTTGGCTGAAGATAGCACAGAAGGGGACAGGCAGAGCCAAACTTCAATCATTCCTCATCAGTGTTTACATCAGTGAGCCCTGGGCCCTGCCCTGCTGGCAGCCTGGGTTCTAGTAGCTATTGGCGCATGGCCTGACCAAAGAGAGTCCAGATTTTGGAGGGATTGGAGGGAAGTAAGAACAACATGTCCTGTTCACTTGGAGGGTATGGAGGCCTCTAGAGAGGCCAGATGTACAGGTCACCTGGCTTTGGGGTGATGTACCCTCCCAGACCCAGCACACGTGTGTCAGGAGAATCTCAGATTGGAGGTGAAAGACGCCTTACAATTAGGATATGGTTCAGCTTTCTGACTTCAGCTAGGGGAAATGGGATCCTGTCCATTTTATAGGTAAGCAACCAAACCTGGCCTTACTTTAGGATATATGACTAGCCAGTAGATTGAAGGGGAAAGAAGGTAAGGTAGAAATGCGGTCTTTGGTCCCCACTGCTCCCCTCTTGGGAACACCCTGGCAACCTGGCCAACCTGGAACAGCATGAGCAACACTCTGGAAATAGTGCTTGCCTGTTTGCCCCTTATGCCCCAACTCCTTTGTAGGAATTGCCAGAATCTAATAAGCCTATTATCCAAGGCTTAAGTGGGGGCTCTTGATTATTTAAGGGAAGTCATGGAAAAGAGAACTTGATGCAAGCTTTTAATTCTCTGAAGGACTCGATGAGATGGAGAAGAAGGAAATGGACATTCATTTGAGGAAGCCTCATTTTTTTAAGCATTTATTCTATGCTAGTTGTTAGCAAAGTACTCTGCATATATTGTTTCCATTTAATCTGTGCAGCAACCCTCTGAGGGAGGCATGAATTGAAGTAGGTTTATGGATGAGTTTAGGGGGTGAAATGCCTTATTTAGCATCGTCAGCCGATGAAGTGGAATTGGCTTCAAAACCAGCAGTTGTCCCCCTGAGCCCCTATTCTTAACCCCTGCACTATCTGCTTCTCATGGTGGAATAGGAGAGACAAGAGGGAGTTCTGGAAAGAAATGGGGAGTGGATTTGATTGGCAGAATGGGTGCAATCTACGTACATTTTCTATGCTCAGACATGGGTTAGGTGCTCAGTACTTCTTTGGGCATCTGCTGATCTAACACTTAGCTATTATATTAATGTTATAGAAAATTCGGCTGTAACAACATAAATGAGACCCCCCCAAATTCAGTTTCATATGATGGAGGGTCAGCTCATTGTAAGGTTAGTGAAATGACCTGGTTGAGTCTGCTCATCACCCAGCAGCCTTATTAGACCCAAATTCCTGTTATGATGGGTGAGGTGGTTACACTATTATTGTTTATTTGTCCATATCCTTTATTAATTTGTATGTCCCCCAAGGGTAGGGATTGCTAGCATTTAGCTCAGTAAAGTCCCTCAGTAATTAAAGAAACTCTCTCCAGTTCCCTCAGTCCTCTCAAGAAGTTCTCAAGGTGAGTTAGTTAAATCAAATTATTTTGTGGTAATCATTTTACAATATACATATATATCAAGTCATCACATTTTACACTTTAAACTTACACAATGATATATGTCAATTATATCTCAATAAAGCTGGAAAAAAGAACAAAGAAAAAAAACTTCAGCCATATGATTTTGAATAAAGTTACAAAACAGCTAGACTCAAGGCTCCTATTGTCTCCTCAAATGGTCAAGCTCCTTTTAAGAATTTAAAGCGGTCAGGGGCGCCTGGGTGGCTCAGTCGTTGGGCGTCTGCCTTCGGCTCAGGTCATGATCCCAGGGTCCTGGGATCGAGCCCCACATCGGGCTCCCTGCTCCGCGGGAGGCCTGCTTCTCCCTCTCCCACTCCCCCTGCTTGTGTTCCCTCTCTCGCTCTCTCTCTCTGTCAAATAAATAAATAAAATCTTTAAAAAAAAAAAAGAATTTAAAGCTGTCATTTAAATTTATGTTCTGGGACCCAAAGAAAATCTCTGAAGTGGCATTTCTTTTAACCAATGGGTCCAGAAACTTTTATGCATTGCACAGATGGGGGAACTTCATCCTCTGAAATATCCCAAGACTGGTAAAGTTTACTTTAAACCATATACTTAAAGTCTCATGATTTCTAAATTTGGACAGAGAAGCATTAAGG